>NW_027140345.1:600000-915000 GCF_036365525.1 Heterodontus francisci | reverse complement strand
ACGCCTAGCACCTAACCCCTACCCTAACCTTAACACCTACCCTAACCCTAACGCCTAACCCTAACCCTAACGCCTACCCTAATCCTAACACATAACGCCTAAACCCTACCCTAAAACCCCCCCAATCCTAAGTCTAAAACCCCCCCAGACCGAACCCTAAACCAAAGCTAACCCTAGTCCTAATCGACCAAACTTCCCCAACCACCCCCCACCTATTCCTAACCTACCCAAAACACCCCCACCCCCGACCGAACCTCTGAATCTTCTTGATGGCTCCCGCCCTAAAATCCAAACTTTGTCCAGCCCTTAGACACGACTGATCCTTCAATTCGATATACTCATTGCAAAATTAATAGCACATGCTATTCATTGCAATCCCACTGATAATCCGAGCTGGAAAGGCAAGCGGACATGGATGGACACTAACTTAAGGCGTGAGCCGAATAAAAGTGGCAGCTGCTCGTGAAATTAAACTCAAGAAATGAGTATATAAACACAAGAGGGGAGGCTTTCCCACCCCTACTGCCCATTCACCCTACCCTAACTTTAAAGTGACACGCCGTCCGTTGTGACTGTCCAAGCAGTGCCAAAAATAAATGCCTTACAGGCAACAGAATCCAAGTTCAGCTGGTCGATACACAGAAATGGCGCGTGCCATTAAACAAGACATAAGAAAATTAAATTCTGCACTTTCAAAGCCATCTGGCCTGTGCTGCCATGGTCTCTACTGGGGAACAGTCGTGCCTAAGCTCACACCCCAATACCAAACTTGCGGGCCCTTCACCCCCAGGAATACATCCAATTCCCATTCCATTCCCAAATAATTATGTAACAAATAAACCAAAGTTTTAAATTAACACCCGAGTGTAATGGGGGTAGGGTTACGGACCTCTTAGATAGACAGGTCAGTTTTAATTATAATTAAATCCCCCCTCTTAGATAGGCAGGTTAACATTAATTATCATTAAATCCCTCCTTACTTCTGCATTTTAAATTTAGAATATAAATGTATGGCTGTTACAAAGACCTACCACACAGTGGCGCTGGGGAGCTAAAGCAACCCATTAATGTCCCAGGACTGGGTGATTTTACTGTTTGTTTGCTTTTGATGGACTTGGGGTGACCCAGCATGGGGTAGGGCTCTGTTACCACGGCAAACAGGTTATTTTGCAGGGCCACAAATGCACAGATCGGGCTTCCCATGGGACCATTTAAATTTAAACTTTAAAAACTTAAAAAAACTTAAAAAAGGTGCAATTGTTTCAAACCCAGTGGGTCAATTAAAATTAAATTTAAAAGCAGCCTAATTGTTCCCCTTTGTTTCAGGACTGGTTTTTTTTGCAGAGGTTGTGGAGCACAAGGTAAACCCAATGTGGTGGGGCTCTGCTACCATGGTAACCAGGATGTTTTTTTGCAGGGGCTCAATGCACAGACCACACTTCCCATTGGGTCAATTTAATTTTTTAAAAACAGCCCAATTGTTTCAGGACAAGGAGACCTTTCCAACCAATCACATTCAACATGGGAGGGGTCAGCCAGCTCACTCACATTTATCCAACAGATTTTAAAACGAATCGGCCATTTTCCCCTGAGGAAGCTGGAGTAACAGCGAAACGTCGGGAAAAACTATTCCTAGCCGGAATACTCATTGAGTCAAAGAGAATTTTTTTCCACAGGTTGGAGAGAGAGAGAGAGAGAGAGAGAGAGAAAGGGAGAGAGAAGGATTGACTGGGTAGAGGGACTTCGGGAAACCGGAGAACCTTCCCGGAGAAGGAGAGAGAGAGGGAGCGACCAGGTAGAGGGACTTCGGGACGCCGGAGAACCTCCCTGGGGAAGGAGAGAGAGAAGGAGAGAGAGAAGGAGCGACCGGGCAGAGGGACTTCGGGACACCGGAGAACCTTAGTGCGGTAGAGTATTGTTACGAGGGGACATCCCACAGTAACTTTTCTTGCACATTTTACACCCAGACAATGCAACGGAATACACAAAGAAAACGTGGGCCTTTCCCACCACGCAGGAATTACGCACACACGGTTCCAGTAGGTAGAGGTAATTTAATTAGAGATAGTTTTGCTACAACGGTTAGATTAATTTATAAAATAGCCCAGACGATTCACCATTTAGTGTTACTAGAGAGCCAAAGGGAGCCTCCTAAAGGCATTATAAGACAATCAGATAAATTAACATTTTTTATAAAGCCAGCAAACCCATCACGGGAAACGCTGAGAAAATTGGCTTTAAATTCAGAAAACTGGGCAAAACAAACAAGACAAATTCTAATTGAGCATTACCAAATTAACCTCAAGAAATTGGATGATGACTGGCAAACAACAGAAATTACTGACCGGCTCCAGGAAGCCATTGCCAAAGCAATAAATTGGAATAAAAAGAATCTTAAGAACAGATTCAAAGCTCAAACAATGGATGTGGTAAGAAAACACATCCGGCATCTGGCCACATGGAAAAACACAGGACAGCAGGTCAGCCCACAGACCAGGACTGCCTTGCCCCATAGACCGGGTACCCGGACCTCCAATGTGGCCACCACCTTGAACCTCGACATCATGCCTGCTTCCCAAGAGTCCGAGCCTCAAAGGCCTCGGCAGAGCGAGGGGAACGACCGACAGCTGGCTATACCGAACCGGACTATGACTAATCGCACACACCGAGTCCCAACCTCCACCAGACCGAGCCATCCCCCTCCCCACCCCCCCAGACCATCGACGAGTCGCTCCCCCACACATTGCTTCCCTCAGACCGTGGTAGAAGAACAGCCCGTGCCACAGAGACAGGACCAAACCAGGCCAACCTCTCCAACTCCACTGCCAACCCCCTCAGTTAATTGGTACCCCGACATTACAGTGGTACGTGAACCCCTCCCGCAAAGACAGAGAGAAGGCCGGAATGAGCCGACAGCCTCGACTTCCACAACGGCCCCCTCCACTGGACAGATGAACCCCTCCCCTACGAGTGTACACCCTAGGGCTACAGGGACACCCCCACCACAGAGGCAAAGCAGGAGCCGAACTCAGGCGACATCCTCGACCTCACAGACAAATTCTGTGACTGCATCCGCAGGCCCTGCGCCTGTCAGGGTGGACCCCGAGACGGTGACGACACGCTCACCCCCGCTACAAGGACAGAGTGACGACCATTCTGAATCTGACACTGATAGGGACAATCCACAGCCAGTGACAAGGCATCCTAATACTTGCCAGAAAAACAGAAATTGGCAACTCAAACCTGTTAAACCAATCTTGATCATGGGGGACTCTAATCTCTCCCAAATAAAAAGCTGCCCAAACCCAATCACACAAATTGACAGCTTTCCAGGAGCTAAATTCATTCATGCCACGGCTGTCCTAAACAAGTTACAACCTTCCCCAGAAATTAAGAAAGTGGTGCTGGCAATTGGCATTAACCACCGCACGCAAAGACCACTGACTGCAATTAAGCAACTACAAATTCTCCTAAAAGTGGCTAAAACTAAATTCCCTAATGCACAGATTTGGGTGCCCGAAATAAATTTCAGCCAATCACTCCCAGAAGGGGAAAAGGATACAATCCGTCAGTTAAATCAATTCATTAAAACCCAATCTTACATACCAGCCATAGCTGCCAGGTCCTTCAGGGTAAGCAGGGATCACATTCACTGGACGGAGAACACGGCACTGATCATGATCAATAAATGGATGAAACATTTAAACTAAATAGTACTGCAACCCTAGAAAAGCGGTGCCTTAACTTAGGAGAAACTATTGTCAATATTTCCAAACTCTTTACCCCTACAGAAACACAGAAAGGGGTCCTAAACAAGGGTCTTACATTTGTGCCGGTCACAAAGCCATGCAAAAAGCAGATTCAGAATGACTTAGAAAGCTTTTACAGAAGAATTAAACTCACAGATTACTTTAGGGACTCAATTACAGACAAACAACCCTTCATGCCGTCATCGGACTGGACCCCAGAAGACACTGAAATACACCCAGAGATAGTAAATTTTATGAGTGTAACTCAAAAGGAAATAGAAAAAATCCCCATATTAAAAGATAAACAGAATCTCACCAGAAGAGAAAGGCAGGCGATTAGGGAATTAAAAACTAACCCGAACATAGTTATAAAACCAGCAGATAAGGGCAGTAGTATAGTTCTCATGGACAAACAACAGTACCTGTTTGAAGCACACAGACAATTAAATAACACGGACCACTACATTAAATTAACAAAACCCATCTTTCAGGAAACACAAAAAGAGATTGACAATATATTAGAACGACTCCATAAGTCTAAATTTATTAAACAGAAACAGGTTGAATACCTGAGAGGGGAACAACCGCGGCCCAGAAAGTTTTACATACTGCCCAAAATACATAAACATCCAGATACATGGACAATTCCAGGGGAGATACCACCGGGAAGACCCATTGTGTCAGACTGTGGCAGTGAATCCTACAGGGTAGCTGAATACATTGATTCATTCCTGAACCCCTTGGCCCAGAAACATCCCAGTTATATCAAGGACACATATCACTTCACAGAAATAGTTAACTCATTGACCGTACCCCCTAATGCCCTTCTTTTTACCATGGACATCGAAAGCCTATATACAAATATAGAAACAAACAGAGGTATACAGGCAGTTAAAAATGCCCTTGCTAAATTTCCCCACCCTAAAAGACCAGATGAAGCTATAATTCAGCTACTACATCTGGGTTTAACAAAAAATGACTTTGAATTCGATGGGGAATCGTACCTCCAAATTAAGGGCACAGCTATGGGTAAAAAGTTTGCCCCGGCCTATGCAAACATTTACATGGCAGACTGGGAGGAGAGTGTCTTCAAAAAGTGTCCCAAGCGCCCAATGTGCTATTATAGGTACTTGGATGATATATGGGGGGTTTGGACCCACACAGAATCAGAATTAGAAGATTTCATCAACACTCTCAATAATCATCACCCCTCCATTAAAATTAAAGCCACAACACACAAGGAAAGCATTGACTTTCTCGACACTACAGTTTTTAAGTTGCCACTAGAGAACAACAGTCACAAATTAGCAACAAAGGTATTCTTCAAAGTAACTGACACACATACACTCCTGCACACTAAAAGCCATCATCCCAGGCACACCTTTAGGGGACTGGTAAAGTCACAACTCATGCGGTTCCACCGCATATGCACAAAACTAGAAGATTTCAACAAAGCGGTCACCACCCTTTTCACCGCACTGAAACTGAGGGGGTACACAAAGAGATTCCTCAGACATATCAAGTCCAATTTCCTGAGGGAGATGGAGAACCCACAGCCACGGTATAGGCCAACTACAAGACTACCACTTGTTACAACATACGGCGCAACAACTCAACAGATAAATAGGGTAGTGAGAAACCATTTTGAAAAGTTAAAAGGGGACGTTAACTCACTGAGCCAATATAGCATAACATCAGCTTTCAAAAGAGGCAAAAACCTAAAAGACCTATTGGTCACCAGTAGCGTAAAGGCACAAACCGTACCAAATTGCGGTGACAGACAATGTGGAACATGTAAACACCTAAAGGTCTTAAAAATCTTGCAAAACGAGAACACAGGAAAAACCGCTTTAATAAAGCAAAGAATTACATGCGAGCAACAAAATGTAGTCTATGCAATTCGATGTAAACAGTGCCACATTTTATATATCGGGGAAACAGGGAACACTTTAAGAACTAGATTTACGGGACACCTTAGTTCCATCCGGACAGGGAAGGAAGACAAGGCGATAACCAGACATTTTATGCAACATGGAATTCAGTCCCTGGAAATCATGGGGCTTGAAACTAACTTGAATTGGACACCAATACAAAGGAAAAGGAAAGAGAGATGGTGGATCTTAACATTACAAACCCAGTTACCAAAGGGTCTGAACCAAATGTAGGACAGCAAATATTTCTTCACCCATACTTAAAACGTAACACATCCAAAACAATCCTGAACTCCACATATCCCGAATCCATGGGAACACAGCACACCATCCACAACCATCTCGGATAATAACACCAGCCTTAGAAGTAGCCCATCTACCCAAAGAAAATTGGTGCCCTAACCCTAGCCCTAACCCCAATCCCCACAACACTCATGTAACCCCCGCCCCAGACCCATCCAGGACCCTAAAATCTAACCCCAAAACCAATGGCCGGACCCCAGCCCCAACCCTAGCCCAAACCCCCCCATAACATCAATGTAACACTTACCCCTGGATCCAGACCCAACCAGAAGGCTTAATTCCAAAGCCTAACGCCCCAACTCCAACACGTATCCCTAAACCTAACTCCAACACGTAACTCCAGCCCGAACGCCCAACACTAACTCTAACCCCCAAACCTAATGCGTAACCCCAACGCCCAACCCCAACGCCCAACCCCAACGCCTAACCCTAACCCCCAAACCTAATGCGTAACCCTAACGCCTAACCCTAACGCCGAACCCTAACGCCTAGCGCCTAACCCTAACGCCTAACCCTAACGCCTAACCCCAACGCCTAGCACCTAACCCTAACCCTACCCTAACGCCTAACCCTAACCCCTAACCCTAACCCCAACCCTAACCCCTAACCCTAACCCCAAACCTAACCCCTAACCCTAACCCTAACCCTAACCCTAACCCCTAACCCTAACCCCTAACCCTAACCCCTAACCCTAAACCCTAACCCCTAACCCTAACCCCTAACCCTAACCCCTAACCCCTAACCCTAACCCCTAACCCTAACCCTAACCCTAACCCCTAACCCCTAACCCTAACCCCTAACACTAACCCCTAACCCTAACCCCTAACCCTAACACCCACCCCAACCCTAACGCCTAACCCTAACCCTAACCCTACACTAACGCCTACCCTAACACCTACCCTAACCCTAACACCTACCCTAACCCTAAAGCCTAGCACCTAACCCTAAAGCCTAGCACCTAACCCTAATGCCTAACACCTAACCCTAATGCCTAGCACCTAACCCTAACGCCTAACCCTAACACCCACCCTAACCCTAACGCCTAACCCTAACACCCACCCCAACCCTAACGCCTAACCCTAACGCCTAGCACCTAACCCTAACCCTACCCTAACGCCTAACCCTAACACCTACCCTAACACCTAACCCTAACGCCTACCCTAACCCCAACGCCTAACCCTAACCCTAACACCTACCCTAACCCTAAAGCCTAGCACCTAACCCTAACGCCTAACCCCCACCCTAACCCTAACGCCTAACCCCCACCCTAAACCTAACGCCTAAACCTAACACCTACCCTAACCCTAACGCCTAACCCTAACACCTAGCAACTAACCCTAACGCCTACCCTAACCCTAACGCCTACCCTAACCCTAACGCCTAGCACCTAACCCCTACCCTAACCTTAACACCTACCCTAACCCTAACGCCTAACCCTAACCCTAACGCCTAACCCTAACCCTAACGCCTACCCTAATCCTAACACATAACGCCTAAACCCTACCCTAAAACCCCCCCAATCTTAAGTCTAAAACCCCCCCAGACCGAACCCTAAACCAAAGCTAACCCTAGTCCTAATCGACCAAACTTCCCCAACCACCCCCCACCTATTCCTAACCTACCCAAAACACCCCCACCCCCGACCGAACCTCTGAATCTTCTTGATGGCTCCCGCCCTAAAATCCAAACTTTGTCCAGCCCTTCGACACGACTGATCCTTCAATTCGATATACTCATTGCAAAATTAATAGCACATGCTATTCATTGCAATCCCACTGATAATCCGAGCTGGAAAGGCAAGCGGACATGGATGGACACTAACTTAAGGCGTGAGCCGAATAAAAGTGGCAGCTGCTCGTGAAATTAAACTCAAGAAATGAGTATATAAACACAAGAGGGGAGGCTTTCCCACCCCTACTGCCCATTCACCCTACCCTAACTTTAAAGTGACACCCCTAGCCCTAAACCCCTAGCCCTAGCCCTAGCCCTAGCCCTAACCCTAACCCTAACCCTAGCCCTAACCCTAACCCTAGCCCCAACCCCAACCCCTAACCCTAGCCCCAACCCCTAACCCTAACCCCTAACCCTAACACCTACCCCTAACCCCTAACCCTAGCCCCAACCCCAACCCCTAACCCTAACCCCTAACCCTAGCCCCAAACCCCAACCCCTAACCCTAACCCCTAACACCTAGCCCTAGCCCTAACCCTAACCCTAACGCCTAGCACCTAACCCTAACGCCTAGCACCTAACCCTACGCCTAAACCTAACACCTACCCTAACCCTAGCGCCTAGCACCTAACCCTAACCCTAACACATAACGCCTAAACCCTACCCTAAAACCCCCCCAATCCTAAGTCTAAAACCCCCCCCAGACCGAACCCTAAACCAAAGCTAACCCTAGTCCTAATCGACCAAACTTCCCCAACCACCCCCCATCTATTCCTAACCTACCCAAAACACCCCCACCCCCCACCGAACCTCTGAATCTTCTTGATGGCTCCCGCCCTAAAATCCAAACTTTGTCCAGCCCTTAGACACGACTGATCCTTCAATTCGATATACTCATTGCAAAATTAATAGCACATGCTATTCATTGCAATCCCACTGATAATCCGAGCTGGAAAGGCAAGCGGACATGGATGGACACTAACTTAAGGCGTGAGCCGAATAAAAGTGGCAGCTGCTAGTGAAATTAAACTCAAGAAATGAGTATATAAACACAAGAGGGGAGGCTTTCCCACCCCTACTGCCCATTCACCCTAACCCTAACCCTAAACCCTAGCCCTAGCCCTAACCCTAACGTGGGCCAAATAAAAGTGGCAGCTTCTCGTGAAACTAAACTCTAGAAATGAGTATATAAACACAAGAGGGGAGGCTTTCCCACCCCTACTGCCCGTTCACCCTACCCTAGCGCTAGCCCTAACCCTGACCCTGACCCTAAACCCTAACCCTAACCCGGAAAAGTGCGAAGTGATTCATTTTGGAAGGTCGAACTTGAATGCAGAATACAGGCTTAAAGACAGGATTCATGGTAGTGTGGAGGAACAGAGGGATCTTGGGGTCCATGTCCATAGATCGCTCAAAGTTGCTACCCAAGTTGATAGGGTTGTTAAGGTGTATGGTGTGTTGGCTTTCATTAACAGGGGGATTGAATTTCAGAGCCACGAGGTTATGCTACAGCTCTATAAGGCCCGGGTTTGACCACACTTGGAATATTGTGTTCCGTTCTGGTCGCCTCATTATAGGAAGGATGTGGAAGCTTCAGAGGGTGCAGAAGAGATTTACCAGGATGCTGCCTGGACTGGAGGGCATGTCTGAAGAAATATTGAGGGAGCTAGGGCTTTTCTCATTGGAGCGAAGGATGAGGCGCAACTTGATGGAGGGGGACAAGATGATGAGAGGCATTGATAGAGTGGATAGTCAGAGACTTTTTCCCCAGTATGGAAAGGGCCATCACCAGGGGGCATAATTTGAAAGGTGATTGGAGGAAGGTTTTGGGGAGATGTCAGAGGTAGGTTCTTTACACAGAGTGGTGGGTGCATGGAATGCACTGCCAGCGGTGGTAGTAGAAGCAGATACATTAGGGGCATTTAAGCAACTCTTGGATAGGTACATGGATGATAGTAGAATGAAGGGTAGGTAGTTAGTTTGATCTTAGATTAGGTTAAAGGTTTGGCACCCTGTGGGTCAAAGGGCCTGTACTGTTCTAATGTTCTAATAGCAGCAGTAGGCAATTCAGCCCCTTGAACATGCTCTGCCATTCAATACCATCATGACTGATCTCACCTCAGCATCAACTCTACTTTCCTGCCCATTCATAACCCTTCAAGCCTTTATTAAAAATCTGTCACATTTACTCAATGCCCTGGCATCCACCACTCTGAAGTAGTGAAATCCACAGACCCTTTGAGAAGTAATTTCTCCTCATCTCTCATTTAAATCTGCAACCCCTTATCCTAAAACTATGACTTCTCGTTCTAGTTTGCCCCACCAGAGCAAACATCCTCTCTACATCTACTTTGTCAATTCCCTTAATCATTTATGTACCTCAGTTAGATCTCCTCTCATTCTTCTAAACTCTGGAGTCAAGGCCTAAACTGCTCAATCTCTTAAACAAACCCCTCATCTCTGCAGGGTTAAGGAAAATCCCAAAGCCTTTTATTCATATATAAAAGGAGCAAGAGGATAACTAGAGAAAGGATTGGCCCACTCAAGGACAAAAGGAGGAAAGGAGGAAAGTTGTGTGGAGTCAGTGAAAATGGGAGAGATTCTAAACGAGTACTCTGCATCGGTATTCACCGAGGAGAGGGACATGACAGATGTTGAGGTTAGGGATAGATGTTTGATTACTCGAAGTCAAGTCGGCATAAGGAGGGAGGAAGTGTTGGGTATTCTAAAAGGCATTAAGGTGGACAAGTCCCCAGGTCCGGATGGGATCTATCCCAGGTTACTGAGGGAAGCGAGGGGAAATAACTGGGGCCTTAACAGATATCTTTGCAGCATCCTTAAACACTGGTGAGGTCCCAGAGGACTGGAGAATTGCTAATGTTGTCCTTGTTTAAGAAGGGTAGCAGGGATAATCCAGGTAATTATAGACCGGTGAGCCCGACGTCAGTGGTAGGGAAGCTGCTGGAGAAGATACTGAGGGATAGAATCTTTTCCCATTTGGAAGAAAATGGGCTCAGTGATAGGCAACATGGTTTTGTGCAGGGAAGGTCATGTCTTACCAACTTAATAGAATTCTTTGAGGAAGTGACAAAGTTGATTGATGAGGGAAGGGCTGTAGATGTCAGATACATGGACTTCAGTAAGGCGTTTGATAAGGTTCCCCATGGTAGGCTGATGAAGAAAGTGAAGTCGCATGGGGTCCAGGGTGTACTATCTAGGTGGATAAAGAACTGGCTGGGCAACAAGGAGACGGAGAGTAGCAGTGGAAGGGAGTTTATCAAAATGGAGACGCATGACCAGTGGTGTTCCACAGGGATCCATGCTGGGACCACGGTTTGTGATATATACAAATGATTTGGAGGAAAGTATCGGTGGTCTGATTAGCAAGTTTGCAGATGACACTAAGATTGGTGGAGTAGCAGATAGTGAAGGGGACTGTCAGAATACAGCAGAATATATAGATAGATTGGAGAGTTGGGCAGAGAAATGGCAGATGGAGTTCAATCAGGGCAAATGCGAGGTGATGCATTTTGGAAGATCCAATTCAAGAGTGAACTATACAGTAAATGGAAAAGTCCTGGGGTAAATTGATGTGCAGAGAGATTTGGGTGTTCAGGTCCATTGTTCCCTGAAGGTGGCAACGCAGGTCAATAGTGTGGTCAAGAAGGCATACGGCATGCTTTTTCATCAGACGGGGTATTGAGTACAAGGGTTGGCAGGTCATGTTACAGTTGTATAGGACTTTGGTTCGGCCACATTTGGAATACTGCGTGCAGTTCTGGTCACCACATTACCAAAAGGATGTGGATGCTTTGGAAAGTGTGCAGAGGAGGTTCACCAGGATGTTGCCTGGTATGGAGGGCACTAGCTATGAAGAGAGGTTGAGTAGATTAGGATTATTTTCATTAGAAGGATGGAGGTTGAGGGGGGACCTGATTGAGGTGTACAAAATCATGAGGGGTATAGACAGGGTGGATAGCAAGAAGATTTCCCACCCCCCCCCCCACCAGAGTGGGGGATTCAATTACTAGGGGTCACGAGTTCAAAGAGAGGGGAAAAGTTTAGGGGGGATACAAGTGGAAAGTTCTTTACGCAGAGGGCGGTGGGTGCGTGGAACGTGTTTCCAGCAGAGGTGGTAGACGCAGGCACAATATCGTCTTAAGATGTATCTGGACAGATACATGAATGGGCAGGAAGCAAAGAGATAGAGACCCTTAGAACATGGGCGACAGGTTTAGATAGAAGATCTGGATCGGCGCAGGCTTGGAGGGCCGAAGGGCCTGTTCCTGTGCTGTAATTTTCTTTGCTCTCTGGAACCAATCTAGTGAACCTCATCTGAACTGCCTCCAAATCCAACTACTTCCCTTTTCAACTCAGGGGACCAAAACTGTACACAATACTCCAGATGCAGTCTCACTACTGCTTTGTATAGTTGCAGCAACACTTCCCTACTTTTATACTCTATTCCTTTAGCAATAAATGCCAACATTTCATTGACCTTCCTTTTTACTTGCTGCACCTGCATACTACATTGACAACTCATGTATCAGCACACTCCAATCCCTCGGCATCAAAGCTGAGTTTTCTCTTATAGCTAATTTACCTTTCTAACCCTCCAACAAAAATGGATAACCTCACTTATCCACATCGAAATCCATCTGCAAAATTTAGGCACATTCACCTAACAAAGAACAAAGATAATTACAGCACAGGAACAGGCCTTTCGGCCCTCCAAGCCTACGCCGATCCAGATCTTCTATCTAAACCTGTCGCCTATTTTCTAAGGGTCTCTATCTCTTTGCTTCCTGCCCATTCATGTATCTGTCCAGATACATCTTAAGACGCTATTGTGCCCGCATCTACCACCTCCACTGGTAATGCGTTCCATGCACCCACCACCCTCTGCGTAATGAACTTTCCACGCATATCCCCCCTAAACCTTTCCCCTTTCACTTTGAACTCGTGTCCTTGTAATTGAATCCCCCACTCTGGGGAAAAAGCTTCTTGCTATCCACCCTGTCTATACCTCTCATGATTTTGTGCACCTCAATCAGGTCCCCCCTCAACCTCCGTCTTTCTATTGAAAATAATCCTAATCTACTCAACCTCTCTTCATAGCTAGTGCCCTCCATACCAGGCAACATCCTGGTGAACCTCCTCTGCACCCTCTCCAAAGCATCCACATCTTTTTGGTAATGTGGCGACCAGAACTGCACGCAGTATTCCAAATGTGGCCGAACCAAAGTCTTATACAACTGTAACATGACCTGCCAACTCTTGTACTCAATGCCCCGTCCGATGAAGGAAAGCATGCCGTATGCCTTCTTGACCACTCTATTGACCTGCGTTGCCACCTTCAGGGAACAATGGACCTGAACACCCAAATCTCTCTGCATGTCAATTTTCCCCAGGACTTGTCCATTTACTTTATAGTTCACTCTTGAATACGATCTTCCAAAATGCATCACCTCGCATTTGCCCTGATTGAACTCCATCTGCCATTTCTCTGCCCAACTCTCCAGTCTATCTATATTCTGCTGTATTCTGACAGTCCCCTTCACTATCTGCTACTCCACCAATCTTAGTGTCATCTGCAAACTTGCTAATCAGACCACCTATACTTTCCTCCAAATCATTTATGTATATCACAAACAACAGTGGTCCCAGCACGGATCCCTGTGGACCACCACTGGTCACACGTCTCCATTTTGAGAAACTCCCTTCCACTGCTACTCTGTCTCCTGTTGCCCAGCCAGTTCTTCATCTAGCTAGTACATCTTGGACCCCATGCGCCTATTCATAGCCACTTGTACATTTATTGCAATTTAGTTTCACCATTTTAATGTTAGCTTACATTAGAAATGTTTAAGAGGCATCTTGACAAATACAATGGGAATATAGGGATACAGTCCCCAGAAGTGCAGAAGGTTTTAGTTTAGACAGGCATCAAGATCAGTGCAGGCTTGGAGGGTCAAATGGCCTGTTCTTGTGCTGTACTGTTCTTTGCTCTTGTTAATCTGAAAATTTGGCAAAAGTACCTTCTATCCCTGCATCCAATTAGTTATAGATTGTAAACAGTTGGGGCCTCAAGGAACTAACCTTGTAACTAGTAGGGTGCCACATCTTGCCAACCATAAAAAAGGTCCAATCTATCCTCACTGGTCTGTTGGCTAGCCTATCCTCTATCCAAGGGGATAAATTGTCCCTACCCACATTTGATCTTAAGTTATGCAGAACCTTATCAAATGCCTTCTGGAAGTCCAGATATACTACATGTACAGGATCCCCATTATTCTCTTCTTGTTACATCTGCGAAGAACTGTAGCAAATTAGTTAAACACAATTTACCCTTCATAAAACCATGCTGACTGATGGATTGTGTTTTGACTTTATAAAAGTGTCCTATTGCTTCCTTAATAAATGGATCCCAACAACTTCACTGACATGTTAAACTAATCTGTAGTTTCTGAATTTGTGCCTCCCTCCCTTTTGAATAAGAGCTTAATATGAGCATTTTTCCAATGCACTGGAACCTTTCCCACATCCAGGGAATTTACAATTTGTTCACTACTGCCCCTGCCACATACTTCAAGACCCCAAGATGTAAGCCATCAGGCCTTGAGGACTTTTTGGCCTTCAATCCCAATAGTTTGCACAGTTCTTTTTCCCCCCCATGACATTCAGAGCAGATGACATTGGCGACAAACCAAGAACAGAATTCTTCCAGGAGCCAAGGTGGGACGTCTAGTTGACAGCTGTTGGAGCATGTGGCCTTTAATATTTGTAGACAGCCAAGAGCAGCAAATTAGAAATTATCCTGATGAAATATGGTATCTGAAGACTCACTGATGTACATGTTGGAGACTGGACCACAGAACAATCTATAGTGTCAAGATAGCAAAAAAATAATAATTCAGTGCGACAGGAACATGCAGAAAACGATGCATCTATCACGATGGTCATGTTAGTGGATTTTATGCAAGAGGTGTAAGTGGGCTGTCTGGGGTTGCAGGATTGAGTTTGGAAGCTGCAGAGGGCAGATGTCCAGAAGGGGGGTTGGGGAGGGGCAGCAGTTGGAGACGGTTTGTGAGCTGGTACTGAGCTTCTGCAAGTTGTAAGTCAGGACAACAGAGGAGAACAGTACTCCTCTTGTCTGCAAGTTTGTTGACAAGGTCAGGGTTAGACTAGAGACAAAATGAAAACAGGTTGAGTGAGCAAGGGTGTACAGGAATTTAGACAGCTGATCTCAGACAGAGACACTCTTCAATGACAAGATAGAGAGCAGCTAAGGAGGCACAGCTTGAGAGAATGCTGGAGGTGGCGGAATGAGTCTGCTGGTCAGGGAGATGACGCCAAGTCAAAAAAAAGAGACTAGAGGCTAATTGTGACAAACATTACAAAGTTCAAGCAGACTCTATCTTACCTAGTTATTGAAACATGCCAGGTGGCTTTGCCTGCTGACACTTCAATGCTCAGACTATTTTAATTTTATACTACAGCTATGACAAGATACAAATTATTCCACAATCGACAACATTAAACTAAATACACTTTCACACAACTTGGTTGCTTTTTTTATAGCTCAGTTGTAATATTTTATGTCCAACCATACTTTTGTGCTTGTACATAATGATTACAGGACTCTTTACAGCATCATTGCCTTTGTGTTTTAAGGCTTTGTGATGAGCAGTGTCTGGTACCACTGTTTTCTTCATATTCAATCCTGCATGGTATGCAATAGATAACTATGCCCAACCCCTGAACAAAAGCATAACTGCAACCTGCAATAACCTAAATTCTATACTGTTTACTGCAATAGGTGTTAAGTGCAAAAACATTGTTTTTGGATCGAATCTGTTATTGGACCATACATTAGACTTGAAGATTTATATCTATGGTAATATGGTCAAGTTAAGCTCCATGCATCATTACTTCACATTTGCAGTCTGTGTGGAATTGGTCACATTCTATAGTAGCATCTACTCCGTTTAGTCATTAGATACATAAAGTTCAATTTGATTGAAGTATAGTTTACCAAAGTGTACTTAATCCTCACGTCCATTAGCAAAAAAATTAAATGGTTTTACCTACCTGGAATGTGTTGAACCCAATTGCACTACACACCCAAGCACCAATCTTTGACGATACAAGCTACCGAGATTAACTGCACTAAGAAACAGCAAGTTTCTGATAGCATTTGTAACATTGTAATTAATCAAACTATGACAAGTATCAGCAGGATTTAATCTCTCACCTTCACTTGGTTTTACCAAGCTTCAGCCCAGTAGCTTTTCACTGACTGAAGGTTATATGTTTGAGCATACCTTTGTCCCCGAAGAGGCCAGAAAAAAAAAAACGGGCGGCACAGTGGCTAGCACTGCAGCCTCACAGCTCCAGTGACCCAGGTTCAATTCTGGGTACTGCCTGTGTGGAAGAAAATAGAGCAGAATAAATCAAACTTCCTCGCATGAGTACTCGCAAACTACTTTATTAACTTGTGCACAAGGAGAACGAACACAGTAGAGCTCACATTGAGACTCAGTGCGATGTTCTAAAGAATTACAGTCAAACAGTGGCAATTATACTATTCTGCTACCAATAATCTTATCATATTTTAATTGTTAATTTGCATTCTAAAGCAATATTACAATTTAATTCTTGCTCTAAATGAATAAAACAGTCATTTTCAATCCTTCATTTACATATCTATCTCACCATTGGCCTTGCAGCTGGTACAGCACAACAGAAAGACATCAGGCTTCAACAACACTCATATCAGCCAGACATGGTACATTCCTAAGGAGCAGTTTACGTGAGAAACATACTGACCAAGTAAACTCACACCACTAGTCCAAGGATGGCTCACCTGAAGTTCCACACCTGTGTGGAGTTTGCAAGTTCTCCGTGGGTTTTCGCTGGGTACTCTGGTTTCCTCCCACCAAAAGACTTGCAGGTTGATAGGTGAATTGGACATTATAAATTGCCCCTAGTATAGGTAGGTGGTAGGAGAATATAGGCACAGGTGGGGATGTGGTAGGAATGTAGGCTTTGTATAAATGGGTGGTTGGTCGGCACAGACTCGGTGGGCTGAAGGGCCTGTTTCAGTGCTGTATCTCTAAATAAAAAACAAAGTACAGAACAGGAACAGGCCATTTGCAAGTTGACAAATCAAAGTTAATCCAGCTTCAAAAGGCTGCATACTAATCTAGAAGACTGCAATATTTCCCTTTAGAAAAACATGTCTTTGCAAAACCAAGACCCACTTTTAATCTGGCAGCTTGAATTTAACAGAAATGTTCAAGTTTGGGACTCTTAAAATGGCTTTCTTGCTCCAACTTTCAATTTTTTTTTTTAAAAACCTTGTGCTTTGACTAACCTTAGAGCTTAACAGTTTCTTTAATAATGTTGGCAATGTTTTTTCAGGTCCACTTTCTTATACAAACCGGTTACATCCTTTGGTAAAAGTAAGGTTTTTGCCTAAATTTTTCTTCATCTCCATTTTGTACCAATTTTGAGCTCTGCAGCATTTGACTCAGATTGATTAACAGCTGAAAAGGGAGGTTCAGATTTGGTCTGACCCATGTTACAGACCACATTTTATACCAGCTAACTGAACAAGGTTGCACCCTATCTAGTCTTAAAAATCATAGCACCATTTTTTTTTTTAAACTAGTGGTACCACCAGTTTTTCAATTTGTGAACTGCTAGTTTTTCCTCAATCTTAACAGAGCAAACTTGAACGGAGTTTAAAAAGTTAGATTGTTAAATAAGGATGCTTAAGCACATCTTTTTCAAGAGACTTCAAAAACGCTGCCTCTTCTGCACTTATTGCATTTCATGCTGAGCTGCCAGATTTTACAAAGCTATTTTCTGACCCATAAAATTCTGGACCCAAGCTGCTTTTTACTGAGTATTGCAGATTACACTAATTTTTTTCCATAATTAATAGTGCAGAATTAAATTCAGCAGCTTTTTACAAAGCAAGGTAAATGACCAAGTTTGAGCTCCCCTCTAATAGACAGCTTTAACAGATTTACCAAAGTTTCACACTACAGCTTTTCAAAACCTTAACACAGACCAAGCTGGATTTTCTCCAACCAGCAGCTATTCAGATACCTTCACATTTGCACCCCCAGCTCAATTTAAAGCCCTGATGCAGACTGATGGTGCTTCCATGAGATCTCTGCTTTCATGCAGTATTGCCAGCTTTCCACATACCTGGATCATTTGACATTTGAACCAGACTAGACATTGCTATCTGCTTTTATTTGCCAAAGTGTTGCAAAGCTCAAGTTAAATGCAGCAGCTTTGCCAACAGGTTTAAAAATTAGACTTCTGACACCAGGCTGGAGCCAAGCAGCTTTTCTAGACTAAAGTTACAAGCCAAACTTGAGCCTGCAGGCTGTCATATTTTTAGTGACCTGAAATTATGAGTTCATGACACCCAGCTTTTATTGCAACTGCAGTTTGAGGCCAGCAGCTTTTTCATGACTAACATAACAAAATTGTTTTACTTTTATGCTAAAGAAACTTACTATGTTAGAGAAACTGCTGCTCTGTTAATTACCAGTTGCATACAAAAATGGTTACCACCCAGCCTTTTACTGTGCAGTAGAGAATTTTCAAACCTACAATTGTTCCTTTTAACGAGGAGTTTGCTTACCTGTGCTTTTGGGGCACTTACAGTTGTAAGTGACCAATTTCACAACCTTTTGTTGAGTGCTATTTACACAGTGCTTGAGACCAAGTTTGTAGCCTGCAGGTTTACACAAACTAATGTTGCAGACCAATGTTTGATACTAGATCGGAGGCCCACACTTGAATACATGAACACTCCAATTTTTCAGTCAAAATTGTTAAAGCTAAGCAGTGTTTTTCTTCAAGCCGCAAGACAAACTGCTTCCTCTACACAAGTGTTGTAGACCATAAGACCGAATTTTAAACCGGACTTAAAATTCAATTACAAAATGGTTCAGCTTGCAGCTTTGTGGTTTATTACTAAATTCATATTTAGACATTTGCAACCCACCGGCTTTCTACATACCAAGGATAGATTAGGGTTTTTAAAACCAGCAGCTTGTCCCAGATGGAACTATGCAACTTTGTAACCAACCGTGCAGATACAATTAGCTAAAACACAGGCACAAGCTTCCAAGCCAAAAGGTCACATATGAAGCTCAAGTCACCCAGCTTTTTACTGACTAAAGTTGCATCTTGCTTTTGTTCACACCTCTGAAGACCAACGTTCAATCCAAACATGAATAGCTGGAGCTTTTTCACAGCCACGTCAAACTGGTGACCCATGTTAAGGCCCCCCAGATTTTTAACTTTGGATTTGTGAAAGGACAGCTGAAGACTCAATTTGACCGCAGCAAATTTTTACTGCTCCAAATAATCAGGAGATGCCCCGGCTTTTTAATAAAACATAGCAAGGTTGAGCCCTGCAATTTATTTACAGACGAAAGGTTGCATGCCCAGCTTGTTGCCAAAACTCATGTTACACATGAAGGTTGAAACCCCAACTGCTTTTCACAGCAAAGTTCCAGGCCCAGCTATTTTAACTGCAGTTTTTTTTTCTCCACGCCTCTTGGGTATCAATCTGACCAAGGTTGATAAAAATATGAGGGCAGTTCTGACTTGAGAATCAAAGTGAAAGTCCAGCATGGTTTTTTTTTTAAATATTAAAAAAAGTTACCAGAACCTGACATTTTGTCCACAATCCATCAACAGAGCACATTTGAGCCTGGTAGCTTTGGTCAGACAAGGTTGAATGCAGAGGTAGAAGCTGGTAGATTAGAACAAGGTTGCAGGCTAAAGTGAAACCTGGCTTACTTTCAAAATTACCAATATTTCACACCAAGTTTCAGCAAGCAAGCTTTGTAAAGCCATTGCACACCACGTTTGACAGGTACAGCTTTAACACACTAAGGGTTCACATCAGCTTCAGTGAAGTTAGACCCCAGCTTTTTTTTTTTAAAAACAAGTTAACATGCCAAGCTTCAGATTCCAGTTCATCCCACAGTAATACAGACAAGAGTTGATCACTGCAAGTTCAGACCAAAACTGATTCTGGCAACTTTAAAAAATTGAAGTTGAAACCCTCATCTTCCAGCTGACAAATTCCAAACAAAATGCTCTTGCCATTTTTGGTAGAAACATTTACATGCCAATGTTAACTTTCATGACCAGAGTTCTAAATAAATTTTGACCATTGCTGCTTTTGGAGTCATGATGCAGACCAAGTGATTCTCCATCCACTATATAATGACAACAGATGTACATACTTATTTACCTCAATATACTGGAGACAATTCTCTCATGTTAAAAGGAGGAGCTCCATACCCTCAACTGAGGCATGCTCTGGAGGTTTGCTACCAAATTTTATTATGCTTTGAAACATTTGCACTTCTGACTGTAGAGTGCCTTTTATTTAAGCTCCCATCATTAATGTGCATTTTTTCTCCTTGATCAAATCTTCTCCATACATAGAACATAGAACATAGAACATACAGCACAGAACAGGCCCTTCGGCCCACAATGTTGTGCCGATCCTTTGTCCTCTGTCAAGGACAATTTAATCTATACCCCATCATTCTCCTTTATCCATATACCTATCCAAAAGCCTTTTGAAAGTCCCTAAAGTTTCTGACTCAACAACTTCCCCGGGCAAGGCATTCCATGCCTCGACCACTCTCTGGGTAAAGAACCTTCCCCTGACATCCCCCTTATATCTCCCACCCTTCACCTTAAATTTATGACCCCTTGTAACGCTTTGCTCCACCCGGGGAAAAAGTTTCTGACTGTCTACCCTATCTATTCCCCTGATCATCTTATAAACCTCTATCATGTCACCCCTCATCCTTCTCCTTTCTAATGAGAAGAGGCCTAGAATGTTCAGCCTTTCCTCGTAAGACTTATTCTCCATTCCAGGCAACATCCTGGTAAATCTCCTCTGCACCCTCTCCAAGGCTTCCACATCCTTCCTAAAATGAGGCGACCAGAACTGCACACAGTACTCCAAATGAGGCCTTACCAAGGTCCTGTACAGCTGCATCATCACCTCACGGCTCTTAAATTCAATCCCTCTGCTAATGAACGCTAACACCCCATATGCCTTCTTCACAGCCCTATCCACTTGAGTTGCAACTTTCAATGATCTATGCACATAGACCCCAAGGTCTCTCTGCTCCTCCACATGCCCAAGAACCCTACCGTTAACCCAGTATTTTGCATTCATGTTTGTCCTTCCAAAATGGACGACCTCACACTTTTCAGGGTTAAACTCCATCTGCCACTTTTCAGCCCAGCACTGCAACCTATCCAAGTCCCTTTGCAGACGACAATAGCCCTCCTCGGTATCCACAACTCCACCAACCTTTGTATCATCTGCAAATTTACTGACCCACCCTTCGACTTCCTCATCCAAGTCGTTAATAAAAATCACAAACAGGAGAGGACCCAGAACTGATCCCTGCGGCACGCCACTGGTAACTGGGCTCCAGGCTGAGTATTTACCATCTAAGACCACTCTCTGCCTTCTATCAGTTAGCCAATTCTTAATCCAACTGGCCACATTCCCCACTATCCCATGCCTCCTGACTTTCTCCATAAGTCTACCATGGGGGACCTTATCAAATGCCTTACTAAAATCCATGTACACCACATCCACTGGTTTACCCTCATCCACTTGCTTGGTCACCTGCTCAAAGAATTCAATCAGGCTTGTGAGGCAAGACCTACCCCTCACAAAACCGTGCTGACTGTCCCGAATCAAGCAGTGTCTTTCCAGATGCTCAGAAATCCTATCCCTCAGCACCTTTTCCATCAACTTGCCTACCACCGAAGTAAGACTAACTGGCCTGTAATTCCCAGGGTTGTTCCTATTCCCTTTCTTGAACAGGGGCACAACATTTGCCACCCTCCAATCACCTGGTACCACCCCCGTCAGCAGAGAAGATGAAAAGATCATTGCCAGCGGCTCTGCAATTTCATCCCTTGCTTCCCATAACATCCTTGGATATACCCCGTCAGGCCCGGGAGAGTTGTCTATCTTCAAGTTATTCAAAAACCCCAACACATCTTCCCTCCTAACGAGCACTTCCTCGAGCTTACCAGTCTGTTTCACACCGTCCTCTTCAGTAATACACCCCTTCTCATTCGTAAATACCGAAGAGAAGTACTCATTCAAAACCTCACTTATCTCTTCCGGCTCAACACACAGTCTCCCGCTATTGTCCTTGACCGGACCTATGGTCCCCCTAGTCATCCTCATATTTCTGACATACGCGTAAAAGGCCTTGGGGTTTTCTTTTATCCTACCCGCCAAGCATTTTTCATGCCCTCTCTTAGCTCTCCTAATCCCTTTCTTCAGATCCTTCCTGGCCATCTTGTATCCCTCCAGAGCTATGCCTGTGCCCTTTTTCCTCAACTTTATATACGCATCCTTCTTCTTCCTAACAAGACTCTCAACCTCTCTTGTCAACCACGGTTCCCTCACATGACCATCCCTTCCCTGTCTGACAGGGACATGCTTATCAATGGCCCCTACTATCTGCTCCTTGAAAAAGTTCCACATTTCGACCGTGCCCTTCCCTGCCAGCATATGCTCCCAACTTATGCTCCTCAGTTCCTGCCTGACAGCATCATATCTACCCTTCCCCCAATTGTAAACCTTGCCCTGTTGCACATACCTATCCCTCTCCATTACCACAGTGAATGCTACAGAATTGTGATCACTATCTCCAAAGTGCTCGCCCACCAACAGCTCTATCACTTGCCCTGGTTCATTACCTAGTACCAAATCCAATATTGCCTCCCCTCTGGTCGGGCAGTCTACATACTGAGTCAGAAAAGCTTCCTGGACATACTGCACAAACACTACCCCATCCAAACTATTCGATCATACAACACGTAGTTTAACGCAACTCCAAATTTAGCATGGTCAGCATCTTAATGTTAAGAATTTTATTGTTAAGCTCATGTTCTTTGAATTTGTTGACAAACGAACACTCTTGCTTGGTACCAACTCATTAAGCACGTTGTGTTTTACATTGAAAAGCACATTTACAGGCAAGATTTCACACTGCATAACCTCTATAATCCAGAACATTTGTATGAATGACGAGATGCTGTGCAAATACTTAATACACTGGAAGCACATTTAAACTGCATGTGTAGAAGCTAGTTTATGATCGAATAGTGATGATACCAAAAAAAAAGTTCTTGACACACCCAAATAAAGTCAATTAAATGCTCCGAAACATTGAAACGGTGTCCCGTTGGGCAGAACGCTACCGTGAGCTCTATTACTGACACTCATCTCCCAATCTGCGCTTCATGCTCTGCAGTTTACCATGATCATGCAGTTATATTTAAAATCATCCCTATTTGGATCAAGCTTGATAGCGCCAATAGAACAGTACTCAGCCAGTGCAGTTTAATGTGTTTCAACATCGCAAGTCCCTTCTCTGCCCACACCTTTAATGACCTTGGTCTCTAATTTAAATGAGACACTAAAAACACACTTTTCTTACCATTAAAAAATGCGACATTTTGCTACTACAAAAGGACCTCACTTAGTTAATTGGAAAGACCTTTGCTGCACTCTTGTCGGATTATTAACTTCCAGACTGAACGTACAAACTAAAACAACTTCTATGCCGGCAGGACTTATACAGATGATTTGCATATGCGAGCTGCATTATTTGAGTTTATAAAAACATTCACATGACTTCAATCTCAATTCGACATTGTCGAGTTTAGGATAGCCACCAAAGCCCCTCACATATCCACTACCTCCCGGTGTGCATCTTTCCACGTTACCAAGATTGCAATATCTTGGTCTTTGTCATTAAGACCTTTGAACGAGTCATGAATTTTGCTCCTTTTCCCTCGTTTGTGGCATTGAGGAATTGATTGAACTCTCGTGACTGAGCTAACAAAATAATAAAGAATACATATCCAAGTTAGAACTGAAAACGTGCACACTGCAGTTCTACCGTTCTAATCTGCTGACTGCTCGATTTGAATTCTGCTTTGTCTTATTTTTGTCCAACCAATTCTGAATTCGCACCACTGCGCCTAATAGGAGTTGCTGTTAATACCGTCTTTACCAAGTATTTGCAATGTACCAACCCTTAGGTTTCCTTAAAACATACTGGAAATTGAGCGTACCATTTAACTCAAGAACACAACAAATGCATCATTTCTGACTGAACCGTTTGAGGAACGAAGAGCATTACAACAAAGCTTTTTTCTGTAGTATTTAAGTAACCACTTCGCCTTCCAACTGTTTCAGGCGGTCAAATTAGATAAAAGTTTAATCCTGCGTTAGGCGATTCAATTTAACTGAACCGAACTGAAACATTGACGCTGAGTCTCAATTTCAGCCCTACCTCGTATCCGCAAACAATCTCCAAATCTACAGTACGAACCCTCAGACCAAGAGGCGGCGACTTAAACTATTTTTTGAGGGTGTTACTGCAGAACTAATATAGTCACCTTTAGTAGAATGCGTTTTGAAAACCCCAATAGCATTTTAATTCAGCGTTACAAATTTCATGTGCTTGTTCCACCCCTTCAAACACTATTGAATGAAGTTAGCTGGAACGACCGACGATGAGAGTTCCAGCTGGAGAAATGAAGACCGAGCTTGAATCGCAATTCCACGGTCATGAAGTCGGAACAGAAGTTAACGGTGTTTGTTTTTAAACAATTACAGGCTTCAGTTCTCGCCTCTTTTTCCCCACTTCACACAAACAGTATAGATAATGAAATGAAACCTTTTCTTTCCAGATGCGTTTCTAATGACTACACAATACTTGACAGCGTGGTGAAAATAAACATTTAGTATTGTATTTTTGGACGTTTCCGTGTATTCTTCAAACTACAAGATATTACTAAGGGTCGGTTGCCACGCTCTCCACTCAAGGTTCTTTACCTTGACTCTGTCATCGACATGAAGCACAAAGGCACCAAGTACCAAACCAATTATTAACAAGGAGCCATTATGAAGGCTTTGGAGAATTCTATTTCAACCTTTAACATTTGTAATTAGAGTTGAATAAAACTTGACGAGTTACGTAATTGGCATAAAACAGGAGAATTAACACCGAAAAATGCCGTGACAGAGACGCATACAATTGGGACTCTGGCTGGTGAGATCGCTTCAACCTTTAAATGACTCGCCACGAATACACAGAAGCACAAATTTGATCACAAACCCATTTTGCACACGAATGAGTTTCTGTAATCATTGACTTGCATTGTATTTACACAACGTCACTTCATAAACAGCAAGTTCAGATTTTTCTCACCTGCTCCTAGGCAAAAAACGTTTAGTAACTACATTTATTCCAAGAATCAAGTTTGGTTTCTAACTTCAAAGTGACTTACTTGATCATTAAAAAACGTATCTATAAGCAAACAGAACAACCGTTTCTGTTTGAAACTGCAATTATTAGGATCAGGATTTCTTAAACCAAGTCTGAGGCATTAGACTTAAAACATATGCAGTGCGTTCCAGAGATAATTCTCATTAATTTGTGAAAACAAATGCCAAGTGAAAGACACCATCCCAACTACTTAAAAACTTGAATAGTCAAACGTACCACTATTAGATCTCCACCAAAAGTAGTATCACTATTATTAATAGCAATACACAGCGCAGAAAAAAAAAACAGACCAGCATCAATTATTTGCAGAAATAAAACAAGCCGAAGCCACGGAAAAATAGAGCAACGTTATTCTTAATTCCAAGAAGCTGCGCAAGTACTCAATAAACTAAATGACTTCATTAAAAACACCTGAAAAAGCTGCAAACCATGAAATCACTCGAACTCAAACATGGAACATTATCAATCTTAAACATACATTACAACAAAACGCAGTAAAAAAAAAAATCCTAGATATTTCTCGGTTAAAAACTCTTCAGTCCCCAAGACTTTAAAAAACTATAACCCGGACACCTGCTTTACTCAATTTCAAAACCACTTTTGTACCTTTCAGGAAAAAAAAAAGACGTCAATAACAAATATTTCAGAAACAATCAAAACGTTGCTGTTACAACACTCAGTCATCACTTTCTCAGTCACTCAATCTTTCCCTCCCCCCCACAAAAAAAAAAGCAAAAACCTTAACTTTCAATGAAAGTCTGTCCAAAGTCTTCTTACACCAGTTCTGACTACTCTCTCCAGTCTCCCGGAGTCCATTTAAATCTCCCGCGCCCTGTCAATCATCCCCGGTCCCGCCCCGCCGGCACAAACGCAACAAAACATTTGTCTTTTTATATCTTATTTATTTTCTCCTTCTTTGCCTCCTTATCTCGAGAGACAATGGGTAAGCGCCTGGAGGAGGTCAGTGGTTTGTAAAGCAGCGCCTGGAGTGGCTATAAAGGCCAATTCTAGAGTGACAGACTCTTCCACAGGTGCTGCAGATAAAATTGGTTGTCGGGGCTGTTGCACAGTTGGCTCTCCCCTTGCACTTCTGTCTTTTTTCCTGCCAACTGCTAAGTCTCTTTGACTCGCCACACTTTAGCCCTGCCTTTATGGCTGCCTGCCAGCTCTGGCGAACGCTGGCAACTGAGTCCCACGACTTGTGATCAATGTCACAGGACTTCATGTCGCGTTTGTAGACATCTTTAAAGTGGAGACATGGACGGCCGGTGAGTCTGATACCAGTGGCGAGCTCGCTGTACAATGTGTCTTTGGGGATCCTGCCATCTTCCATGCTGCTCACATGGCCAAGCCATCTCGAGGGCCGCTGACTCAGTAGTGTGTACAAGCTGGGGATGTTGGCCGCCTCGAGGACTTCTGTGTTGGAGATACGGTCCTGCCACCTGATGCCAAGGATTCTCCGGAGGCAGCGAAGATGGAATGAATTGAGACGTCGCTCTTGGCTGACATACGTTGTCCAGGCCTCGCTGCCGTGGAGCAAGGTACTGAGGACACAGGCTTGATACACTTGGACTTTTGTGTTCCGTGTCAGTGCGCTATTTTCCCACACTCTCTTGGCCAGTCTGGACATAGCAGTGGAAGCCTTTCCCATGCGCTTGTTGATTTCTGCATCGAGAGACAGGTTACTGGTGATAGTTGAGCCTAGGTAGGTGAACTCTTGAACCACTTCCAGATCGTGGTCGCCAATATTGATGGATGGAGCATTTCTGACGTCCTGCCCCATGATGTTCGTTTTCTTGAAGCTGATGTTTAGGCCAAATTCGTTGCAGGCAGCCGCAAACCTGTCGATGAGACTCTGCAGGCACTCTTCAGTGTGAGATGTTAAAGCAGCATCGTCAGCAAAGAGGAGTTCCCTGATGAGGACTTTCCGTACTTTGGACTTCGCTCTTAGACGGGCAAGGTTGAACTGCTATTTATCTAAGATCAAAATAACATCAACAAAATCTCTTTGTAATTGCTAGAGAATATTGACAGAATATCTGAATAATATTTCACAGATCGAAGGTCTGATTGGCAGAAAGACACATAAGCACCAGCCCCGCCCCCTACGGGTTGCTCGCATCTGCCCCTGTCCCGCCCTTCTCGCCAATGGGGTAGTGCAGGCCCCGCCCCCTTTCAACCCCGGTTTACTGCCCCTCCCCATCCTCTTCCCCCTCCCGCAATGATCACTCCGAACCTTGTGACATTCCTTTCTACATTTTAGACGATGATATTCGCATTTAATTCTTCTTCTTAAAATCTCTAAATTAATTTAAGGTGACGTCATTTTATAATCAGTAAATGTCAATCGTTTCCGAATTTCATTTGGCATCTTTTACTTTGAATTTGATCTCCAGTGAATTTCTTGATGTACAGTGATGTTATATGGCTTATTATTTGGAGTGAGATGTAAGAACTGTGAACTGTTACTAATTGAATGTTATGTCAAATTCTTAGCTCACGAGTTTAATCTTAGTGTAATGCGAAGATTGAGTAAAGTGGTCATTTTATTTAAATTGAGCAATTATACTTATCAATTAAAGATAGTTACTTGTATTGTGTATAATTTGAATAATTGAGTTATTACATTTTGAGTGAAATGAAATCATTTGATCAATTTAATGTGCTTAATCTTATTTCTTCTTTTAATGTGATGTACCTTCACTAATTTCTTTTCTAAACTTTAATTCCAGCTGATCTAATTATATTCATGGTATGACGAATGTTCGGGATAGGACAATAAATACTGGAATAGCCGACGACGTCCACATTTCCCGATAATAATTACAAAGAAAAAAGGTCATTTATTTAGTTTAATGAAGTAATTTGATTAATGTTGAGTTAAAGTTATTTGTTAATTGACAATTACATTATATTGACTTGATGGAATATTATTTATGAATTGTATGAGTAATTTTACTTTAATGTGATCTCATATGATTAATTTCATGTCATTTCATTTAATATGTTATTGCAATAACTTTCAACTAACTTTACTATTTCAATGCGATTTTAGGATTACTCAATTTATTGTGGTGTGATTAATGTAACCTGAGTTAATTTAATGAAATAATTTTATTGCTTGCAAATAGTCATTTGTTTAATGTTTCATTTTTTCAATGTGTTGCTATTTATTCATTGAAAACGGAATAATTTTCTTTCCTCAATTAACGTGAAATAACTCTTCGGGACTTTGCAGTCAGGGTTCTGTACACGGAAGTTGGTTCAGGTTTTGGGTTGGGGTGAGATTTCATAGCAGCATTTTCTGCAGGTCATTTAAATTTACAGTCTAGCTGAAAGTTTTGCTGCCTTCTTTCTGATTGAGACGATCTGGGGGAAGGACATTTCCAACTTTGCAAACCAATCTCTGTCTCCTCTTGTCCACTTCATACTTGTTTCAAGCCCCATAATTTCCACGAATTAAACCCCACATTCCATTCAATTTCCAGTGATAGCTTGGTCTTCGTTATGGGGGCATGAGCCTGTTCCGTTTTCATTATATGTGACACAAGATGAGCTAACAGAAAGGGTTAATTACAGACTTCCGAAAAGCTTTTCATCCAAGTCCATTAACGTCAATAAAATGGACAGTGGAAACCAGGTACAAAAACAAGAAATGCTGGAATCACTCAGCAGGTCTGGCAGCATCTGTGGAAAGAAAAGCAGAGTTAACGTTTCGGGTCAGTGACCCTTCTTTGGAACCGGATGCTGCCAGACCTGCTGAGTGATTCCAGCATTTCTTGTTTTTGTTTCAGATTTCCAGCATCCGCAGTATTTTGCTTTTATTTTAGTGGAAACCAGGTACTAAGTTTGCTTCGAGACGGGAAACAGAATCGTGGTGAAAGCTTGTTTTTCACACTGGATGCCAGCCCCCAAGGGTGGGTCCGAGGACCTTTTGCTTTCCTTGCTATATATTAATGAATTAGACTTGCGTCAACAGGGCACAATTTCAAAAGTTGCAGTGCGACGGGATCGAGCGGCGGAATGGGAATGGCTGAAGAGCTCCGTTGGAGACCCGGCATGGACTCGACGGGCCGAATGGCCTGCGTTTGTGGTGAAAATGAGTCTGAATCTGACACAAAACCTTGAAGGATAGTAAATCGTGAGAATAGTGGCAGATTTCAAAAGTCCATAAATAGGCTGATGGAATGGAAGAGGTGACGAATTGAAATGTAACTCTGACCAGCGTGAAGTATGGTTGGAATAAGTCATCGAAACCAGTCCATTGTAACGGGCATGCAGAAACAGAAATCTGGATGGAGGTTTTTATGGACAAATTGTGGAAAGTGCCATGGCTGTTTCAGGAACTGGTGGAAAAGGCATTTCTGATCCTTACCATTATCAATGTGCGCATTGAGTCCAAAGTATAGTAAGTTACAATGAACCTTTGAATAAATTATTGCTTCAGCCGTTATTACGGTATTGTGTCCAATTCTGGTGCACAAATATTCAAGAGTTACATGGAGGAGGGATTCCCATTCATCACATGAACAGATTAACAAATTTTGTTTGCCTCTTTCAACCACAAAACGTGTATTGCACTTTGAAGTGAGTTTCAACTTATATAAACTTACCTTTTTGTTTCGGCAGTTTCTTTTTGCAGCGGCGACAGGGAGAGCGAGGTGGCAGCTGGGTAAGTAAGTCCTATATATTTGGGCAGCGGCTGAACCCGAGACACGACACCTGTAGTGTCTCCCACCCGCCCTCCTCCTCTAACCAAAAAAAAGGACTCGGTGGTGTGTAGATAAGGTAAGGCTTTTTCTATTTCTCTTTTTTTTCCCCCGTGTGATTGATAAAAACTTTTAGTTCCTTTTTCATTTAACTAAGTTAAGCTTAAGATTGAAAATGGCAGGAGATCTCAGACCCGTGTTATGCTTCTCTTGCTCAATGTGGGAGCTCAGGGACACGGCTGATGTCCCTGACTCCTTCACGTGCTGGAAGTGTGTCCAGCTGCAGCACTTGTTAGACCGCATGACGGCTCCGGAGCTGCGGATGGACTCACTTTGGAGCATCCACGATGCTGAGGAGGTCGTGGATAGCACGTTTAGTGAATTGGTCACACCGCAGATTAGGATTGCTGAGGGAGAAAGGAAATGGGTGACCAAAAGGCAGAGAAAGAGCAGGAAGGCAGCGCAGGTGTCCCCTGCGGTCATCTCCCTTCAAAACAGGTATACTGTTTTGGATATTGTTGGGGGAGATGGCTCACCAGGGGAAGGCAGCAGTAGCCAGGTTCATGGCACCGTGGCTGGCTCTGCTGTTCAGAAGGGCGGGAAAAAGAGTGGAAGGGCGATCGTCATAGAGGATTCGATTGTAAGGGGAGTAGATAGGCGGTTCTGTGGTCGAAAACGAGACTCCCGAATGGTATGTTGCCTCCCAGGTGCACGGGTCAGGGATGTCTCAGATCGGCTGCAGAACATTCTGAAGGAGGAGGGTGAACAGCCAGTTGTCGTTGTGCACATAGGCACCAATGATACAGGTAAAAAACGGGATGAGGTCCTACAAGCAGAATTTAGGGAGTTAGGAGCCAAGTTAAAAAGTAGGACCTCAGAGGTAGTAATCTCAGGATTGCTACCAGTGCCACATGTTAGTCAGAGTAGAAATGAAAAAATAGTCAGGATGAATGCGTGGCTTGAGAGATGGTGCAGGAGGGAGGGGTTCAGATTTTTGGGACATTGGGACCGGTTCTGGGGGAGGTGGGACTATTACAAATTGGACGGTCTACACCTGGGCCGGACTGGAACCAATGTCCTTGGGGGGGCTTTTGCTAACGCTGTTGGGGAGGGTTTAAACTAATGTGGCAGGGGGATGGGAACCAAATGAGGAGGTCAGTGGACAGTAAGGAGGTAGTAACTAAAGCCTGTAAGGAACTAGATAATGAAGTCAGCGTGACTAAGGGGAAGAGTAGGCAGGGAGCAGATAATGAACGCAAAGGGACTGGTGGTCTGAGGTGCATTTGTTTTAATGCAAGAAGTGTAGTAGGTAAGGCAGATGAACCTAGGGCTTGGATTAGTACCTGGGAGTATGATGTTATTGCTATTACTGAGACTTGGTTGAAGGAAGGGCACAATTGGCAACTAAATATCCCAGGATATCGATGCTTCAGGCGGGATAGAGAAGGAGGTAAAAGGGGTGGAGGAGTTGCATTACTGGTCAAAGAGGATATCACAGCTGTGCTGAAGGAGGGCACTATGGAGGACTCGAGCAGTGAGGCAATATGGGCAGAACTCAGAAATAGGAAGGGTGCGGTAACAATGTTGGGGCTGTACTCCAGGCCTCCCAACAGCGAGCGTGAGATAGAGGAACAAATATGGAAACAGATTATGGAAAGATGTAGGAGCAACAGGGTGGTGGTGATAGGAGATTTTAATTTTCCCAACATTGACTGGGATTCACTTAGTGTTGGAGGTCTAGATGGAGCAGAATTTGTAAGGAGCATCCAGGAGGGTTTTCTAGAGCAGTATGTAAATAGTCCAACTCGGGAAGGGGCCATACTGGACCTGGTGTTGGGGAATGAGCCCGGCCAGGTGGTTGACGTTTCAGTAGGGGACTACTTTGGGAATAGTGATCACAATTCCGTAAGTTTTAGAATACTCATGGACGAAGACGAGAGTGGTCCTAAAGGAAGATTGGGGGAAGGCCAACGATACCAAAATTCGGCAGGAGCTGGGGAATGTAGATTGGGAGCAGCTGTTTGAAGGTAAATCCACATTTGATATGTGGGAGGCTTTTAAAGAGAGGTTGATTAGCGTGCAGGAGAGACATGTTCCTGTGAAAATGAGGGATAGAAATGGCAAGATTAGGGAACCATGGATGACAGGTGAAATTGTGAAACTAGCTAAGAGGGAAAAGGAAGCACACATAAGGTCCAGGCGGCTGAAGAAAGACCAAGCTTTGGACCAATCTGAAACGAGGAATTAAGAGGGCTAAAAGGGGTCATGAAATATCTTTAGCAAACAGGGTTAAGGAAAATCCCAAAGCCTTTTATTCATATATAAGAAGCAAGAGGGTAACTAGAGAAAGGATTGGCCCACTCAAGGATAAAGGAGGAAAGTTATGCGTGGAGTCAGAGAAAATGGGTGAGATTCTAAACGAGTACTTTGCATCGGTATTCACTGAGGAGAGGGACATGACGGATGTTGAGGTTAGGGACAGATGTTTGATTACTCTAGGTCAAGTTGGCATAAGGAGGGAGGAAGTGTTGGGTATTCTAAAAGGCATTAAGGTGGACAAGTCCCCAGGTCCGGATGGGATCTATCCCAGGTTACTGAGGGAAGCGAGAGAGGAAATAGCTGGGGCCTTAACAGATATCTTTGCAGCATCCTTAAACACGGGTGAGGTCCCGGAGGACTGGAGAATTGCTAATGTTGTCCCCTTGTTTAAGAAGGGTAGCAGGGATAATCCAGGTAATTATAGACCGGTGAGCCTGACGTCAGTGGTAGGGAGCTGCTGGAGAAGATACTGAGGGATAGGATCTATTCCCATTTGGAAGAAAATGGGCTTATCAGTGATAGGCAACATGATTTTGTGCAGGGAAGGTCATGTCTAACCAACTTAATAGAATTCTTTGAGGAAGTGACAAAGTTGATTGATGAGGGAAGGGCTGTAGATGTCATATACATGGACTTCAGTAAGGCGTTTGATAAGGTTCCCCATGGTAGGCTGATGGAGAAAGTGAAGGCGCATGGGATCCAGGGTGTACTAGCTAGATGGATAAAGAACTGGCTGGGCAACAGGAGACGGAGAGTAGCAGTGGAAGGGAGTTTCTCAAAATGGAGACGTGTGACCAGTGGTGTTCCACAGGGATCCGTGCTGGGACCACTGTTGTTTGTGATATACATAAATGATTTGGAGGAAAGTATAGGTGGTCTGATTAGCAAGTTTGCAGATGACACTAAGATTGGTGGAGTAGCAGATAGTGAAGTGGATTGTCAGAGAATACAGCAGAAAATAGATAGATTGGAGGGTTGGGCAGAGAAATGGCAGATGGAGTTCAATCAGGGTAAATGCGAGGTGATGCATTTTGGAAGATCCAATTCAAGAGTGAACTATACAGTAAATGGAAAAGTCCTGGGGAAAATTGATGTACAGAGAGATTTGGGTGTTCAGGTCCATTGTTCCCTGAAGGTGGCAACGCAGTGGTCAAGAAGGCATACGGCATGCTTTCCTTCATCGGACGGGGTATTGAGTACAAGAGTTGGCAGGTCATGTTACAGTTGTATAGGACTTTGGTTCGGCCACCCTTGGAATACTGCGTGCAGTTCTGGTCGCTACATTATCAAAAGGATGTAGATGCTTTGGAGAGGGTGCAGAGGAGGTTCACCAGGATGTTGCCTGGTATGGAGGGCGCTAGCTATGAAGAGAGGTTGAGTAGATTAGGATTATTTTCATTAGAAAGATGGAGGTTGAGGGGGGACCTGATTGAGGTGTACAAAATCATGAGAGGTATAGACAGGGTGGATAGCAAGAAGCTTTTTCCCAGAGTGGGGGATTCAAATACTAGGGGTCACGAGTTCAAAGTGAGAGGGGAAAAGTTTAGGGGGGATATGCGTGGAAAGTTCTTTACGCAGAGGGTGGTGGGTGCCTGGAACGCATTGCCAGCGGAGGTGGTAGATGCGAACACGATAGCGTCTTATAAGATGTATCTGGACAGATACATGAATGGGCAGGCAGCAAAGAGATACAGACCCTTAGAAAATAGGCGACATGTTTAGGTAGAGGATCTGGATCGGCGCAGGCTTGGAGGGCCGAAAAGCCTGTTCCTGTGCTGTAATTTTCTTTGTTCTTTGTTTAATACGCACAGGACACGTTACCAGGTGAACAGTATAAGTGAGGCGAGTGTGGTTCCCTGATGGTTTAATACACAATGGATTCGTCACCAAGAATCCAACCCCAGATCCTCAAATCACCCAGACCACCTACTTCCACCTCCATAACATCACCACCTGTGTCCCTGATTCCAAACCCAGATCCACAAATCACCCAGACCACCTACTTCCACCTCCATAACATCACCGTCTCTGTCTCTGATTCCAAACCACAGATCCTCAAATCACCCAGACCACCTACTTCCACCTCCATAACATCACCGTCTCTGTCCCTGATTCCAAACCCAGATCCTGAAATCACCCAGACCACCTACTTCCACCTCCATAACATCACCGTCTCTGTCCCTGATTCCAAACCCCAGATCCTCAAATCACCCAGACCACCTACTTCCACCTCCATAAAATCACCGTCTCTGTCTCTGATTCCAAACCCCAGATCCTCAAATCACCCAGACCACCTACTTCCACCTCCATAACATCACCGTCTCTGTCTCTGATTCCAAACCCCAGATCCTCAAATCTCCCAGACCACCTACTTCCACCTCCATAACATCACTGTCTCTGTCTCTGATTCCAAACCCAGATCCTCAAATCACCCAGACCACCTACTTCCACCTCCATAACATCACCGTCTCTGTCTCTGATTCCAAACCCCAGATCCTCAAATCACCCAGACCACCTACTTCCACCTGCATAACATCACCGTCTCTGTCCCTGATTCCAAACCCCAGATCCTCAAATCACCCAGACCGTCTACTTCCACCTCCATAACATAGCCGTCTCTGTGCCTGATTCTAAACGCCAGATCCTCAAATCACCCAGACCACCTACTTCCATCTCCATAACATCACCGTCTCTGTCTCTGATTCCAAACCCCAGATCCTCAAATCACCCAGACCGTCTACTTCCACCTCCATAACATCTCCGTCTCTGTGCCTGATTCTAAACCCCAGATCCTCAAATCACCCAGACCGTCTACTTCCACCTCCATAACATCACCGTCTCTGTCCCTGATTCCAAAACCCCAGATCCACAAATCACCCAGACCACCTACTTCCACCTCCATAACATCACCGTCTCTGTCCCTGATTCCAAAACCCCAGATCCACAAATCACCCAGACCACCTACTTCCACCTCCATAACATCACCGTCTGTGTCTCTGATTCCAAACTCCAGATCCTCAAATCACCCAGACCGCCTACTTCCACCTCCATAACATCACCGTCTGTGTCTCTGATTCCAAACTCCAGATCCTCAAATCACCCAGACCGCCTACTTCCACCTCCATAACATCACCGTCTCTGTCTCTGATTCCAAACCCAGATCCTCAAATCACCCAGACCGCCTCCTTCCACCTCCATAACATCACCGTCTCTGTCCCTGATTCCAAAACCCCAGATCCACAAATCCCCCAGACCGTCTACTTCCACCTGCATAACATCACTGTCTCTGACCCTGATTCCAAACCCAGATCCTCAAATCACCCAGACCGCCTCCTTCCACCTCTATAACATCACCGTCTCTGTCCCTGATTCCAAACCCCAGATCCTCAAATCACCCAGACCGCCTCCTTCCACCTCCATAACATCACCGTCTCTGTGCCTGATTCTAAACCCCAGATCCTCAAATCACCCAGACCACCTACTTCCACCTCCATAACATCACCGTCTCTGTCTCTGATTCCAAACCCCAGATCCTCAAATCACCCAGACCACCTACTTCCACCTCCATAACATCACTGGCTCTGTCTCTGATTCCAAACCCAGATCCTCAAATCACCCAGACCACCTACTTCCACCTCCATAACATCACCGTCTCTGTCTCTGATTCCAAACCCCAGATCCTCAAATCACCCAGACCGTCTACTTCCACCTCCATAACATCACCGTCTCTGTCCCTGATTCCAAAACCCAGATCCTCAAGTCACCCAGACCACCTACTTCCACCTCCATAACATCACCGTCTCTGTCCCTGATTCCAAACCCCAGATCCTCAAATCACCCAGACCGTCTACTTCCACCTCCATAACATCACCGTCTCTGTCCCTGATTCCAAACCCCAGATCCTCAAATCACCCAGACCGTCTACTTCCACCTCCATAACATCACCGTCTCTGTGCCTGATTCCAAACCCCAGATCGTCAAATCACCCAGACCACCTACTTCCACCTCCATAACATCACCGTCTCAGTCTCTGCCTCAGCTCCTCTGCTCCTGAGTCCTTCGTCTGTGTTTTTTTGGCTCCACACTCGACTATTCCAATTCTCTCCACCTTGTCCCTCCCATAAACTGAGCTCATCTGAACCTCTGCTGCCCGTATCCTACCTTGCACGAAGTCCCGTTCACCCATCACCCTGTGCTCCCTAACGTACATTGTCTCTAGGTCTCAGTTTTAAACTTTTCATCATCCTTTTCAGCCCCAGCTCATTACCAATAGCCTAGAAAGTGAACTGCATCCCCAAATGTCAACCCTTTGTGTTTGGTATTTTACCATAAGTACTTTTCACGTGCAGGGTGACAGTAGGATTCCTACAATTGGCATAAAGGGGACAGGAGACAGAGGGGAGGGGGTGGAATTTGGCTCAGACTCAAATGAAACACCATCACCTCCATATTCCCTCCTCCAGGCCACACCCCATCTAGACTTGGACATATATCACTGTTCCTGCATCATCACTCGGTCAAAAGCCTGAAATCCTTTCTGTTACAGTATTGTGGGAACACCTTCACAACAGGGACTGCAGTGGTTCAGGATGAAGACCCACCATTTTCTCACGGTAACACGGGAAAGTAATGCCATCCTTGACAGCGTCACCCATATCCTGAGAACAAATAGACATGAGATAAAATCAATGAGTTTATAATTGACTAACTGAAAGCAGGCGAGGGCTGCAATCACAGTGGGACGTCATAACCCCATAAACAAATTGTTAGCACAACTTGCCTCACCAGCATCTTGTGCTTGCCTTTCTGCTGTTGTCTTCATCACAAAACAAGCAACGTTTAAACTCTGACTTAAAAAACTACTGAACGTCAATTGTACACACCAGATACGTGCTCAATGGTTTCTGTTACCAGACAGTCAGAGAGTCTCCTCTTTGCTCACTGACCTACATTGGCTCCCCGTCTGTCAGCACCTTAATTTTCTCATTCTTGTGTTTGAATCTCTCCATGGTCTCACCCTCCCCCAATTCGTCCCATTGCCCTGTCCATTCCCCTATTCCTGTTAATCTTATGCCTTCAAGTCTTCTTTTCCCAACTGCCTTTTTAAAGTGAGTTGCTTTCCCTCTCTCTCTCTCCCAGCTGTAATTTTCACTCTATGGCACGACTGGTGCCAACCTTACAGAAACTTGGATCTATAAAGTGATGTGAACTGCACAGCTGGCCATTTCTGGTGCAGCCAGCACAGTGTCCTATGCTCAGCTGGGCTCCAGTGCGGGCATACCATGTATGTGCTGTTAGTGTGAGGAGGGGTTTGAAGTAAAGCCTGGTTACCCGTTCAAAGCGTTTTTAGTGTTTGATTCACTGCTACTTCTCTTCCAGGAATGCCTACCTTGAAGAAGTTCTGCTCTTCTCTCCGACGGGATTTTTGTTTGCATTTGCTTAAAGCCTGTTAACATTTCTAACCTTTGCCTGTTCTGAGGAAGGGTCACTGAGCTGAAACGTTAACTCTGCTTCTCTCTCCGCAGATGCTGCCAGACCTGCGGTGTATTTCCAGCGCGTTTTGGTTTTATTGCAGATTTCCAGCATCTGCAGCAATTTGCTTTTATATTACTGACAATCTGCCTGTTGCCGAGCTCTGATTGACGACTCCCACGTAGGTCAGGTGGAGGGTGTAGGGCAGACCTGTGCCTGGCGGGCGGGGGGAAGGGGATTAGTCACTCTCTCTGACTGACAGGGGCTGCCCAGGTAGCGTTAGCACTGATTGGTGGAATGCAGGACAGGTATTGTGGGAGCAGCCGCCCCGACTGCTTTTGCACAGTTCAGTAAATCCTGCAAACTGGACAGGTCACCACCTCCACTCAACACAATTTAAATAATACAGGCATGGTAAGTGTCGGGTTGTGGAAATGGCTGCTGCAGGGAACACTGAACGGGGAGTGGGGAACTCAGAAGCCACAGGGGGTGGGGAGGTGGAGAAGGGGAGAGAGTGATAGAGAGAGGAGGGAGAGAGACAAAAACAGACAGAGGGGGGAGAGAGACTCCTCAGATACAGAAGCAGTCCGCTTGGAAATGCAGCAAGACCTGGACAATATCCAGGCTTGGGCTGATAAGTGGCAAGTAACATTCGTGCCACACATGTGCCAGGCAAATGACACTTGAACCGCTGCAGTCCATTTGGGGTAGGTACACCCACAGTGCTGTTAGGAAGGGAGTTCCAGGATTTTGACCCAGCGACAGTGAAGGAACGGCAATATAGTTCCAAGTCAGGATGGTGTGTGACTTGGAGGGGAACTTGCAGGTGTTGGTGTTCCCATGCGTCTGCTGCCCTTGTCCTTCTAGTTGGTAGAGGTCGCGGGTTTGGAAGGTGCTGTCTAAGAAGACTTGGTGCATTGCTGCAGTGCATCTTGTAGATGGTACACACTGCTGCCACTGTACATCGGTGGTGGAGGGAGTGAATGTTTGTAGATGGGGTGCCAATCAAGTGGGCTGCTTTGTCCCGGATGGTGTCGAGCTTCTTGAGTGTTGTTGGAGCTGCACCCATCCAGGCAAGTGGAGAGTATTCCATCATACTCCTGACTTGTGCCTTGTAGATGGTGGACAGGCTTTGGGGAGTCAGGAGGTGAGTTACTCACCACACAATTCCTAGCCTCTGACCTGCTCTTGTAGCCACGGTATTTATGTGGCCAGTCTAGTTCAGTTTCTGGTCACTGGTAACCCCCAAGATGTTGATAGTGGGGGGATTCAGCAATCGTAATGCCATCAAACATCAAGGGGAGATGGTTAGATTCTCTCTTGTTTGAGATGGTCATTGCCTGGCACTTGCATGGGGTGAATGTTAACTGTGCTGACACTTGGAGGAAAACAGTCATGCTTAGGTTCACACCTGTTTCAAACCTGGAAGTTATTAATCCTCAGAAACACGACCAATTTCTGCATAACTCCTTAAATGAAAATAAAAATTCAGAAAATAAAATGAACTTTTAAACTCGACATATTAGCATAGCAGTGTTATTGTCACATAGTGCCAAAACAGGAAGGTAAACTATATCCAAACCTCTACTCTACTTTCCAGTTTGGAAAATTATTTTACACAGACCTGTAGGAACCTGGCAAAACAACTAGATGACAGTGTTGTATTACCGTAAAACAAAACAGAAAATTTAACAAAGTCTAAAATTAAAGAAAACACTTTGTGAGTTCAACTAGCTTGGGGCAGGAGACAAAATAGTGAACAACAAAACGTCGGAGAGAATTATTCTCTGCGAGGATACCAACTGAATCAGGGAGATATATTTAGGTTAAGTGAGTGGGAAAAGACCTGGCAAATGGAATATTTTTTATTTATTTTATTTTAATTTTATTTAGAGATACAGCACTGAAACAGGCCCTTCGGCCCACCGAGTCTCTGCCGACCAACAACCACCCATTTATACTAATCCCATATTCGGTACCACATCCCCACCATCTACCTACACTAGGGGCAATTTACAATGGCCAATTTACCTATCAACCTGCAAGTCTTTGGGAGGAAACCGGAGCACCCAACGGAAACCCACGCAGTCACAGGAAGAACTTGCAAACTCCGCACAGGCAGTACCCAGAATCGAACCCGGGTCGCTGGAGCTGTGAGGCTATGGTGCTAACCACTGTGAAAGTGTGAAATTGTCCACTTTGGCAGGAAGAATAAAAAAGAAGCATATTATCTAAATGGTGAGAGATTGCAGAGCTCTGAGATGCAGAGGGATCTGGGTGGTCCGAGTACACGAATCACAAAAGGTCAGTATGCAGGTACAGCAGGTAATTAGGAAAGCTAATAGAATGTTATTGTTTATCACAAGGGGAATTGAATACAAAAGTAGGGAGGTTATGCTTCAGTTATACAGGGCATTGGTGAGACCACATCTGGAGTACTGTGTACAGTATTGGTCTCCTTATTTAAGGAAGGATGTGAATGCATTGGAAGCAATTCAGAGAAGGTTTACTGGACTAATACCTGGAATGGGTGGGTTGTCTTATGAGGAAAGATTGGACAGGTTAGGCTTGTATCCACTGGAGTTTGGAAGAGTAAGAGGCGACTTGATTGAAACATATAAGATCCTGAGGGGTTTTGACAGGGTGGATGTGGAAAGGATGTTTCCCCTTGTGGGAGAATCTCGAACTAGGGGTCACTGTTTAAAAATAAGGGGTCACCCATTTAAGACAGAGATGAGGAGAAATTTTTTTCTCTCCCAGGGTCGTGAGACTTTGGAATTCTCTTCCTCAAAAGGCACTGGAAGCAGAGTCTTTGAATATTTTTAAGGCAGAGGTAGATAGATTTTTGATAAGCAAGGGGGTGAAAGGATATCGGGGTAGGCGGGAATGTGGAGTAATCAGTTCAGCCTTGAACTTATTGAATGCGGAGCAGGATCAAGGGGTTGAGTGGCCTACTCCTGCTCCTAATTCGTATTTTCGACACATCAGTGGTAGGCTGGCGGGAATCCCATGGTAACAGCTTTTCAACCTCTTTTTGCACTTTCTACACAGAGAGTGGACAATATAATGGACGTCATGCGGGCGTGAATGTGTTCCAACTTTGGTACACACACATTTCCGTTAGCTAGACACAGCTTTCCTATCACAGTTAGACCAATTTATAAAATGGCCCAGACAATTCACCATCTATTATTGGCAGAGAGTCAAAGCCAGCCTCATAAAGGCATTGTAAGACAGGCAGATACATTAACAATTTTCCTAAGAGAGTATTACAGCGACAGAAAGGACGTTTGAGGACTCGTCTACTGAGGTAGTATGGGCCGAGGTTAGAAACAGGAGAGGTGAGGTTACGTTGTTGGGAGTCTTTTATAGACCTCCGAATAGTTCCAGAGATGTAGAGGAAAGGATAGCGAAGATGATACTCGACAGGGGCGAGAGTAACAGGGTAGTTGTTATGGGGGACTTTAACTTTCCAAATATCGACTGGAAATACTATAGTTCGAGTACTTTAGATGGGTCAGTTTTTGTCCAGTGTGTGCAGGAGGGTTTTCTGACACAGTATGTAGACAGGCCAACCAGGGGCGATGCCACATTGGATTTGGTACTGGGAAATGAACCCAGCCAGGTGTTAGATTTAGATGTAGGTGAGCACTTTGGTGATAGTGATCACAATTCGGTTAGGTTTACCTTAGCGATGGGCAGGGACAGGTATATACCGCAGGGCAAGAATTATAGCTGGGGGAAAGGAAATTATGATGCGATTAGGCAAGATTTAGGATGCGTAGGATGGGGAACGAAACTGCAGGGGATGGGAACAATCGAAATGTGGAGCTTATTCAAGGAGCAGCTACTGCGTGTCCTTGATAAGTATGTACCTGTCAGGCAGGGAGGAAGTTGTCGAGCGAGGGAGCCGTGGTTTACTAAAGAAGTTGAAGCGCTTGTCAAGAGGAAGAAGAAGGATTATGTTAGGATGAGACGTGAAGGCTCAGTTAGGGCGCTTGAGAGTTACAAGCTAGCCAGGAAGGATCTAAAGGGAGAGCTAAGAAGAGCAAGGAGAGGACACGAGAAGTCATTGGTGGATAGGATCAGGGAAAACCCTAAGGCTTTCTATAGGTATATCAGGAATAAAAGAATGACTAGAGTTAGATTAGGGCCAATCAAGGATAGTAGTGGGAAGTTGTGTGTGGAATCAGAGGAGATAGGGGAAGTGTTAAATGAATATTTTGCGTCAGTATTTACAGTAGAGAAAGAAAATGTTGAGAATACTGAGATTCAGGCTACTAGGCTAGATGGGATTGAGGTTCACAAGGAGGAGGTGTTATCAATTTTGGAAAGTGTGAAAATAGATAAGTCCCCTGGGCCAGATGGGATTTATCCTAGGATTCTCTGGGAAGCAAGGGAGGAGATTGCAGAGCCTTTGTCCTTGATCTTTATGTCGTCATTGTCGACAGGAATAGTGCCGGAAGACTGGAGGATAGCAAATGTTGTCCCCTTGTTCAAGAAGGGGAGTAGAGACAGCCCTGGTAATTATAGACCTGTGAGCCTTACTTCGGTTGTGGGTAAAATGTTGGAAAAGGTTATAAGAGACAGGATTTAGAATCATCTTGAAAAGAATAAGTTCATTAGCGATAGTCAGCACGGTTTTATGACGGGTAGGTCGTGCCTCACAAACCTTATTGAGTTTTTCGAGAAGGTGACCAAACAGGTGGATGAGGGTAAAGCAGTGGATGTGGTGTATATGGATTTCAGTAAGGCGTTTGATAAGATTCCCCACGGTAGGCTATTGCAGAAAATACGGAAGTATGGGGTTGAAGGTGATTTAGAGCTTTGGATCAGAAATTGGCTAGCTGAAAGAAGACAGAGGGTGGTGGTTGATGGCAAATGTTCATCCTGGAGTTTAGTTACTAGTGGTGTACCGCAAGGATCTGTTTTGGGGCCACTGCTGTTTGTCATTTTTATAAATGACCTGGAAGAGGGTGTAGAAGGGTGGGTTAGTAAATTTGCAGATGACACTAAGGTCGGTGGAGTTGTGGATAGTGCCGAAGGATGTTGTCGGGTACAGAGGGACATAGATAGGCTGCAGAGCTGGGCTGAGAGATGGCAAATGGAGTTTAATGCGGAAAAGTGTGAGGTGATTCACTTTGGAAGGAGTAACAGGAATGCAGAGTACTGGGCTAATGGGAAGATTCTTGGTAGTGTAGATGAACAGAGAGATCTTGGTGTCCAGGTGCATAAATCCCTGAAGGTTGCTACCCAGGTTAATAGGGCTGTTAAGAAGGCATATGGTGTGTTAGCTTTTATTAGTAGGGGGGATCGAGTTTCAGAGCCACGAGGTCATGCTGCAGCTGTACAGAACTCTGGTGAGACCACACCTGGAGTATTGCGTGCAGTTCTGGTCACCGCATTATAGGAAGGATGTGGAAGCTATGGAAAGGGTGCAGAGGAGATTTACTAATATGTTACCTGGTATGGAGGGAAGGTCTTACGAGGAAAGGCTGAGGGACTTGAGGTTGTTTTCGTTGGAGAGAAGGAGGAGGAGAGGTGACTTAATAGAGACATGTAAGATAATCAGAGGGTTAGATAGGGTGGATAGTGAGCGTCTTTTTCCTCGGATGGTGATGGCGAACACGAGGGGACATAGCTTCAAGTTGAGGGGTGATAGATATAGGACAGATGTGAGAGGTAGTTTCTTTACTCAGATAGTAGGGGCGTGGAACGCCCTGCCTGCAGCAGTAGTAGACTCGTCAACTATAAGGGCATTTCAGTGGTCATTGGATAGACATATGGATGAAAATGGAATAGTGTAGGTCAGATGGTTTCACAGGTCGGCGCAACATCGAGGGCCGAAGGGCCTGTACTGCAGTGTAATGTTCTAATTCTAAAAAGAAAACCCCATCATGGAAAACACTGAGAAAAAAAAATGGCTTCAAATTCCAAAAACTGGGTGAAGCAGACAAAACAAATTTTAATCGACCATTACAAAACTAACCTTCAAAAAAAATTGGATGATTTTATTTTATTTTTATTTAGAGATACAGCACTGAAACAGGCCCTTCAGCCCACCGAGTCTGTGCCGACCATCAACCACCCATTTATACTAACCCTACACTAATCCCATGGTCCTACCACATCCCTACCTGTCCTTATATTCCCCTACCATCTACCTACACTAGGGGCAATTTATAATGGCCAATTCACCTATCAACCTGCAAGTCTTTGGTGGTTGGAGGAAACCGGAGTACCCGGCGAAAACCCACGCAGACACAGGGTGAACGTGCAAACTCCACACAGGCAGTACCCAGAATTGAACCCGGGTCGCTGGAGCTGTGAGGCTGCGGTTGATATCGGGCTGACCGCCTGCAAGAAGCTATTGCCAAAGCAAAAAGTTGGAACCCTAAAATAAAACCTTTCAAGGCAAACTTAAAATAAAAACAATGGTTGAGGTTAAAGGGAGTCACAACAAACCACGGGAAACCGGATTACAAATAATCCAATCCAAACACCAGCCGTATTGGATGATGCTTGACCCCATTCCCTCAGATTAACAGAACACTCACATTGTCACTGCAATCCTGGACAAATTGGAATCACAGAAATGTGAAAAATCTTGATTTCAATTGTCATTAATCACTGACTCAATCCAGGAGTTAAATCAGTGATAAAAACCAGGAGCTACATTCCAGCACCAGCGGCCAAATCTTTCCAGGATTAGTCTCTGAACACATTCACTGGAGAGAGAATGCAGCAAGTATTATAATTAATGAATGGATGAAATCCTTAAACAGCAAAAGAGTTTAACCCGAGGAAAGCAGAGCCTTGGCCGAGGGGAAATCTATCAAAGGCATTTCCCACCCTACAGGACCACAGGAGAAGGTTAAGATTAAACTGACAGATGACTACAGTGACTCAGTTTCAGACAATCTTTCACACAAACGGGCAGACCGAGGTTTTAATTTCTACTAAAGAAAGTCAATCAGAAACAGAAAAAAAAATCCCTGCATCAAAAGACAAACAAAGTCTCACCAGAAGAGAAAGGCAGGCGTTTAGGGAATTAAAAACTAACCCGAACATCGTTATAAAACCAGCAGATAAGGGCAGTAGTATAGTTCTCATGGACAAACAACAGTACCTGTTTGAAGCACACAGACAATTAAATAATACGGACCACTACATTAAATTAACAAAACCCATCTTTCACGAAACACAAAAAGAGATTGACAATATATTAGAACGACTCCAAAAGTCTAAATTTATTAAAAACAGGTTGAATACCTGAGAGGGGAACAACCGCGGCCCAGAAAGTTTTACATACTGCCCAAAATACATAAACATCCAGATACATGGACAATTCCAGGGGAGATACCACCGGGAAGACCCATTGTGTCAGACTGTGGTAGTGAATCCTACAGGGTAGCTGAATACATTGATTCATTCCTCAACCCCTTGGCCCAGAAACATCCCAGTTATATCAAGGACACATATCACTTCACAGAAATAGTTAACTCGTTGACCGTACCCCCGAATGCCCTTCTTTTTACCATGGACATCGAAAGCCTATATACAAATATAGAAACAAACAGAGGTATACAGGCAGTTAAAAATGCCCTTGCTAAATTTCCCCACCCTAAAAGACCAGATGAAGCTATAATTCAGCTACTACATCTGGGTTTAACAAAAAATGACTGAATTCGATGGGGAATCGTACCTCCAAATTAAGGGCACAGCTATGGGTAAAAAGTTTGCCCCGGCCTATGCAAACATTTACATGGCAGACTGGTAGGAGAGTGTCTTCAAAAAGTGTCCCAAGCGCCCAATGTGCTATTATAGGTACTTGGATGATATATGGGGTGTTTGGACCCACACAGAATCAGAATTAGAAGATTTCATCAACACTCTCAATAATCATCACCCCTCCATTAAAATTAAAGCCACAACACACAAGGAAAGCATTGACTTTCTCGACACTACAGTTTTTAAGTTGCCACGAGAGAACAACAGTCACAAATTAGCAACAAAGGTATTCTTCAAAGTAACTGACACATATACACTCCTGCACACTAAAAGCCATCATCCCAGGCACACCTTTAGAGGACTGGTAAAGTCACAACTCATGCGGTTCCACCGCATATCCACAAGACTAGAAGATTTCGACAAAGCGGTCACCACCCTTTTCACCGCACTGAGACGGAGGGGGTACACAAAGAGATTCCTCAGACATATCAAGTCCAATTTCCTGAGGGAGATGGAGAACCCACAGCCATGGGATAAGCCAACTACAAGACTACCACTTGTTACAACATACGGCGCAACAACTCAACAGATAAATAGGGTAGTGAGAAACCATTTTGAAAAGTTAAAAGGGGATGTTAACTCGCTGAGCCAATATAGCATAACATCAGCTTTTAAAAGAGGCAAAAACCTAAAAGACCTATTGGTCACAAGTAGCGTAAAGGCACAAGCCGTACCAAATTGCGGTGACAGACAATGTGGAACATGTAAACACCTGAAGGTCTTAAAAATCTTACAAGACTAGAACACTGGAAAAACCGCTTTAATAAAGCAAAGAATTACGTGCGAGCAACAAAATGTAGTCTATGCAATTCGATGTGAACAGTGTCACATTTTATATATCGGGGAAACAGGGAACACTTTAAGAACTAGATTTACGGGACACCTTCGTTCCATCCGGACAGGGAAGGAAGACAAGGCAATAACCAGACATTTTATGCAACATGGAATTCAGTCCCTGGAAATCATGGGGCTTGAAACTAACTTGAATTGGACACCAATACAAAGGAAAAGGAAAGAGAGATGGTGGATCTTAACATTACAAACCCAGTTACCAAAGGGTCTGAACCAAATGTAGGACAGCAAATATTTCTTCACTCATACTTAGAACGTAACACATCCAAAACAATCATGAACTCCACATACCCCTAATCCATGGGAACACAGCACACCATCCACAACCATCTCAGACACTAATGCTAGCCTTAGAAGTAGCCCATCTACCCAAAGAAAATTGGTGCACTGGGGAACCCAATTAAACAATATTAATAATCTAAAACCCAAAAGCCCAAATGGACTAGGCCGAAAATGACAAAAGTCATAATCGGTTGACCGCATTTGTTGACAACGCGAACGGTAGGTGGCGCTGTTTTGGCACATGCGCAAATACAGCATGTGCCACGAAAACGTCACAGATTGCGACTGTAGCAGCTGCCAGGACTAAAGATGGCGCTACTCAAAGAATCACACAGAGGCAACCTAACGAACACGTGGCAGTATACAATGGCCGGAGTGAGAGAGCAGCGCGGGGGCCGGGGAGAGCAGCGTTGAGGGTGTCGGTGGGGGGGGTGCGGGAAAGAGAGGAGGGAGGGGGGGAAGAGAGGAGGGGGGGAAAGAGAGGAGGGAGTGGGGGAAAGAGAGGAGGGAGTGGGGGGAAAAGAGGAGGGGGGAAAGAGAGGAGGGAGTGGGGGGGAAGAGAGGGAGGGTTGGGGGTGAAGGGCAGGAGTGGGGGGGGTGGGGGAGAGTGGGGGGGAGCAGCGGAGCGGAAGAGGAGTGCCTTTTTCTGTGCATTCGCCAGAAACACAACAGCAAAAGACTTACCGGCCAGTCCCTGGACCCGGCGACACCGAGGTCTTCGCACACTCGCTCCCCACAGCTCTCTACGGCCTCTCGCATCCGGCCCTCTCCATTCAGCCGTTCCCTCCAGCTGCGGATGCCCAATCTAGTTGCTTCTCCCCTACTTCTCCACAGTACTTCAGGCATTGCAACTGTCTGGTCCCTGCATTTTGCATGCTCCCTCTCCACACCCCTCCCTGCTGTCCGCACCCCTCCCCCCTCTCCATCTACCCCCCTACCTCCACCCCTCCTTCAACCCCCCCTACCTCCACCCCTCCACCACAGTTGAATATCTGAAGTGCAGTTGCAAAGTCGGGGAAATAGCATGCAAAACAAAGCCTCAACAATTCTGGGGTTAATTATTGAGAAGTTTTATTAAGTTCATTAAGCATCCGAGGCACTGCTGTGCATGGATACATGAGTGTTGTGTCCAGCATTCCCGTTAGACAGACAGGCCGAGTCTCTGCTATGCACAGCTAAAGAAATTGTTCCTGGAGAGCCTTGTGGTGAATGAATGCTTGGCTCTCTATTCCACTACTGTATTGTCCATGTGAAAAAGGCAAAGTCACAAGAGTCTGAGCTCAGTCTATTCTTGTTGAATGTTCCCCAAACGCATCCCAATGTGCACTCCCAATTCATCCATAAATGCAATGTTCCTTTCCACATCGTGACCAGCTCCGCAGCATGATCTAGTTGCCTTCGTTGCTTGAATGCTGACCTTAAGTCTCAAGGATTGTTTTCTCGACGGCATGTTTTACATGAAAAGAAATAAAGCAAATCAGAGTCAGAGTTTGCCTCCCTCCATCCACTGAAATTACTGTTGTGCACACCTTTTTAAGTTCTGCAGTGAAGGCACCAATTGATAACGTCGCCAATGAAGCACTTATTACCCACCTCAGATGCAGGAATCAGCATATCCTTGCGTCCTCTCCTGCACTGCCTCCTTTGCTTGAATGCCGTCCTTAAGTCTCAAGGATTGTTTTCTCAAGGGCACGTTTTACATGAAAGGAAATAAGGAAAGAACATCAGTGTCAGAGCTTCCCTCCCTCCAATGAAATTACTGTTGAGCATGCTTTGTGTTCTGCAGTAAAGGCATGTACTGATAACACCGCCAATGAATCACTTAGTACCCACTTCAGCTGTAGGAGGCAGGATGATGTTACTGCCCCTATCTCGTGATGGTTCAATGCTGCTCTCAGGGAAAACATGAATGATGTGAGGATGCTGGAAAAGAAGCACATTTCTTTTGGGCTATGAACATAAAACTGGCCATTTAGCCCAGCAGTTCCCTGCTAGTGGTTATGCTACTCGTGCGTCTTCCCATCCACTCCCATTTAATCCTGCCTACTACTATCACCAGTTGTGTTCACAGCAAGAGCATTCACATTTCTGCTACCACTGGACACGGCATGCTTGTTTCTTTTAGTGCTCAGTCTCTTCTTGCTGAATGTTCCCCAAGTGCTTGACCCCTTTGGACGCCCTCTCTGCTTGACAGGCAGCAGCTGGCAATTGCGGAGTCTCACAAGGCTCTGCATGGTTGTTTCAAAGGCGGATGGGGAAACAGGTGGCTGTGTGCCCATGTGCACTGCTCTGATGGGTGTAGGAGCAGGTAACTGTGTGCCCATGTGCACTGCTCTGATGGGTGTAGGAGCAGGTAACTGTGTGTCCATGTGCACTGCTCTGATGGGTGTAGGAGCGGGTAACTGTGTGTCCATGTGCACTGCTCTGATGGGTGTAGGAGCAGGTAACTGTGTGCCCATGTGCACTGCTCTGATGGGTGTAGGAGCAGGTAACTGTGTGCCCATGTCCACTGCTCTGATGGGTGCAGGAACAGGTGACTGTGTAACTGAGCAGCAAGGAGTGGGTACCGCAGGTAGGGGAAGTGGAGCTTTGAACAGGCAGGCATATGTATGGTCCATCAGATCATTAGGCCAGGGGGTGAGACGCTCAGGATCCAGGGTTTGTGACACGTGACTGATGTCCAGTGCGTGGCCACCTCCATCCGAAGGTGCTTCCGGGCAATTGTTGGGCATAGTAAATGGCTCCATCTCATCAGCCAGTCCTTGCTGCCAGCGGAGAGTCTGTTACCGCAGCCAGTCCAGTCTCCTCACGGGAAACATGAGATGAGATAAGAAATACAGAATGCACTCCATTAAAACGTTACAAAAGCGAAAGTGACCGTTAAGACGGTAGGTTGCAGCACATGTACTGCCTGCACACAGCAACTCACAACAGGGACTGGAGAACATGCGGTGGCCCAGACAATGGAAATGTTTTCAAAGCAACTTACAAAGGCAGAGCAACTTACCTTGGAACAATCTCCTGTGTCAAATAAAAATGAAGCAAGTCTCCAAAACGAATAAATAATTCAGATAAAATGCGAGAAAATGCCCGACGAAACCTCCCCTCCTTCCACTTTCAAATACTCGCGCCGAAGCTTTGACGGATGCGCAGAGGTCAACCTGGCGCGTTGCCCGAGGAAGACGACGTAACGCGATGACGTCATCTGCGCATGCGCAAAACGGTCCTGGCAAGCCAGACCGCAGCGCATGCGCAGAGGGCATGAGACCGTCTGCACATGTGCGCACCGCGGCGCATACTGATGACGTCGGCGATGACGTAGCGTTGTCATGAATTACTTTGTAATCGGTTACACATACTATGGCACAACCCTAGACAAACCCCTGTTGCCCAAATACCCAAATGCTAACCTAGAACTTAATGTAACCAAACCGAGGCTGGCTCGGATTCCTGACCTGCACCTGCGACCGTGACTGGCCCGCTGTGGCCCTCGCTCCCTAGACCCAGCCCTAACCTTAACGCCCCCAACCCTAAACCCAAAGACCGAAACTTAAGGCCCCGACCCCAGCCCCAGCCTTAGCCCTAACCCAAATCCCCACAACACTCATGTAACCCCCACCCCAGACCCATCCAGGACCCTAAAATCTAACCCCAAAACCAACGGCCCGACCCCAGCCCCAACCCCCTGTAACATCAATTCCCATCGAGACTTCCAGTTGTTTTATTTATGTGTCTGTAAAATACTTTACTCTTTTGTTTTATATTCCTTGACAATTTAATTTCACACTTCCTCTTTGCCCTCATTGTTTTTTTTTTAACCTTCCTTCTAATCTTTGTATTTGCCCTTGTCTTGCTGTCCCCTGCTCTCCATGTATTTAGTGTATGTCTCTTTCCTTCCCACCAGTTTGTATTTGGGCAAGTTTTGGGTCAGGTGGGACTGACTGGGTGTGCGGCTCCAGTCAAGATCTATCACAGGCACGATGGTCCGAATGGTCTTCTGTGCTGTACCACTCCATCACTTGTCACAGGCTCATCACCCTCTGGAACAAACACGTGTAACAGAGAGACCTTTAAAAGAGGAACTGGCTAAGTTCCTGAGAGGACATTGTGAGTTACATGGAGATAGTGGCCAGGTTAGATTATGATGTGTCCTCCTGGAGCCTCAGGGTGTTGATAGAGCAGCTGCCCAGAGGATTATCCTGAATTGGCGAGGGTCCTTTCCATTCCAAGAGATTACATTAATATGTAAGGAGGGATGGGAGAGCGTGAGGTTCTACTGTCTACTGGATGGGGCGAGCTCGATGGATCTGATAGTCTTTATGTACGTTTGTGTGGCTGACTGGGGATTCAGTTCAGGTCCTACCTGGTAAGTGGCTCAGAGATTTCACCCAATCAGCAGCTCTGTCTAAGGGCAATAGACTGGCATCGTGGTCATATTACTGGACTAGTAATCCATAGACACGAGTTCAAATCCCACCAAGACAGCTGGGGAATTGAAATTCAGTTAATCAAATCAGAATTTGGAATTAAAAATCTTGTATCAGTGATGGTGTGCATGAAAGTAGGGGATTGTTGTAGCAACCCATCTGGCTCACTAATGTCCTTCAGGGAAGGACATCTGCCATCCTGGTTGACTCTAAGCAGCCCTCTGAAATAGCCTCACAAACCACACAGCTTTCTTCAAGAAGGGATGGGCAATAAGTGCTGGCCTCGCCAGCAATGCCCGCATCCCGTGAATGAATAAAACAAACTGAAGTTGAAGGGAACTCTTCTTTTCTTCGCTTTTCTGGTCCTTATTCTAGCCCGCGCACAAATCAGAAAAAAACACAGAAAGTTTGTCCAATTTGAATCCACGTTTATTTCCAGATTTCACATTGAAGTCGTTGAATTAACGTGACTTGATAGAGAATTGACGGATGGATAGGTTCCTGTCTGCTCCGTCCAGCACGTCCCACACAACTGCGATACCTTCTCATCACAACACAGATTGACTCCCCACCCCACCCTCGACCATGTGATCTCCTGAGAGAGGCGAAAAACCAGACATAAAAACCCAGGCCAATTTGGGAAAAAGATCTGGGAAATTCCTCTCCGACCCCCTTAGGTGATCGAAACGAGTCCAGGAGATCACTCTAGCCCTCTTCAGCCACTGCTTTCCAAGACAATAGCTTTCCCAGACACCATCTGAACACACTGCCTCATAGCTTAGTCTCCAACCATCTGCACTCTAGCTCTGTACTAGCATGTCCAGGGTTCCCACTTCCCTGCTAACTGTAACATCTTTGAATTTGTTGGGAACTGATGCCATTCCTTTAGTCTGTGCTGGGCTCTCAGTGGATTGGAACTGAGTTACATAGACAGCAATGTTTGGATGGAACATCAGATCTGAAATATTGACGGCCAAATGGGGGGGAATGTGGATCTAATTATCGGGATGCATCGGCACAATTTCCCTGGGGAAAACTTGGTAAGGCGTGACCTCCTTTTTAAGCCATTTTTTCAATGCCTTATCCGTCGAGGGCACGCCCACATGCTTTTCCCCTCCCTCTGTCCCTCCCCGGCTCCCGTGCTGTGTTCAATTTTAGCACACCCCAGAACTCTGCTTGTTGACACCCAAAGACAACCCAGAACGAGGAAACTACATACCAAACACCCCCTCCAATTCCCAAGGGGGCACCCAGGTGGGTGGAAAAAGCCTTGTCACTCGGAAAATGAAGAGAACCTTACAAGGGAGCAGCTTGCAAAGGATCAGCTTCCAAGGGCGCTGATCATCATTCAGACATTCTAGACGCACTGCTGCCGACGAACCAAGTAGTGCTGAGGACGAGGAGGGTGGAGGGGCCTGTCTGTGAACAGGGGCTAAAGAGACCAAGGACAGACATGATAAAAGTGAGCATCACAACCATGAGTGTCACATTGCTGCTATACCCTAATCTGATGGGCATTCCATCTGAACAGCCAGACCGTCAATCAGAAGCTGGAGAGACCCAAATCTCCTTCAGCTTACTGTTTGGTTCTGGCGCTGACTCCCACGAATAACACTCACTTTCATCAACTTGTCCTGGGAGCCGGAGTCTGTTCCCATGCAGGTTCCACCCTTCTAACCCTGAGCACCAGTTGGACAGTGTCCAGCCGTGTGTGGAGGACACTGGAATGAAAACTGATGTTTCCCTTACTAAGAGTAGGGTCGTCTTTAATCTCCAAATAACTTGGCTTTCTCCGTGGGCTCCTGAAATCAGACCGGCAGTATTCAACACCAGGATGTAGAAGGAGGACGGTTTGTGAGGTCAATGAAGGGTTAACCAGAACCACCATCTGCTGTAAATTTCCCGAGCATCCTGGAGATCAGGCTACCCTGAGCAACAGAATCTCGAAACCAAAGAACCACAGACAGTCCAGCCTCCACCATGACTGCCTGAGGTCCCCCAGCAGATTGGGGATTGTCCAGTGATACGAGCAAGTCGATCGATCTGGTAAACCCCCCCCCCCGCCAAGTCCTGAAGATATTCTGGACCACCTCAGTGTGGATCATCCACTCGGAAGGTGAACTACACACAGCAGCTGAGTGTGTCGACTGTTGTGTTGTTCACCTCGGCCAAATGTGGCAGCAAAAGTGACACCCCATCCTACAAGCACCAATGGGAAGCAACGTATCTCCTTGACAGAGGGACTCAGGAGGGAGTCCCACCCTGTTGACATACCGGACTACTGTCATATTGTCTGTCTGCAGACACACTGACTTACCCCACCGTCCCGAGTCTGAAAGTGCACACTGTCCTAATATACCGTTCACACCCTGACCGAGCCTGTTGAAATGCCAAGTGAGCTCAAGCACGCCCACTGGCCTGGAAGCCCATTCATCCTGAATGTGACCTCCCCCAACATCACCCATTTGTCAAAGCATTAGCTGAAGAACCTGGAGAAGACAGTGTTCCCCAAGAGCATCAGCTCGAGTTCAGATGCTGTGACAAAGGCGAGCTGTGGAAACATTACTGGCAGTGGAGATAGTTATCCAGAAGTCTCACCTGGAGAAATCTCCCCAACAGTTCTCTTCTGGAGAACTATCTCTGACTCTCAGTCCCAATACTAAAAGACCATGGTGTCACCTGCCAGAATGGCCACTGGTAGATGGTTCCTCTGAGCATCAAAGCAAACCACATTGTGAGAAACATGGAGGCTCAAGCTGCCAATCCACAGGATACTCACTACTTCTGGTCTCTTTAACCCAAGAGTGATCCCCCCCTTCCAACTGGGAAAGGCAGGATCACTGCTTGGGGGGGGTGCAGCCGGACAGGGTATCAAAGATGAAGTGTTGGTAGCTGCCTGAATTCCAGGTCCTAATCTGCAATGCAGGGAGCTAGCATGGTACAAAGGACATTCCGTTCCGGATACAGCCTGGGAAAGGTTGTTGGAGGTGAGTGGATTGGTGACAGTGAGTGGATTGGTGACTGTGAGTGGAATGGTGGGTTGATGGAAGGGGCCTACAGACTAAGTTCTAGAGTGAGCAGTGTCCACATCTTAAATGCCAATTGGGGAATGCCTGAAGGTTCTGCCGCAGCAGCTCCTCCACTTGCTCACCAAAGAAGGCCTTGGCACCAAGGGGCATCTGCAGTACCTGAAGAAAGCCCAAGGTGCTTGGCCATACTAATCGGTGATGCAAGATCCACTGGGCGATAGACTCTGCTCCTACAATGAGGGCATCCACACAGCCAGCTGCTGCAGTCGATGTTCTCTGTAGGTGGTCCACACTTCGTACCCACTCACCTGCAGGTGAGGCCGCCCCCCAGTGGATATGTTGGTAGGCAATTGGGGGAGATGTGCCAAACCCTGCAGGAAGCTGCGCCAGATCCCACTTGTGGGTGGAACCAGGCGATAACTTTCCTTCTGATACCTTCACAACTACAGTTGGCCAGATACCAGTAAACTGCAAGGTGTGAAGCAGGGTGCTGGAGGTCCTATGGATACCGTCTAACTTGGCCTTAACAGGAGGACGCTTATCAAGGGAAAAAGAATCCAGCAAAGGTCGATGCTTGTGGCCTTTTGCAAAACCCCAAGAATGGACTCAAACCCCCAAGTGAAGGGACTTCCAGAAGCCACAGTTTCAGACTCAAGGTCACCCTCTTGTTAAATACATGAAAGCCTAAACGACTGGAGGTCGTGGTCCGACTCAGGCTCCCAACTGGGCTTCCGAGGCAGGATGCCTCCAGGATGCTTCCAAGGGCTCAACCGACAGGGAAGGTTGATAATAGTAAATCTCGGGGAACAGAGTCGAGGGCGGCTGGATTAGCTACGAGCTCATGAACACGAGGGCCGATGGAGATAAACTCTTGAGACATGTTCCCCTGCCACTCGAGGGAGGTGCCAGTGAGGCACACGTACCCTCCCTGCGTGAGAGAGCCCTTGGAACCTAGATACCCCTTAAGAATTGTAGGGAGTGGCTGAAGGTGAGTCCACAGAGGTGAGGAAGCAGACACAGATCTATAAAACGTGAACAGAGACCTGCGACTGCTCTCACCAAAGTGGCAATCACCCCCAACATAGGTGACCCTGAGTGGGGTCGAGTCCCCCAAGGGTGGTGTCCCCCAGATAAGCTTCCACCAACTGGAGACCAATGTCCCAGGGCTGGGTTGGTGTCACCAGAGGATGGCTCTGGTGAAGGACCACCAACACTAGCTGGTGGCGCTTGGGGGAACCAGCCTTATACTGGCACCAGTCGGCACGGACTCCTCAGAGCCGGCTGGTGCCAGGGGAGGACTCTTCCTCATATTCTGGGAGGTCTCGGTACAAGTTGGTACCGGGGCCTCAACCGATTGTGCGGAGGGGATGGCAGCAACTGGCAGGCGAGTGGCCTGAACCAGCCGGTCCCACTCGACACAATCGAGGCAACAACCAGAGCGTTCCCCCCTCGAGACCTTCAACTTCAGTCCCAAGGTGGAGCTCCAGCCGATATTGGTCAGAGCTGACTGTATGGACTGGGTCCTAGCCAGTGCCAGTGCAGTTAGTCCTGAGCAATATCAAACTGAGCCTGGAGTTGGAGCAGGGTTACTGCTTGATGCCGATGCGGGGACATGAGGGCCGGACGTGAAGGTCCAGCCTGGGGGCTAAGATGGGGAAGAGTGTGTGGGGCAAATTTCCCAATGAACAATTAAAAATAGATGTCAAAGTAAATCTAGGAGGCGCTGGTGGGGATGATAGACCTGGTTGGGTTAGGAAATAAACCAGAAGGGAGAGAGAGTCGGTTTCACACCATCTCCAGCCATCGGAGGAGTGTCTAGATGGACCAATGGCTGGGTTGTTGTTGGCCGTCAAATTAAACCAACAAATGAACAGATGTGGAGTTGGCACTGAGAAATGGATGGGACACAGAGGGATGGGGTGAGGAGAATTTCAGGGACACGGCTCCCTCCTTTGTAGTATTTTGAGTTGGTTTGGGGCAGGATGTGCTGCTTGTTGTGTGTCGTGATGCACTTGTTCTTTGTGCTTTTGTTACTCATCCTTTAGTCTGTGGCTAATTTGATGGAAATTTCCTCTTGCTCATCCTGACACCAACCATGTATGTCTGGAAGAAGAAGCAAAAAACAGATCAGAATCACTGGATTGTAACGAGACATCTCTCGGCATTTTCTAATTCCACTGCTAGTTAAACCATTTAACTTGGAAATGCTGAATGCAGATTCAGAGTGCACCATTACTTATGGACGTGTCTCTTTTCTGGTGATGTTCCTGGCCACAGATTCTGATGTTAGCTGAGTATTAAAGATTCTGGAGTCAATCAGTTGATTCCTTCTCCAGAATCACAGTGAAGCTCCAGAATGGCTGCAATACCATCAGGTGATCCAGGGTCACTGGCACCAGGAGCTTGTCTGACACAATGAGAGGCTTTTAGAGGGCAGTACCTGAGGCATCTGACCTTGAAGGAGGGCCTTGGCATGGAGCAAGGGATTGATGAGGTCAGAGGACAGCAGAAATGCTTGGGACAAGTGTTTCTAACTGATTCCTTCAGTATCATTGACTGAGGCCCAGACTGAGCTCCAGATTTTTTCCAGTTTTAAATAAGATCTAAACTTTTTCGGAACGGAACTCGAGCAATATTTCCATGATCTGTTTAACACACACACTCCCTTCCCTCACCCCCTGGAAGACATGACTACCTACAGACCATGTTACCTACAGCTCCAAAGAATGGAAGGGATTGATAACGTACCTATTTGCTCCAATAGCTGGCTCTGTCAGTCGCACCATCTTGTGAAGGTTTTCTTCCTCCCTCCCTCTTCTCCATCACAAAACTGCTCAGATCTTCTCCCCGACCACCTTCACTCCTGGACAGATCAGCCAGTTAGTTACAGTCAGTGCAGCTCCCTTTCCTTCACTAAAACTGCTCGTGCAGCCTCCTGCCTCAAATTAACTCAGTTTACAAACCGATTGCGATGTCTGATCTCACTGTGATGGACAGTGTGAGGGTCAGACTTGCTCTGTGATGTCACGGTTTGACCCGTCCAGTTAAACAAGTCTCACCTTGATCAGTGTGTGACAAAACCCTGCGAGTTTCCTTGGATTACAATAACTTGATATTTCAGAATGCACTAACACTTTCCCAGTTTCTGTAATCCACTGATTTTGACCTGTCTCTGGGATCCGTTAGTTTTCCAATGCCAGTTAAGTTTGGGGTGTGTTCAAAGCTAACAACTTCAATTTTATTCTTTGGAACTGCAGTCTGAGTTGCTCATGAATCATTTTTTGGTTTGTGAAATATTTCATTAGAGAATGGGAATTATCATGGGAAACACAGTGGTTAGCACCGCAGCCTCACAGCCCCAGCGACCCGGGTTCAATTCTGGGTACTGCCTGTGTGGAGTTTGCAAGTTCTCCCTGTGTCTGCGTGGGTTTTCTCCGGGTGCTCCGGTTTCCTCTCACATGCCAAAGACTTGCAGGTTGATAGGTGAATTGGCCATTATAAATTGTCCCTAGTATAGGTAGGTGGTAGGGGAATATAGGGACAGGTGGGGATGTGGTAGGGATGTAGGATTAGTATAAATGGGTGGTTGATGGTCGGCACTGACTCGGTGGGCCGAAGGGCCTGTTTCAGTGCTCTATCTCTAAACTAAACTAAACTAAACTCTTTGATAAGCCAGATTGCCGATGCTTAACACATTCATATGATGCTGTTGCCAAAATATAATCCATGTTGAAATTCTTTTGCCTATTATATGCCCATTCTGAAGGTTTGTTCATAGCTTCTTGCACTGTGTCGCAGTCTTGCATGATGTTGACACCCCTCCCTCCCTCCCTGTTTGGTGTAAACTGCATTCATATACGTTATGAACAGCACTGATTCTTGTGGAACATCACTTCCCACCTTCTGCCACTCCAAATAACAACCCTTTACCCCGACAGTCTGTCTTGCAATTGGCTAATTATTCTGCTACTTGTCCCCTGACTCCTCATTCTCTGACCTGATTCATGAGTCTATTATGTGGTATCATATCCCAGATCTTTGAAAACCCACAGAATCACAGAATTGTTACAGTGCAGAAGGAGGCCACACAGCCCATTGTGTCTGCACGGGCTGTCCGAAAGAGCAATTCACTCAGTTCCATTCCCCCGCCTTCTCCCGGTAACCCTGCACATTCTTCCTTTTCATATAACTGTCTGATTCTGTTTTGTATGCGTCAGTTGAACCTGTCTCCACCACGTTCTCAGGCAGTGCGTTCCAGACCTGAACCACTCACTGTACTCTCTCCAATGCCCTCACATATACCCTAAAGTGCGGTGCCCAGAACTGGACGCAGCACTCCAGCTGAGGCCGAACTAGTGTCTTATACAAGTTCAACATAACCTCCTTGCTCTTGTACTCTATGCCCCTATTAATAAAGCCCAGGATACTGTGTGCTTTATTAATCGCACTCTCAACCTGTCCCGCTACCTTCAATGACTTATGCCCATATGCATGCAGGTCCCTCTGCTCCTGCAGCCTCTTTAGAATTGTACCCTTTGTTTTATGTTGTCTCTCCATGTCTTTCCTCCCAAAATTAATCACTTCACATTTCTCTGCATTGAACTTCATCTTCCCATTTCACCAACCTGCCCATGTCCTTTCGAAGTTCTACACTATCCTCCTCACAGTTCACAATGCTTCCAAGTTTCGTATCATCTGCAGACTTTGAAATTGTGCCCTGTACACCAGGGTCTAGGTCATTAATATATATCAGGAAAAGCAAGGCTCCCAACACTGACCCCTGGGAAACTCCGTCACAAACCTTCCTCAGGCCTAAAATCATCCATTAACCACAACTCTCTGTTTCCTGTCACTCAGCCGATTTCGTATCCATGTTGCTACCGTCCCTTTTATTCCATGAACTGTGGGTTTGCTCACAAGTCTGTTGTGTGGCACTGTATCAAACGCCTTTTGTAAATCCATGTACACCACATCAACAGCATTGCCCTCATCAACCCTCTCTGTTACCTCCTCAAAAAACTCCAGCAAGTTAGTTAAACATGATTTTCCCGGTCCATGCTGACTTTCCTTAATTAACCCACATTTGTCCCAGTGACTAGTAATTATTCTTTTTAGCAATTTCCCCACCTGACTGGCCTGTAGTTGCTGGGCTTATCTTTACACTCTTTTTTGAACAATTCTCCAGTCCTCTGGCACCACCCCCAAATCGAAGGAAAAGTGAAACATTATGGCCAGTGCCTCTGCAATTTCCACCCTCACATCCCTCAGTATCCATGGATGCATCTCATCCGGTCCTGGTGTTTTATCCACTTTCAGTACAGACAGCCTATATAATAAAAGCAAAATACTGCGGATTCTGGAAATCTGAAATAAAAACAAGAAATGCTGGAACCACTCAGCAGGTCTGGCAGCATCTGTGAAAAGAGAAGCAGAGTTAACGTTTCCGGTCAGTGACCCTTCTTCGGAACGTTCCGAAGAAGGGTCACTGACCCAAAACGTTAACTCTGCTTCTCTTTTCACAGATGCTGCCAGACCTGCTGAGTGGTTCCAGCATTTCTTGTTTTTATTTCAGCCTATATAATATATCTTCTTTATCAATTTTAAACCCCTCCAGTGTCTGAATACCTCCTCTTTCACCATTGCCTGGGTTGCAAGGAGGGAGACAGAAAGCAGGAAACTACAGGCCAGTTAGCTTAACATCTGTCTTAGGGAAAATGTTGGAAGCTATTATTTAAGATGTAATAGCAAAAATTGGAGGATCAAGGTTATCTTGGAGAGTTGGGGGGCTGGACGAGATTACAGAGGTAGCACTTGAACCACAAGGCTTTCACATCTGTCTCCATTCGCTAAAGTGGGCAATGGTCCCACCGCAATATGGGCAGTCAATGTGAGAGGCTCGGTACCATCAGGAAGAAGTGGTCATGTCCTGTATTCTCATGAGTGTGTTTGACAAGTGCCTTCAGCTCCAAAATCAAGTAAAATATCTGACTAATCAGGTGCCATTTTCTCAGTGGTGGGAAAACTGCCGTTACATCTGGGCACATCCCCGACAACGGTCACAAATAAAATGCAGGGAACTAACAACAGAAAGGAGCCTTACTGTGCTCTTTACGGCATTCATTGAAAACAATCTCAAAATTGCTTTTTCCTTTCAAAGCCTCATCTGTTAAAGTGGAGATCAATTTAGCCACCAGATGCTGAATCCCCAACAGTCCTCAGTGTTATCCTCTTGTGACATGCTAACAGTTAGAACATGGAACATAGAACAGTACAGCACAGTACAGGCCCTTCGGCCCACGATGTTATGCCGACCCTTTAACCTACTCTAAGATCAAACTACCTACATACCCTTCATTCTACTATCATCCATGTATCATCCAGTTAGCTGGCGTTGCCTGTGAGTTTCTACAGCTGAGGCATTTCTCACGGGTTTTGCGACCTCAGTACATTTTCGCAGAGCCACAGGACAGCTGGGCGGAAAGGAACGGAAGAAAGTAGTAGTTACTCGCAACTGAACTCTGCAGGTTTTACCCGACCAGCCTGATCTTACATGTGCTGTGGGTGTGAGGCTACATTCTCCATCCTCGACCATGAACGATACGCAAAGCTCTGGTGTTCTGCAAAACCTGCGAGGAGCTTCACTGCCCTCTTTCGCCAGTCTGTGTGATACTAAGAAACATGATTATCCCCTCAGCACGGAATAGTTTATTCTGGAACATTATTCGATGGAAACCACCTCCCAGATAAATGATGCATTCAGTAAGGCTCCGGCATGTATCCGTAGTTTTACAACATACCTACACGATATATAGAAACTGCATAAGTGACTGTTCATCATTGTATCTCAATCCAAACATTCTACGTAGCGGTATTTTAACACAGTTTGAATTCTGATTGTGATTTTTCCATAGAATTTGCTGCACGTAAACAGGCCATTTGGTCAGAATATGGGTATGGTAGCCTACTGCTGAAAGTAACCCAGAATGCCTGGACTAATGATTGGAAATTGTCAGTTCAAATCCCACCGTGACCAGTGGGGAGTTCAAAATTCTGTTAATTAAATACATTTTGAATTATCAGCAATAGTGACTATGATTGTCACAAAAAAACCCATCTGGTTCACTCATGCCCTTTCGACAAGAAAATCTGCCGTTCTTACTCAGTCTGGTCTCTCTGTGACTCCAGAACCAAAGTTATGTGATTGACTCTTCAATGTCTTCTGAATTAGCCTCGCAAACCTCTCAGCTGTATTCAGGAAGTTGGCTCGCCACCAGCTTCTCGAGGGCACTTCGGGATGGGTAATAAATACTGGCCTTGCCAGTGATGCTCAATGAATGATATTTTAAAAAAACAATCCATGCCAGTATTTATGCTCCACATGAGCCTCCTCCCACCCTTCTTCATCCAATCACTCTTCTTCATCCAATCCTGTCAGCATAGCTTTCTATTCTTTTCCGCTGCTAATATGATAATGAGTTCTACATTTTCACCATTCCCCAGGTAAAGGAGTTTCTTGTGAATTCCTTATTGGATTTATTGGTTACTATCTTATAGTGATAGCCCCAAGTCCTGGTTTCCCCCAATGAGTGGTTTGTGCATGATTTACATTAACCTGCTGTTAGTGTCATGTGGAGCACAAGTTTCATCAAATCATCCAATATTTTTGCACTTTATTTTAATGTCAGTTGTGGCTCAGTTGATCGTGCTCTCACAGCTGGAGGTTGTGGTGAAGTTTCTGTGAGAAGCAGAGACTTCTATTAGCCTGGATTCCACAGCTCCACCAGGCACTCTGAGCTTATCCATTCCAATGGGTCCTGATTTTTGCAGGGGATAAGTCTCCACTGACATGGTTATACCCCTGATCATTGCTATTAGTTATACTCACCTGAACAAACACATTACATCAGCAGCTTTAACTCTGAAGTAGAAATGTGGTGGATAACGCACAATCATTGCTCGAGTTGCTCTGAACAGGCTCCAGAAGATGGCCGAGCGTGTCTACCCTGAGGCACAGTGTGGCGTTCATGCAGAGAGATCGACCGTTGACATGCTGTTCTCCCTTCATCAGATACAGGAGAAATGCCGTGAAAACCAGGTGCCCCTCTACATTGCTTTCATTGATCTCACCAAAGCCTTTGACCTCGTCAGCAGACGTGGTCTCTTCAGACGACTAGAAAAGATTGGATGTCCACCAAAGCTACTAAGTATAATCACCTCATTCCATGACAATATGAAAGGCACAATTCAACATGGTGGCTCCTCATCAGACCCCTTTCCTATCCTGAGTGGCATGAAACAGGGCTGTGTTCTCGCACCCACACTTTTTGGGATTTTCTTCTCTCTGCGGCTTTCACATGTGTTCAAGTCCTCTGAAGACGGAATTTTCCTCCACACAAGATCAGATGGCTGGTTGTTCAACCTTGCCCGTCTGAGATCGAAGTCCAAAGTATGGAAAGTCCTCATCGGCGAACTCCTCTTTGCTGACGATGCTGCTTTAACATCTCAAACTGAAGAGTGTCTGCAGAGTCTCATCGACAGGTTTGCGTCTGCCTGCAATGAATTTGGCCGAACCATCAGCCTCAAGAAAACGAACATCATGGGGCAGGACGTCAGAAATGCTCCATCCATCAATATTGGCGACCACGCTCTGGAAGCAGTTCAAGGGTTCACCTACAGAGACGCAACTATCACCAGTAACCTGTCTCTAGATGCAGAATTCAACAAGCGCATGGGAAAGGCTTCCACTGCTATGTCCAGACTGGCCAAGAGAGTGTGGGAAAATGGCGCACTGACACAGAACGCAAAAGTCCGAGTGTATCACGCCTGTGTCCTCAGTACCTTGCTCTATGGCAGCGAGGCCTGGACAACGTATGCCAGCCAAGAGCGACGTCTCAATTCATTCCATCTTCGCTGCCTCCGGAGAATACTTGGCATCAGGTGGCAGGACCGTATCTCCAACACAGAAGTCCTCGAGGCGGCCAACATCCCCAGCTGATGCACACTACTGAGTCAGCGGCGCTTGAGATGGCTTGGCCATGTGAGCCGCATGGAAGATGGCAGGATCCCCAAAAACACATTGTGCAGCGAGCACGCCACTCGTATCAGACCCACTGGCCGTCCATGTCCCCGCTTTAAAGACGTCTGCAAAAGTGACATGAAGTCCTGTGACATTGATCACAAGTCGTGGGAGTCAGTTGCCAGCGTTCGCCAGATCTGGCGGGCAGCCATAAAGGCGGGGCTAAAGTGTGGCGAGTCGAAGAGACTAAGCAGTTGGCAGGAAAAAAGACAGAGGTGCAAGAGGAGAGCCAACTGTGTAACAGCCCCGACAGACAAATTTTTCTGCAACACCTGTGGGAGAGCCTGTTACTCTAGAATTGGCCTTAATAGCTACTCCAGGCGCTGCTCCACAAACCACTTACCACCTCCAGGTGCTTACCCATTGTCTCTCGAGATAAGGAGGCCAAAGAGATTTCAATGTCAATGACATTTTCTGAGTAAGACCTCTCTCGGGAATAAACCTTAAATCTGTACTCATACTGGACGGATGGCAATTATGAGAGGCGTCATTTACATTTTCCATATTATTGCATTGACCTTGTTCACTCCTGGCATTTCAATTGTAAATGTAACTGATCTGTCTGCAGTGGTCACTCAATCCAGGGACAAAAGCAATCCCGTTTCACTCTGTTCCTGCATTTTCCCAGTTAAAATGTGAACTTTGAATCTCTGATTCGGGACCATGTTCAGGGTTACAGTCCAGAAACTACTATGAGTGATATTACGGGACAGACACTGTACGCATCCATTTGGGAGGCAGTTGGGTCGTGATAATATCACTGGTCATGTAATCGAGAGGCCCAACCTGATGGCCTGGGGACAGGGGTTCAAATCCCACCACGGCAGCTTTATAAAACAGAGGGAGCTCCCTTTCTCGTTTGGCAGGGGGATGGGAACCGGAGCTATGGATCAGTGGATGGGGCAGCTGTTGAACAGGCAGATACAGAGTGCAGAGAGTCTGTGAGGAAGGTTAGACAGCTGACAGGGCAAAGTTGCAGCCAGTATGATGGGTTGAAGTGTGTCTATTTTAACGCAAGAAGTGTCAGGAATAAGGGTGATGAACTTAGAGCATGGATCAGTACTTGGAGCTACGATGTTGTGGCCATTACGGAGACATGGATATCACAGGGGCAGGAATGGATGTTGGATGTTCCAGTGTTTAGATGTTTCAAAAGGAATAGGGAGGGAGGTAAAAGAGGTTAGGGAGCGGCATTGCTAATCAGGGATCGTATCACAGTTGCAGAAAGGGAGGTCGTCGAGGAGGTTTTGTCCACTGAGTCATTATGGGTGGAATTCAGAAACAAGAAAGGAGCAGTCACTTTGTTGGGAGTTTTCTATAAACCCCCCAATAGCAGCAGAGACATGGAGGAACAGATTGGGAGGCAGATTTTGGAAAGGTGCAGAAGTAACAGGGTTGTTGTCATGGGTGACTTCAACTTCCCTACTTTTGATTGGAACCTCCTTAGTGCAAATAGTTTGGATGGAGCAGATTTTGTCAGGTGTGTCCAGGAAGATTTCCTGACTCAATATGTGGATAGGCCGACGAGAGGGGAGACTATTTTGGACTTGGTGCTTGGCAACGTACCAGGCCAGGTGGCAGATCTCTCGGTGGGAGAGCATTTCGGTGATAGTGATCATAATTCCCTGACCTTTACGATAGTCATGGAGAGGGACAGGAACAGATGGGATGGGAAAATATTTAATTGGGGGAGGGGGAATTACAATGCGATTAGGCAGGAACTGGGGAGCATAAATTGGGAACAGATGTTCTCAGGGAAATGTACGACAGAAATGTGGAAGTTGTTTAGGGAGCACTTGCTGCGACTGCTGGATCGGTTTGTCCCGATGAGGCAGGGAAGGGATGGTGGGGTAAAGGAACGTTGGATGACAAGAGATGTGGAACAGCTAGTCAAGAGGAAGAAGGAAGCTTACTTAAGGTTGAGGAAGCAAGGGTCAGACAGGGCTCTAGAGGGTTACAAGGTAGTCAGGAAGGAGCTGAAGAATGGACTTAGGAGAGCTAGAAGGGGACATGAAAAAGTCTTGGCAGGTAGGATTAAGGAAAATCCCAAGGCGTTCTACACTTATGTGAGGAACAAGAGGATGGCCAGAGTGAGGGTAGGGCCAATCAGGGATAGCGGAGGGAACATGTTCCTGGAGTCGGAGGAGGTAGGGTAGGTTCTAAATGAATACTTTGCTTCAGTATTCACTAGTGAGAGGAACCTGGTCGTTTGTGGGGACAGCGTGGAACAGGCTGATATGCTTGAACAGGTTGAGGTTCAGAGGGAGGATGTACTGGAAATTTTGAATGATATGAGGACAGATAAGTCCCCGGGGCCAGACGGGATATACCCAAGGATATTATGGGAATCGACGGAAGAGATTGCTGCTCATTTGGCGATGATCTCTGCGTCTTCACTGTCCACTGGAGTAGTAACGGATGATTGCAGGGTGGCAAATGTTGTTCCCTTCTTCAAGAAAGGGAATAGGGATAACCCTGGGAATTATATACCAGTTAGTCCTACGTCGGTAGTGGGCAAATTATTTGAGAGGATTCTGAGAGACAGGATTTATGATTACTTGGAAAAGCATGATTTGATTAGAGACAGTCAGCATGGCTTTGTCAGGGGAAGGTCATGCCTCACAAGTCTTATTGAATTCTTAGAAGATGTGACAAAACACATTGATGAAGGAAGAACACTGGATGTGGTGTATATGGATTTTAGCAAGACGTTTGATAAGGTTCCCCGTGGTAGGCTCATTCAGAAAGTAAGGAGGCATGGGATTCAGGGAAAGTTGGCTGTCTGGATAAAAATTGGCTGGCCCATCGAGGTCAGAGTGTGGTAGTGGATGGAAAGTATTCAGCATGGAGCTCGGTGACCAGTGGTGTTCCACAAGGATCTGTTCTGGGACCTCTGCTCTTTGTGATTTTTATAAATGACTTGGATGAGGAAGTGAAAGGCTCGGTTAGCAAGTTTGCCGATGACACGAAGGTTGCTGGAGTTGTGGATAGTGTCGAAGGCGGTTGTAGGTTGCAACGGGACATTGACAGGATGCAGAGCTGGGCTGAGAAGTGACAGATGGAGTTCAACCTGGAAAAGTGTGAACTGGTTCATTTTGGAAGGTTGAATTTGAGTGCGGAATACAGGCTTAAAGAGAGGATTCTTGGTAGTGTGGAGGAACAGAGGGATCTTGGGGTCCATGTCCAGAGATCGCTCAAAGTTGCCACCCAATTTGATAGGTTTGTTAAGAAGGCGTATTGTGTGTTGGCTTTCATTAACAGGGGGATTGAGTTTAAGAGCCGTGAAGTTATGCTGCAGCTCTATAAAGACCTGGTTAGACCACACTTGGAATATTGTGTTCAGTTCTCGTCGCCTCATTATAGGAAGGATGTGGAAGCTTTAGAGAGAGTGCAGAGGAGATTTACCAGGATGCTGCCTGGACTGGAGGGCATGTCCTACGAAGAAAGATTGAGGGAGCTCGGGCTTTTCTCATTGGAGCGAAGAAGGATGAGAGGTGACTTGATAGAGGGGTACAAGATGATGAGAGGCATAGATAGAGTGGATAGTAAGAGACTTTTTCCAAGGGTGGAAAGGGCTATCACCAGGGGGCATCATTTTAAGGTGATTGGAGGAATGTTTCGGGGAGATGTCAGAGGTAGGTTCTTTACACAAAGAGTGGTGGGTGCGTGGAATGCGCTGCCAGCGGTGGTTGTAGAAGCAGATACATTAGGGGCATTTAAGCGACTCTTGGATAGGTACATGGATGATCGTAGAATGAAGGGTAGGTAGTTAGTTTGATCTTAGAGTAGGTTAAAGTTTCGGCACAACATCGTGGGCTAAACTGCCTGTACTGCTCGATGTTCTATATTCTTTCTGAGTGACAGTTTTTCCTGTCTCTCAGAATATATTCCAATCATTTGCCCACTACTGAGGTTACACTGACTGGTTTGCAATCCTTCGCTCCCTTTTTAAACAGAGGTACAATGTCAGCTGTTCTCCAATCCTACAGCACCACACCTGTGTCCAGTGACCACCCAATCTCCCCATCTCGGTCACCTCCTCCAACCCATAAAACCCTCCCTATTTCTGTAACCTCCTCCATACCCTACAACCCTCCTCGCTCTGTTACCTCCTCGGCACCCCAACTCTCCCTACGTCTTTTACCTCCTCAGCCCCTACAACACTCCCTATGTCTATGACCTCCTCCAGCCCCTACTAACTTCACTACCTCTGTCACCTCCTCCAGCCCGGACAGCACTCGCTTATCTCTGCAACCTGCTCCAGACGCTACAACCATCCCTTGCTCTGTTAACGCCTTAGACCCCCAACACTCGCCATCTTTGTAACCTCCTCAGCAGCTACAACCTTCCATACGTCTGCAAACTCCTCCCTCCCCTCTAACCCTCCTTATCTTTATCACTTCCTCTAGTCCCGACAACTATCCCTATCTTGTCACATCCTCCAGCCCCGACAACCCTCCCTATCTCTATGACCTCTTCCTGCACCTACAAACCTCCCTACCCCTGTAACCTCCTCCAGCCCCTACAGCCCTCTCCAGCTCTGTCACCTTCTCAAACCCTGGAAACCCTCTCTAACTCTGTAACCTTCTCATCCCCAACAAACCTCCCTAACCCTGTTACATCTTCCAGCCCCTGCAACCCTCCCTAGCTCTGTCATATCCTCCATGTCCGACAACCCTACCTGCCTCTGTCACATCCTACAGCCCCGACAACCCTCCCAATCTCTGTAACCGCCTTGAGCCCATATCACCCTCCCTATCACTGTAACCTCCTCCATCCCTCCCTAGCTCTGTAACCTCTTCCAAACGCTACAACTCTCCCCATCTCTGGCCCCTATTCCAGCCCCAACAACGCTCCCTATCGCTGTAACCTTCTTCAGAGCAACAACCCTGCCTCACACTCTAACCTCCTCCGGCCCCTAAAACTACTCGCAAATCTGTAACATCCTCCAGCATCTAAAACTATCCCTATCTCTGTAAACTCGATCCAGCCTCTACATCCCTTCCTATCTCTCAAAGCATCTCCTGCCCCAACAACCCTCAATATCACTGTAAACCCCTCTACCCGCTACAAACCTCCTTATCTCTGTAATCTCCACCAGCCCCTACAACCCTCCTTATCTCTGTAATCTCCTCCACCCCATCAACACTCCCCATCCCTGTAACATCGTCCATCCCCTAGAACCCTCCCGGGCTCTGTCACATTTCCCAGCTCTGTCACATTCCCCAGCCCCTACAACGCTCCCTACTTCTGCAACCCCCTCCAGCCCATACAACCCTCCCTTGCTCTGTAACCTCCTCCACCCCATCAACACTCCTCATCCCTGTAACATCGTCCATCCCCTAGAACCCTCCCGGGCTCTGTTACATTCCCCAGCCCCTACAACCCTCCTTATCTCTGTAATCTCCTCCAGCCCCTACAACCCTCCTTATCTCTGTAATCTCCTCCACCCCATCAACACTCCCCATCCCTGTAACATCGTCCATCCCCTAGAACCCTCCCGGGCTCTGTCACATTCCCCAGCCCCTACAACTCTCCCTACTTCTGCAACCCCCTCCAGCCCATACATCTCTTTGAATCTTTGTGACCTCCTGCAGGCCCTCCAAACCTCCCTATCTCTGCAACCTCTTCCAACCGCACAACCCTCCCGAGCTCTGTCACCTACTCCAGCCTCGGCAATCCTCCGTATCTCTGTACCCTCCTCAGCTCCTGCAACCCTCCCTAACTCTGTCGCATCTTCCAGCCCAACAGCCCTCCCCAGGTCTATCACCTTCTCCCGCCTCTGCAGCTCTCCCGATGTCTCAACACCGCCAGCCCCGACAACCCTCCAAATCTTTGTAACCTCCTCAGCCCCTACAACCCTCCCAATTTCTCTAAACCCTCCAGCCCCGACAACACTCCCTATCTCTGTAATCTCCTCCAGCCGTGACAGCACAACCTTTCTCTGTAACCTCCTCCGGGCCCTACAATCCTCCCCATCTCTGTCACCTCCTCCAGCACCACAACCTTCCCCATCTCTGTATCCACCTCCACCCCTACAGCCATCCCTATCTCTGCTGCCTCCTCCAGCCCCTATAACCTGTCCTATCTCTGTCACCTCCTCCAGGCCCGACAACCTTCCCCAAATCTGTCACCTACTCCAGGCTCTACAACCCTCCCTCTCTCTGTAACGTCCTAAGCCCTACAACCCTTATGATCTTTGTAACCTCCTTCACCCCTACAACCTTCCCTGTCTCATGTTTCAGGTCAATGATGAAGGTTCTGATGAGGGGTCACCGTCATGCAAAGTTAACTCTGCTTCTCTCTCCAAAGATACTGCCAGACCCGCTGAGTACTACCTGCATTTCCTGTTTTTGTTTCACTTTACATCTATGACAACTAGTCACTGACCTCTCTGCGAAGGTAAATAGGCCCATCATGTACACTCTATCCGGGCCCCTCAAAACTTTGGAAATTTCAATCAAACCTCACCTCAGACTTCTCTGTTCCAGCATAACAGTCCCAGCCTATCCAATATTTCCGCATAGCAGCATTTTTCCAGACCTGGAAACATCCTCGTAAATTTGCTCTGTACCCTCTCTAGTGCAATTAAATCCTTTCTGTAATGTGGTTACCGGAACTGCACAAAGTACTCATGGTTCAGCCCTACCAATGACTTATATAGTTAGAGCATAACCTCTTTCCTATTCTGCACCTCGGCTAATAAAGGAAACGTATTCCCTATACTTCTTAACTCACTTAGCGAGCTGCCCTGCTATCTTCATGGATCTGTGAACATCCACTCCAAGATCCCACACTTCTTCTACACCTGGAAGGATTCTCCCATTAATTGTGTATTACTTTGCCGAGCTCGACCTCCCCAAATTCATCACCTCACACGTCTCTGCGTTGAATACCATTTGCCACTTGTCTGCCCACCTGGCTAGTCCATTAACATCTTCCTGCAGTCTACAGGTATCCTTGTGTCCATCAACCAAGGTGTCATTTTTTTTGTATCGCCTGAAATCGTTTGATCATTTCCCCTACATTTGCGTCCAAAATCCTAAATATATCGCACAAAAAGCAATGGATCGATTAGCGAGCCCTGTGGAACGTCACTGGAAATAGCCCAACAGTATCAGCATGAAAAGAGGATTAGCGAAATAACAGGAAGCAGAGAGTCGTGATGAATGGATTATTTTCAGGGTGAAAAGCTGTAACTAGTGGAGTACAACAGGGATCAGTGCTGGAGCCTCAAAGTTTTACAATCAATAATAATGACTTGGATGAAGTCCTGTAGCCAAATTTGTTGAGGAGGCGAAGATTGGTAGGAAGGCAAGTTGTGATGACGGTAAACATAGTCTGCAAAGGGAAATATATAAGTTAAGTGAGTGTAGAAAATGTGGCAGATGGAGTATAACGTGGAGTACGATGTGAGGTTACCACTTCGGTGGGAATCACAGAAGAGAGGACTATTATTTATGTGGTGGGAGACGGCAGAATGCTGCGGTATGAGAAACCTGGGTGTCCATGTACAGGAATCAGAAAATGTCAGCATGCAAGTACAGCAAGTAATTCGGATGGTAAATGGATTGTTGGTATTCTTTGCAAGGAGGATGAAGTATAAAAGTAGTGAAGCATTGCTCCATTTGTACAGGCCATATGTGAGAAGGCAGCGAGAGCATTGTCTGCAGTTTTGGTCACCTTATTTAAGGAGTGATATACTTGTAATGGAAGCAGATCAGAGAAGGTTCATTGGGTTAAATCCTGGGATGAGAGGTTTCTCTAATGAGGAAATGTTAGACCAGTTGTATCCATACTCAATGGAGTTTGAAGATTGAGAGTTGATCTTACTGCGAAGTAAAGGATTCTGAGGAGACCTGACAGGGTAGAAGTTGAGAGGAAGCTTCTTCTCGTGGGGCAATCCAGAACTACGGAGCACAGTTTCATATTAATGTGTCTCCCATTTAAGTCAGACGTGAGGAGGAATTTCCTCTCTCAGACTGTTGTTAATATTTGAAATTCTCCACCCGAGCGAGCAGTGGAGCTGAGTCATTGAATATATTCAAGGCTGAGATCGACAAATATCCATTAACATGAGAGACAATGGTTATGTTGTGGGGCAGAGTGCGGTGGGGTTTGCAAGGAGGGAAGTGGACTCAAGGTCGTGATCAGATCATGCATGATCTTATTGAATGGAGGAGCAGGTTCGAAGGGCCGAATGGCCTACTCCTTCTGCTAGAGGGAGCAGTGCAGAAGAACTACTGTACTATTGAAGGGAGCAGTACTGAGGGAGTGCTGCACTGTTGGATGGGCAGTACTGAGAGAGTGATTCACTGTTGAAGGGGCAGTATTGAGGAATCACTGCATCGCCAGTGGGGCAATAGGGTGGGAAACCACACTGTTGGAGGGGCAGCAATGTGGGAGTGATGCCCTGTTTGAGGTGAATTACTAATAGCATGCTACACAGTTGTTGGGTAAGTACAGAGACAGTACTGTACTGTGGGAAGGTCAGTATTGAAGAGGTACCGGACTGTTGGTGAGATGTTACTGGGGGAGCTCGGCCCTGTCAGCAGAGACAGTACTGGAGGAATGCTGCACTGTCAGAGGGGCAGTACCTTTGGGGCCCTGCACTGTCAGCAGGGCAATATTAGTGGAGGGCTGCATTATCCGATCTTCAGTACTACGGGAGCACTGCACTGTTGAAGGGCCAGTACTGATGAAGTGCTGCACTATCAAAGGTGCATTTTTGGGGATGACACGTTAAATTGAACCCCCTTTGCCTTCTTTTTGCAGATAAAAGATCCCAAAGTACGATTTGGAAGGAGAGCGGGGCCTTATCTGCGGTGTCCCAGCCAATATGTTGCCCTCAATGATGATCTGTGATGATCTGTTTATTATCACCTTGCTGTTTGTGATATATTACTGTGTGTCAATTAACTTCTCTGTTTTCCACATTCCAGCAGTGACCCCACATCAGAAACATTTACATGGCAGTAAGGCACTTCAATACGTCCCGTGGTTCTGAACAACGCAATGCAAGTGCAAGCCTTTCCTTCTTTTCTTTCCTTCATGCCACTAAAGATAACTGCAGCAAATATCACTTCAACTGACTACCGCAAATATCTCTTAAAATTGCCACAGCAAACATCAAAATATGATTTTAAATTACCAATAGGCATATCACATAAAATGGACTCAGGGCACATTACTGAAAATTGCCAGAGCAAATATCTTGTCATTTCATTGACCGATATATAATGAAAACAGTCGCAGAAAATATCACTTTAAATGACCTCAGCATATTTCACTTAAAATGACCACTATACCTGTCAATTGAAATGGCTACAGGTGATATCACTTAAAATGGCCGCAGTGCTTATCACTTAATATATGTACCTTGGATGCCACTTAAAATGGCTGCAACGCATATAACATAAAATGGCAGCCAGACAAGAAACTTAAATGACAACTGTGCTTGTCATTTAAAAGAACCAATCGGCATATCACATAAAATCACAGCTGTAGTCATAAATCACTTAAAATGGCACGGTGGATCAAACGAATTGAAAATGGCTGCTGTGCATTTCACTTAACCATGGAATTCATTGCATTGCCCGGAAAACAGGCATTGTCCTGGAATTATCAGAAATATTCGCACTTCTCATTGATCGCTCATAGGATTACAGGAAATAGGAGCAGGAGTATGCAATTCGGCTGGCGAGCCTGCTCTGTCATTCTAACAGTGTCGTTCAAACAGATCATGGCTGATCATCTACCTCTACATCATTTTTACCCACTATCTCCATATCCCTAAATGTCATTAATATCCAGAAATCTATAGATTTCTGTCTTGAACATGCTCAGTGATTGAGCTTCCTCATCCCTATGGGGTTCGGAATTCAACAAATTCACCACCATCTGAGGAAAGAAATTCCTCCTCATCTCAGTCTCAAATGGCCTGTCCCTTATTCTGAGACTGTGTCGCTTGGTTCCAGACTCACCAGCCAGAGAAACATCCGACCCACATCTACCCTGTCACACCCTGTAAGAATGCAGTAACTTTCAATGAGATCAACTTTCATTCTTCAAAACTCTAGCGAATACAGGCCCAGTTTCTGTAATATCTCCCAATCAGATAATCCCTCCATTCCAGGGTTAATGTGCTGAACCTCTATTGCGCTCTCTCTATGGCAAGTATACACATCTGAACATCAGGAGACCACAACTGTATAGAATACTCCAAGTGAGTCTCACCAAGGCTTTTTACAATTGCAGCAACATATCTTTATAACCTGTATTCAAATGCCGTTGCAATGAAGGCCAGCATACCATTTGACTTCCTAAATGCTTATTGCATCTGCGTACTAGCTTTTAGTGACTGATGAACCAGGACACCCAGATCCCTTTGGACATCAACACTTCACAGCCTCTCACCATTTAAGAAATACTCTGCCTTTCTGTTTTTCTACCAAAGTAGATCACTCTCTGGAACTGGTTCAAGAGTTCACCTACCTAGGCTCAAGTATCACTGGTAACCTGTCTCTCGATGCAGAAATCAAGAAGCGCATTGGAAAGGCGCCCGCAGCTATGTACAGACTGGGCAAGAGAGTGTGGGAAAATGGTGCACTGACACGGAACACAAAAGTCCGACTGCATCAAGCCTGTGTCCTCAATACCTTGCTCCATGGCAGCCAGGCCTGGACAACTTATGTCAGCCAAGAGTGACGTCTCAATTCATTCCATCTTTGCTGCCTCCAAATAATCCGAGACATCAGGCGGCAGGACCGTTTCTCCAATGCAGAAGTCCTCGAGGCAGCCAACATCCCCAGCATATACACCCTACTGAGCCAGTGGTGCTTGAGATGGCTTGGCCATGTGAGCCACATGGAAGATGGTAGGATCCCCAAGGACACATTGTACAGCGAGCTCGTCACTGTTATCAGACCCACCGGCCGTCCATGTCTCCGCTTTCAAAACGTCTGCAAACGCGACATGAAGTCCTGTGACATTGATCACAAGTCGTGGGAGTCAGTTGCTGATGATCGCCAGAGCCAGGGGACAGCCATAAATGTGGGGCTAAAGTGTTGCGAGTGGAAGAGACTTAGCAGTTGGCAGGAAAAAACACAAAAGCGCAAGGGGAGAGCCAACTGTGTAACAGCCCCGACAACCAGCGCCGGTGGAAGAGTCTGTCACTCCAGAATCGGAATTTAGAGCCACAGCAGGCGCTGCTTCACAAACCACTGACCACCTCCAGGCACTTATCCATTGTCTCTCGAGACAAGGAGATGAAAGAAAGAAAGAACGAGAAAGAAAGAAAGAAGGAAGGATCACTCCACACTTACTCACATTATATTCCATCTGCCGTGTTCTTGCACAATCACTAAGCCTGTCCAAATCCCCTTAAAGCCTCCTTGCATCCTCCTTCCAACTTAATTTCCCAGCTAGTTTTGTGTCATCAGCAAATTTGGAAATATTCCCTTTGACCCCCACGTCCAAACCATTTTATTTTATATTTGTTTAGAGATACAGCACTGAATCAGGCCCTTCGGTCCACCGAGTCTGTGCCGAGCAACAACCACCCATTTATACTAATCCGACATTAACCCCATATTCCCTACCACATCCCCGCCATTATAATGGCCAATTTACCTATCAACCTTCAAGTCTTTGGCTGTGGGAGGAAAGCGGAGCACCCAGTGGAAAACCACATGGTCATTGGGAGAACTTGCAAATCTCGGACAGGCAGTACCCAGAACTGAACCCGGGTCGTTGCAGCTGTAAGGCTAACCACTGAGCCACTGTGCCACCCATTTAGATAGATTGTGAACAGCTGTAGTTGAAGCACTGATCCTTGTGGTACCCTATTACTAACAGTCTGCCATCTTGGCAATGACTCATTTATTCCTACTCTCTGCTTTCTTTCTGTTAACCAGTTCTCAATCCATAGCAGTGTGTTATTCCCAATCCCATGTGCTCTAATTCTGTTTATTCATCTCCTGTGCGGCATCTTATCAAAAGACGTCTTAAAATCCAAAGACAGCACATCCACTGGTTTTCCTTTCTCTATGCTACAAGGCACATCCTCAAAAAATAAACTCCAACAAGTTTGTCAAACATGATTTCCGTTTCATAAATCCACATTGACTGAGCCCGATCATATCATTTGTTCCAAGTGCTGTGATATCTCATTCTTCTTCATAGATTCTAACATTTTCACTACTACTGACATCAAATTAACAGGTTTATAGTTCTCTGTTTCTCTTTCGCTCTCTTCTTAAAAATTGGGGTGACATTTGTTAATTTGCAGTGTGCAGGAACCCTTCCAGAATCTATAGAATTTTGAAAGATAACCACGGATGCATCTACTATTTTATAGCCACTTCCTTCAATACTCTGGGATGTAGCTCATCTGGTCCAGGGGATTTATTAATTTACAATACAATTATTTTTTCAATAACTACCTCTTTATTTATACTAATTCATTTCAGTTCCTCATTTTTAGAAGTCCCATGTTTCACTAGAATTACTTGAGGATTTTCTGTATCTTCCTCCGGGAAGATAGATACAAAGCAATTGTTTAGTCTCTCCGCCATTTCCTCATTCTCCATCACAAACTCTCCTATCACCGCTTGCAATGGACCCACATCCGTCCTTTCTAATCTATTCCTTTTCAAATACATAAAGAAGCATTAAGTTTCTAGCTAGTTTACATTCCAGATTTATTTTCCCTTTCCCGATTAGTTTATTGGTTCTCCTTTGTTGGTTTCTAAATCGCTCCCAATCCTCGGGCTTGCCACGTTTCCTGGTGAACTTGCAAGGCTTACAAGTTTGACCGAATGCAATCTTGTTTCGCCAGGGATGATTCACCTTTCCTGTTGGGTTTTAGGTCCTTCGAGGAATGTACATTTCTTGTCAACCATGAAATAACATCTTAAACTGCAGCCATTGTCTGTCAACAGTCAAATCGTTCAATGCATTTTCCCAATACACCACAGGCAATTTGCCCTTCATATCTTCATAGTTTCCTTTGTTCAGATTTACAAGCCTCCTTTCAGAATGAACTATAACATTTTTTCAAATGTAAAATACTATCATATTGTGGTCACGATTTCACAATGGCTCCTTTACAGAAAGGTTATTAATTAGCCCTTTCTCATTACAAAATACAAAACCTGAAATAGCTCAATCCCTAGTTGGTTCTTCAACATACTGCTCCAGTCATCCATCTCATACACATACTAGGAATTCATCCTCCACAGAATTAGTGCTAATTAGCATGAGGCAATCTATCTGTAAATTGAAGATGCCCATTATTACTGTATTGCCCATGTTACATACAGCTGTAATTTCCTGATGTTTCCCATGTCCAACATTACCACTGTAGTTTGGTGGTCTACAAAACATCTCCCACCAATGTTTGCTGCCTCTTGCTGTTTCTTAACTCCACCCAAACTGATTCTATATCTTGCTCCTTTGATCTAAGATGCTGTCTCACTAATGTACTGTCTCGTCCTTCATTAACAGCACTATCACACCTCCTTTTCCCCTCCACCTATCACTCCTAAATGACTGCATCGAGGATTAACATGTTCGTGTCGTAATGACAGGCCAGGCCTAAATTAACCAAAACTTTAATCCATTTTAAAAATCAAGGACCACAATCCAACAGGCACATGTTGAAATGAGGGATCAAAAGACTGACACAAATGTAGGTAGACACATTGAATCCTGCCTCTGGGTGAAGGACACTGTCCAAGGCGGATGGACAGTCTGTCCAATAATATTCCTCATCCCAAAATTCTCTGGGACTCCTTTCCACCCAGACACAACCCAGCTCAGCAGTTTGCTTCACCAGTGAATATGTTTTAATTTAAAGCTAGTCTAATGATGGCCATGAAACCATTGTTAATTGTTGTAAAAACCCATCTGATTCACTAATGTCCTTTAGGGAAGGAAATCTGCTGTCCTTACCTGGTCTGGCCTACATGTAACTCCAGATCCACAGCAATGTGGTTAACTCTTACATGCCCTTGAAATGGCCTCGCAAGCCACTCAGTTCAAGGGCAATTAGGGATGGGCAAGAAATGCTCACCTGGCCTGCGACGCCCACATCCTATGAAAGAATTTTTAAAAATGTTACCGTTGGGATGTTGTTCAATATGTTCCTTGGGGTCCTGTCCATTGACATGTTAATTCAGCACAATGAGGACAGAACCAGTTTGACCAGGGGACCTGTTTTGTTGATGTGAAACATTTAACTCTAAGCCCTTGTCGGGAACATTACTGCAGTTTGAAAATGTCTGATCCCCCTGACAGGTCCCACACAGGGATTGAAAAATGTTCGGGAGGCAGTGACACATGTCAATTCCAACCTCAGCTCAAAACTCACGTTGAACAAATTCAGATCCATCTGTCTGACTTTCTGTCTGTGTCTGTCTGTCTCTCTCCCCTGCTCTGTCTGTCTCACTGTCACTCCCCCTCTCTCTCACTCGTTCTATGTCTGTCTCTCTCCGTGTCTGATTTACTCTCTCATTCCACGTCAGTCTCTTTCTCTTCATTTCATGCTGTACCTGTCCAACTTTCGTTCACCCTCTTTCCCTCCCTCTCATTCTCTCTCACTCTTTCTCATTTTCTTTGCCAACCTGTCTCTCTCAAACTATGACTCTCCCTACTGTCAGTCTGTCTGATTCCAAGTCAGCCCCTCTCTTTCTCTGTCTCATTCTCTCTCACTTTCCCTCTTTCTCTGTCTCATTCTCTCTCACTCGCCTTCTCTTTCTCTCTAGCACTCTATCTATCTCTCTAGCCTACTGGCTTTTGCTCTCTCTCTCTCGGATTTTGCTCTTTATGACTCTCTCTCACTTCCGTTCTCGTTTTCTCTCTCTCTCTCTCTCTCTCTCTCTCATTCCCTGTCTGTCTCTCGTGCACATTCCGTCTGCCAAACAGTCTTTTTCATTCCTCTCCCCACGTCTCTACCTCACTCTGTTTGGTGCTCTGTACTTTTCTTTTCTCTCTCTCTCTTCAATCCTTTTTCTCACTCCCTGTCTGTATTTCTGTTTCAATCTGTCTGCTTCCTTTATCTCACTCTCTGTCACCTCGTCTCTTTCGTTCATGTGGTCTGGCAACCTGTCTTCTTCGTCCAGACGGTCTGGCACCCCAGTCTGCAACCCGGCTCTTTCGTCTCTCTCTCTCTCTCATTTTTTTGTTATCCATACTTTGCCACATTGTAGCTCTGCCTTTTATCTGGGCCAGCGAGAGGATCTCCCATTGTACAATACACACTGTAGAATTTCGTCATTCACCTTTTGGAACTGCGTGTTTTCTGGGCCAGAGAGTGCAGGTTGCATAGTTAAATGGAGTTCTGATATATGTTCATTCACACATTGCAGAATTGCTATGTTTCTGGACAAGATAAAGAGAGAGAGAGAGAGTGAGAGAGAAGCTGGGGTTGATCATTGGAGATGGGGAAGTTTTGTGTTGTTCATTCCCGAATTGTGGAAATGTCTGTTATCTGGACCAGAGAGAGGAGCTGGAACTGATCATTGGAATTCGATGCTACGTTTATTGCAGCAAAGGTATTATTCTGGCTGGAGGTCCTAAATATTAATCAGAGATCGTCAGTTCTGGGCTAATTGAAATGAAACGTTATCTCATAGAAAGAGAAACATAGAACGTTTAATGCACAGAAAGAGGCCACTTGGCCCATTGTGTCTGTGCCAACCCAAAAACGATCCACCTATTCTTATCCCACCTTCCAGCATTTGGTCTGTAGCCCTGCAGATTATGGCACTTGAGGTGCATATGCAGACTCCTTTTGAATGAGTTGAGGATCTGTGCCTCAAGTACCTTTTCAGGCAGCGAGTTCCAGACCCACATCAGCCTCTGGGTGAAAACATTTTGCCTCATCTCCCCTCTGATTATTTTGGAAATCACTTTACATCTATTCCCCCTTGTCACTGAACTCTCTGCTGAGGAGATTTGAACCTTCACCTCCACTCAACATCCTATACATTTCAATCAGATCTGTTCCAAGGAGAACAAACCCAGCCTATCCAATCTTTCCTCATAGCTGCATTTTTCCTGTCCTGGCAACATCCTCGTAAATTCCCTCTGTACCCCCTCCAGTGCATTTACATCCTTTCTTAGTGACGTGACCAGAACTGCACACAGTACTCAAGTTGGGACCTAATTAATGAATTATACTGTTCCAGCATAACCTCCCTGCTCTTATATTCTATACCTCAGCTAATAAAGGAAAGGATTCCATATGCCTTCTTAACCACCTCATCGATCTGTCCTTCTACCTTCAGGGATCTGTGGAGATTCACTCCAAAGTCCCTTGATACTTCTCAGTATTTTCCCATAAACCGTACATTCAGTTGTCTTGTTTGACCTCCACAAATGCATCGCATTTCTCTGAGTTGAACTCCATTTGCCACTTTTCTGCCCATCTTACCAGATCATCAATATCTTCCTGCAGCCTACAACTATACTCCTCGCTATCTACTACAAGGTCAATCTTTGTGTTGTCTGCAAACTTCTTGATCATGCCCCCTACATTTCCAACCAAAACTTTAATATATACCACAAAAAGCAGGGGACTCAGTACTGAGGCCTGCAGAAGGCCACTGGAAACATCCCTCCATTCACTAAAACACCCGTCAACAATTACCCTTTGTGTCCTGCCACTGAGACACTTCTGTATCCACATTGCTGCATTTCCCTTGATCCCATGGGATTTTAATTTTTTAACCAGTCTGTCCTGTGGGACCTTATCAAAAGCCTTGCTAAAATTCTTGTAGACCACATCAACTGCACTACCCTCATCTATCTTTCTGATTATTTCTTCAAAAAATTCAATCAGGTTGGTCAAACAAGATCTTCCCTTAATGAATCAATGCTGACTATCTGTGATTAAGCTATGCCTTTCTAAGTGACAGTTTATCCTGTCTCAGAAAATATTCCAATTATTTGCCCACTACTGAGGTTATTCCGACTGGCCTGTAATTAATCGGTCTATCCTTCGCTCCCTATTTAAACAGAGGTACAATGTCAGCTGTTCTCCAATACTCCAGTTCCACACCTGTGTCCAGTGAGCATCCAAACTCCCCATCTCTGTCAACTCCGCCAGCCCCTACAACCCTTTCTGTCTCTGAAACCTGCTCCATCCCATACAATCCTCCCAACCCTGGTAACTTCCTCCAGCCCCTAAAACCCTCCCTATTTCTGTAACCGCCTCCATTCTCTACAGCCCTCCCAATCTCTGTTAACTCCTCAGCCGCACAACAATCCCTATTACTGTGGTCTCCTCCAGCTCCTAAAACCCTCCGAGCTCTGTTACCACCTCAGCACCCCAATTCTCCCTATCTCTGTAACCTCCTCCAGACTGCATAAACCTCCCCATCTCTGCCATGTCCTTCAGTCCCCACAACTATCCCTATCTTGTCACATCCTCCAGCCCCTACAACACTCCCTATCTCTGTGACCTCCACCAGTGCGCACAACACCCCTCCCGCTTATCTGTGTAACCTCCTCCAGCCCTTACAACTCTCCCGATCTCTGTCACCTCCTGCAAACCTGATAACCCTGCCTATCTCTGTAACCTACTCAGCCCCTACAACACTATCTAACTCTGTTATGTCTTCCAGCTTTTCAAAGAATCCCTATCTCTATCATTTCCTCAAGCCCTTACAACCTTCCCTAGCTCTGTAATCTCCTCTAGCCCCTACAGCCCTCCCGATCTGTGCAGCCTCCTGCAATCCTCCCTATCTCCGTAACCTCGTCCAGCCCCTTCAACCATCCCTATCTCTGGCACCTATTCATGCCCTGAAAACGCCCCCGATCACTGTAACCTCCACCAGAGCTCCAACCCTCCCTAAATCTGCCAACTCCTCCAGCCCCTACAATCCTCCCTATCTCTGTAACATCCTCCAGCCTCTACATCCCTTCCTATCTCTCCAATCTCCACCAGCCCTCCAACACTCAATATCTCTGGAACCTCCTCCAACCCAACAACTGCCCCTGTCTCTGTAACCTCCTCCATCCCCTACAAGCTTCCCTAAATCTGTCACCGCCTCCAGTGCCAATAACTCTCCCTATCACTGTAACCTCCTCCAGCCCCTACAACCCTCCCTATCTCTGTAACCTCCTCCAGCCCCTACAACCCTCCCTATCTCTGTAACCTCCTGTAGCCCATACAACCCTCCCGAGCTCTGTAACCTCCTCCAGCCCCTACAACCCTCCCTATCTCTGTAACCTCCTCCAGCCCGCACAACCCTCCCTAGCTCTGTAAACTCCTCCAGCCCGGACAACCCTCCCTTGCTCTGTAACCTCCTCCAGCCCGTACAACCCTCCCTATCTCGGTAACCTCCTCCAGCCCCTGCATTCCTCCGTCTAACTGTCAACACTTCCAGCCCCTAAATCGATCCCTATCTCTCTCATTCCCCGCCGCCCCTAGAACACCACACCCCCCGCCATGTCTGCAACCTCCTTCAGCCCCTACAAACCTCCCGATCTCTGTAACCTCCTCCACCACGACAACCCTCCCTACCTCTGTGACCTCCTTCACCCCTACAACACTCTGTATTTCTGTCACCTCCTCCAGCCCTTACAACCCTCCCTATCTCGGTAACCTCCTCCAGCCCCTACAACCCTCCCTATCGCTATTACTTCCTCAGCTCATACAACCCTCCCTATCTCTGTAACCTCCTCCAGTCCCTACAACCCTCCCTATCTCTGTAATCTCCTCCAGCCCCTACAACCCTCCCTATCTCTGTAACCTCCTCCAGCCCCTACAACCCTCCCTATCTCTGTAAGCTCCTCCAGTCCCTACAACCCTCCCTATCTCTGTAACCTCCTCCAGCCCCTACAAACCTCCCTATCTCTGTAACCTCCTCCAGCCCCTACAACCCTCCCTATCTCTGTAACCTCCTCCAGTCCCTACAACCCTCCCTATCTCTGTAACCTCCTCCAGCCCCTACAACCCTCCCTATCTCTGTAACCTCCTCCAGTCCCTACAACCCTCCCTATCTCTGTAACCTCCTCCAGCCCCTACAACCCTCCCTATCTCTGTCACCTCCTCCAGTCCCTACAACCCTCCCTATCTCTGTAACCTCCTCCAGCCCCTACAACCCTCCCTATATGTGTAACCTCCTCCAGCCCCTACAACCCTCCCTATCACTGTAACCTCCTCCAGCCCCTACAGTCCTCCGTATAACTGTCAACCCTTCCAGCCCCTAAATCGATCCCTTTCTCTCCAATTCCCCGCAGACCCTAGAACACCACCCGCCCCGCCATGTCTGCAACCTCCTCCAGCCCCTACAAACCTCCCGATCTCTGTAACCTCCTCCACCACGACAACCCTATCTACCTCTGTAACCTACTTCATCCCCGACAATCCTCCCTATCTTTGTTACCTCTTCAGCCCACGACACACCCGACCTCTGTGACCTCCTTCACCCCCTACAACACTCCGTATTCCTGTAACCTCCTCCCTAGCTCTGTAACATCCTCTAGCCCCTGAAACACTCCCTTTCGCTATTGCTTCCTCAGCTCCTACAACCCTCCATCTCTTTGTAACCTCCTCAGCCCCTACAACACTACCAAGCTCTGTAACCCCCACCAGCCCCTAATACCATCCATATCTCTGTAACCTCCTCCAGCCTCTATATTCCTTCCTATCTCTCTAACCTCCTGCAGCCTCTACAACCCTCAATATCTCTGAAACCTTCTCCACCAAGACAGCCCTCTCGATCTCTGTCGCCTCCTCCACCAAGACAACCCTCCCTATCTCTGTCACCTCCTCCAGGCCCGACAACCTTCCCTGTCTCATGGTTCAGGTCAGTGATGAAGGTACAGTGGTGCAGTGGTTAGCACCGCAGCCTCACAGCTCCAGCGACCCGGGTTCGATTCTGGGTACTGCCTGTGTGGAGTTTGCAAGTTCTCCCTGTGTCTGTGTGGGTTTCCTCCGGGTGCTCCGGTTTCCTCCCAAATGCCAAAGACTTGCATGTTGATAGGTTAATTGGCCATTATAAATTGCCTCCAGTATAGGTAGGTGGTCGGGAAATATTGGGATGTGGGACGAATATGGTATAAGTGCAGGATTAGTATAAATGGGTGATTGATGGTCGGCACAGACTCGGTGGGCCGAAGGGCCTGTTTCAGTGCTGTATCTCTAAAAAAAAACAAAAAAAACTCTCCAACGTCCTCAGCCCCACAACCTTCCCGATCTCTGTAACCTCCTGCACCCCTACAACCTTTCATGTTTCAGGTCAGTGATGAAGGTTCTGATGAGGGGTCAGCGTCATGCAATGTTAACTCTGCTTCTCTCTCCACAGATGCTGCCAGACCTGCTGAGTATTTCCAGCATTTCCTGTTTTTGTTTCACTTTAGATCGATGCCCCCTTGTCACTGACCTCTCTGCGAAAGTAAATAGGCCCATCACGTACACTCTATCCGGGCCCCTCAATACTTACGGCATTTCAATCTAACCTCACCTCAGACACCTCTGTTCCAAGCACAACAGTCCCAGCCTATCCAATATTTCCTCACAGCAAAATTATTTTCCAGACCTGGCAACATCCTCGTAAATGTGCTCTGTACCCTCTCTAGTGCAATTAAATCCTTTCTGTAATGTGGTGACTGGAACTGCACAAAGCACTCACGGTTCGGCCCAACCAATGACTTATATAGTTAGAGCTTAACCTCTCTCCTATTCTACACCTCGGCTAATAAAGGAAACGTATTCCCTATGTCTTCTTAACTCACTTAGCGACCTGTCCTGCTATCTTCATGGATCTATGAACATTCACTCCAAGGTCCCACACTTCTTCTACATCTGGAAGGATTCTCCCATTAATTGTGCATTCCTTTGCCTAGCTCGGCCTCCCCAAATTCATCACCTCACAGTTCTCTGCGTTGAATACCATTTGCCACTTGTCTACCCACCTGACTAGTCCATTAACATCTTCCTGCAGTCTACAGCTACTCTGGTCTCTCTCAACCACACGGCCATTTTTTTGTATCACCTGCAATCTTTTTGATCATGCGCACTATAGGGGATAAGTCTCCACTGACACGGTTATACCCCTGATCATTGCTATTAGTGACACTCAACAGAACAAACACATTATATCAGCAGTTTTGACTTTGATGTAAATAATGTGGTGGATAAAAAACAATAATTTCAATGTCAATGATATTTTCTGAGTAAGACGTCTCTCGGGAATAAACCTGAAATCTGTACTCATACTGGATAGATGGCAATTCTGAGAGGCGCCATTTACATTTTCCGTATTATTGTATTGACCTTGTTCACTCCTGGCATTTCTATTGTAAATGTAACTGATCTGTCTGCAGTGGACACTGAATCCAGGGACAAAGGCAATCCCGTTTCACTCTGTTCCTGCCTTTTCCCAGTTAAAATGTGAACTTTGAGTCTCTGATTCGGGACCATGTTCAGGGTTACAGCCCAGAAACTACTGTGATTGATATTATGGGACAGACAGTGTACGCATCCATTTGGGAGGCAGTTGGGTAGTGAGAATATCACTGGTCACGTAATCCAGAGGCCCAACATGATGGCCTGGGGACAGGGGTTCAAATCACCCCTTAATCTTCTAAATTCCAGGGATACAGAGTAAAGCTCCATCTACACTGTCCCATTAAACACTCTGAAGCCAAGCACAGTGTGGGGTTAGACACAGAGTAAATTTCCCTCTGCACTGTCCCATCACACACGCCCAGGGCAGGAGCAGCATGGGGTGAGATACAGAGTAAACACAGGACCTATTGTATTATAAACAGAGAAATGGTCTTGTGCAGTACAAACTGAGAGCGGGTGAAACGCAGCAAAAGCAGAGACGACTCCCAGGGCAGGAACATCATGGGCTGGATACAGAGTGAATCTCGCTCTACATTCTCCGAAACAGACAGAGAGAGAGATGGAAAGAGAGAAATAGAGACACACAGAAAGAGAGGGTGACTGAGAGTGAAAGAAGGATATTTAACATCGGACATAGGAAGAGGAGGAGGCAATTTAACCCCTCAACCCTGTTCCTGCATTCAGTTAGATCAGGGCTGATCTGTGATCTAACTAACACCATATATCCCACCTTTGCCCCTTATCACTTAATACCTTTGGTTAAAAAGAATCTATCAATCCCAGATTTAAAAATTAACAATGAAGCCAATATGAATCACTATTTGCAGAAGAGAGTTCCAAAATTGCAAAGAAATCCAAAGGAATGACTGACAGGCTGGGGTTGTTTTCTTTGTGACAGAGGAGGCTGAGGGGAGATTGAGTTGAGGTGCATAAAATTATCAGGGGCCTCGGTAGAGTGGATGGGAAGAACCTATTTCCCTTAACACAGAGGTCCATAAGCGGGGACATAGATTTCAAAATGTCAACAACAAATATCACAATGGTGTAATAGCTTGATGGATGTTTAAAATGGAGGATATTTCCTCTGCATCTCTCCTGATGTTTCTCTCTCCGTACCTATCTCTGATATGCCTGTGCACACAGCAGTGAAGAATTATGTCAAATTAATATATCTTACATTCTCCCTTTCAATCCATCCCATCAATCTCTCTCTCTCCAACCTTGTCCCTATCCACAGCACTCCCTCTTTCTGCATATCTAACCCTCTCTCCCTCTGTCTCTCTCCTAGTGTCAGAGATAGCAGGAGGGAGAGACAGAGCGAGGAAGACAGAGAGAGAATGTTGAAGGAACTGTACTCTGTTCCAAAGCTGTGCTGAACCTGCTCTGGGAGTGTTTGATGGGCTGCATTAATTGGCCGTGTACAGTCCTGTTTCAGGCTGTGAAGAAGCAGGGCATGTTCAGTACACAACGGGTCAAAGGGAACGATTCACTCCTGTCTGCTATTGGGAAGAGAGACGGACATTAACATCAAGACTGCGTTTGACCGAATGGGACATCGAGGAGCCCGAGTAAAACTGAAGTCAGTGGGAATCCGCTGGTTGGAGTCATACCGAGCACAAAGGAAGATGGTTGTGGTTGTTGGAGGTCAATCATCTCAGTCCCAGGACATCACTGCGGGACTTCATCAGGGTAGTGTCCTCGGCCTAACCATCTTCAGCTGCTCCCTCAATGAGCTGCCCTCCATCGTCAGGCCAGAAGTAGGGATGTTCACTGATGATTGCACAGTGTTCAGTTCCATTCGCACCTCCTCAGATCATGAAATCCCAGCAGGAAATGCTGGAAATACTGAGCAGGTCAGGCAGCATCTGTGGAGAGAGAAACAGAGTTTGTGATTCAGCTCGATGGTTTCCAGATTTCCAGCATCCACAGTATTTTGCCTCAGATAATGAAGCAATCCAGAGCCACCAAGACCCAGACAACATTCAGGTTTGCGCCGACCAGTGGGAAGTAACATTCATGTCACACAAGTGCCAGGCAATGACCATCTGCAACAAGAGAGAATCCAACCACCTGCCCTTGGCATTCAAAGCATTATCCCATCGCTGAACCCCCCAGCATCAACATCCTGGGGAAACATTGACATCAAACTTAACTGAACGGAACACATCAATAGTTTCTTCACCCAGTGGCTGGCGGGAGTCTGGAACTCACTGCCTGAAAGGATTAGTATAAAATATGTGGTTGATGGCTGGCACAGAATGGGTGGGCCGAAGGGCCTGTTTCAGTACTGTATCTCTCTGTGACTCTGTGACTCTAAAGGATGGCAGAGGCAGAAACCCTCATCACATTTAAAACAATCTCTTGGATATGTACTTGAAGGAATAACTTCTCAATATGTTACGTGGGTAAGGAATAACTCTCCTCGTCTGCACTGCCCCATCGAACAACTCAGAGAAGGTACAGCACGGGTTAGATGCAGAGTACAGCTCCGTTTAAACATTCCCTAGAGTGTCAGATTAACCTGGGTCAATCACAGTGCCTGGTTCAGCCTCAAGACTCACCTGCCTCAGTCACTGAGACGCTCCTGTATCACTTGCCTTAATGTAAGCGGATGCCGTGTTTGGGAGCAGGACAGGCACACGGGATTAGGACGACTGCTCATGTGGAGGATAAGCATTAGTAGTCCCTCAGAGAAGCAGAACAGACCAGCCAGACTCAGAAAGGGAAACTTGTGTTGAATTTGAGAGTCTTGCAATGTGGAATGTTTTAGTATTTGGTGAGAATGTTGAGCCAGTGAAATGTTGCCCCAGTGGGATGAATAGATACTATATGACTTTATTACAACAGTAAGGTACCGTATGTACTGTAAATATGGACTGAAATAACAATGTAACTGATCAATTTTCAGCTGTATTTTATGACTACAGTTATACCTCCTATCTTGTGAGAATGTACATAAGACACGATGGGATGAAGTCAAAGTCGACACTGTTGAATTTGCGAGCTTGGTCTTTGTGGGAACACAAGGGTTAAGTAGGTTAAAATATTAAATGGTCAATTCACTTGTTGAAGTAAACACTCAACAGAAATGGGTATGGAATGTCCTATGTGCTGCATTCCTACTCCTACATCTGTCCTGTCCGGACCCCTCATGATTTTGAACACCTCTATCAAATCTAATCTCAAGTTTCTCTTCTCTATGGAGAACAACAGCAGCTTCTCCAATCTATCCACGTAACTGAAGTCTCTCAACCCTGGAACCTTGCTCGTGAATCGTTTCTGCACCCTCTCTAATGCCCCCACATCCTTCCTAAAGTACGGTGTCCAGAATTGGACACAATACCAGTTGAGGATAAAGCAGTGTTTTATAAAGCTTCGTCGTAACCTCCTTGCTTTTAAACTGTAAGCCTCGATTGACGAAGCCAGGCATCTCATATGCCTTTTAACCACTTTCTCAACGAACCCTGCCACCTTCAATTTGTGCACAGATATCCCCAGCTCTCTCTGTTCCTGCACCCACTTTCTTCTGTTCTTAGGTTCTCATGACAGAGCGGGGCAGGAGGACAGGTAGGTCTAGAAAGGAGGGGGAGAGAGAGCAAACAAACAGGAAGCATCTATGGGAACACCACCACCTGCAAGTTTCCCTTCAATTCGCACACCATCCTGACTTCGAACTATATCGCCGTTCCTTCACTGTCACTGGGTCAAAATCCTGGAAATCCCTTCCTAACAGCACTGTGGGTGCATCTACCCCGCGTGGACTGCAGCGGTTCAAGGGCAAATAGGGATGGGCAATAAATGCTGGCCTGGCCAGTAACTCACACATCCAACAAATGAATAAAGAAAATAACAATTTGACACAGAGTCACTTCAGGAGATATTGTACTAGACGACCAAAAACATGGTCAGAGGTTGGCTTGAGGGAGCGTCTTCAAAGAGGAAAGAGAGTTAGTTAGACGGAGAGGTTTAGGAAAGGAATTACAGAGTTAGGGACTTGGCATCTTGAAGGCACGGCCACCAATGCTGGAACAATTCAAATTGGGGATCCTCAAGAGGCCAGAATTAGAGGATCGCAGATACTGGTGGAGTGTGGAGCTGGAGGAGGTTGCAGAGATAGGGAGGGGTCATTTGTGGAAGACAGTTCCAAACTTCTACCACCCTTTGTGTACACATGTGTTAGTAAATTTCACCCTTGAAAGGGTTTTGGACTAATTTTCAATTTTTCCACTGTCCCCTTCGTCCAAAACTCCTCCAACCAGTGAGAAGAGTTTCTCGCTATCTACCCCATCAGTTTCCAGTATTGTCCTGTAAACTTTGATCAAATCAGCCCTCACCCTTCGAAATTCCAAGGATACAGAGTAAAGCTCCGTCTGAACTGTCCCTTCAAATGCTGCCAAGCCAAGTACAACCTGGAGTTATCGACAAAGCAAATCTCTGTCCTCTCTGTTCTATCAAACACCAGCAGGGCAGGTACAGTGTGGGGTTCGATACAGAATAAAGCTGCCTCTCTTTATGCCTCTCTTTCTCCTCCTCCATCCAGATGGAGGGAGTAACAGTGAGAAAGACAGGGGTAGATATAGGGAGGGAAGAACAGAGAGAGGGAAGGATAGCAATGGCGAGAGATTACCGGAGAGAAAGAGGAAGAGATTGTAATGGAGTTTGGTTAAGGAAAATCCCAAAGCCTTTTACTCATATATAAGGAGCAAGAGGGTAACTAGAGACAGGATTGGCCCACTTAAGGACAAAGGAGGAAAGTTATGCGTGGAGTCAGAGAAAATGGGTGAGATTCTAAACGAGTACTTTGCATTGGTATTCACCGAGGAGAGGGACATGACGGATGTTGAGGTTAGGGACAGATGTTTGATTACTCTAGGTAAAGTCGGCATAAGTAGGGAGGAAGTGTTGGGTATTCCAAAAGGCATTAAGGTGGACAAGGCCCCAGGTCCGGATGGTATCTATCCCAGGTTACTGTGGGAAGCGAGAGAGGAAATAGTTGGGGTCTCAACAGATATCTTTGCAACATCCTTAAACACGGGTGAGGTCCTGGAGGACTGGAGAATTGCTAATGTTGTCCCCTTGTTTAAGAAGGGTAGCAGGGATAATCCAGGTAACTATAGACCAGTGAGCCTGACGTCAGTGGGAGGGAAGCTTCTGTATAAGATACTGAGGGACAGGATCTATTCCCATTTGGAAGAAAATGGGCTTATCAGTGATAGGCAACATGGTTTTGTGCAGGGAAGGTCATGTCTTACCAACTTAATAGAATTCTTTGAGGAAGTGACAAAGTTGGTTGATGAGTGAAGGGCTGTAGATGTCGTATACATGGACTTCAGTAAGGCGTTTGATAAGGTTCCCCATGGTAGGCTGATGGAGAAAGTGAAGGCGCATGGGGTCCAAGGTGCACTAGCTAGATGGATAAAGAACTGGCTGGGCAACAGGAGACAGAGAGTAGCAGTGGAAGGGAGTTTCTCAAAATGGAGACATGTGACCAGTGGTGTTCCACAGGGATCCGTGCTGGGACCACTGTTGTTCGTGATATACATAAATGATTCGGAGGAAAGTATAGGTGGTCTGATTAGCAAGTTTGCAGACGACACTAAGATTGGTGGAGTAGCAGATATTGAAGGGGACTGTCAGAGAATACAGCAGAATATAGATAGATTGGAGAGTTGGGCAGAGAAATGGCAGATGGAGTTCAATCAGGGCAAATGCGAGGTGATGCATTTTGGAAGATCTAATTCAAGAGTGAACTATACAGTAAATGGAAAAGTCCTGGGGAAAATTGATGTACAGAGAGATTTGGGTGTTCAGGTCCATTGTTCCCTGAAGGTGGCAACGCAGGTCAATAGAGTGGTCACGAAGGCATACGGCATGCTTTCCTTCATCGGACGGGGTATTGAGTACAAGAGTTGGCAGGTCATGTTACAGTTGTATAGGACTTTGGTTCGGCCACATTTGGAATACTGCGTGCAGTTCTGGTCGTCACATTACCAAAAGGATGTGGATGCTTTGGAGAGGGTGCAGAGGAGGTTCACCAGGATGTTGCCTGGTATGGAGGGCGCTAGCTATGAAGAGAGGTGGAGTAGATTAGGATTATTTTCATTAGAAAGACGAAGGTTGAGGGGGGACCTGATTGAGGTGTACAAAATCATGAGAGGTATAGACAGGGTGGATAGCAAGAAGCTTATTCCCAGAGTGGGGGATTCAATTCCTAGGGGACACCTTTTCAAAGTGAGGGGGGAAACGTTTAGGGGGGATATGCGTGGAAAGTTATTTACGCAGAGTGTGGTGGGTGCCTGGAACGTGTTGCCAGCGGAGGTGGTAGACGCAGGCACGATAGCGTCTTTTCAGATGTATCTAGACAGATACATGAATGGGCAGGAAGTAAAGAGATACAGACCCTTAGAAAATAGGCGACAGGTTTAGATAGAGGATTTGGATCAGCGTAGGCTTGGAGGGCCGAAGGGCCTGTTCCTGTGCTGTGATTTTCTTTGATCTTTGAGTGTGTCGGTCAGTGTTCCTGCAAAGCTGTGTGCAGCAGCCTGGAAGGTACCACGCAGGTCCTGTTCCATGATAAATAACACACGTCTTCGAAGATTCATAAAAATGTAAAGGGACTGCACACGGGACAACAAAACTTGCCGTGCACAACAACTACATTTTTATTGGGAACGTTGGAGCCAGATGTAGCTCAGTGGGTAATAATCCTGCCTCTGAGTTATACGTTTGTGGGTTCAGGTCTGAACATAAAATCGAGGCTGATGCCACCCAAAAGAAAATCAGAACAAACCAGAGAGACTCAGAAAAGGAAACTTGTGTTGAATTTGTGATCCTCGCTTTCTGGAATGTTTTAGTGTTTAGTTAGAATGTTGACCCAGTGAAATTTGCCCCTGTGGGATGAGAGTTATCTGAATAGAGATTGTAACATCTTATTGCAACATGAAGTTGCCGTGTGTACTGAGTATATCAGCATTTGCAGAGTCCATCATATAAAATACCGAAGAAGTGTTCCGAAGAAGGGTCACTGACCCGAAACGTTAACTCTGCTTCTCTTTCCACAGATGCTGCCAGACCTGCTGAGTGAATCCAGCATTTCTTGTTTTTGTTTCAGATTTCCAGCATCCGCAGTATTTTGCTTTTATTATATAAAATACTTTACTGGGTGTGGGATCAGGGTTTGATATTTCCAAAACACTGAGGTAAACTCGAACTTTTAATCAGCCCTGGGAGGAAAGTAAACCTGGAGACTTTCAAACAGTAATCAATGTCAGATTTGATCAATTATTAGGGATTAATCAATCACAGTATCCAAAGCAGACAGAATATGCTGTTAATTAGCGGGATACGGGTTTTTTTTTCACCAGCCTGCATAAGGAATTGTACCCTCTGCAGTTGTGGTATCACCAAAAGCAGTCAACTTAAAATGACAGATTGATATATGTGGTGTTTTACCGAGGTTCTGAGAGAGGAGAGAGAAACAGGCATAGACACAGACAGACACACACCCACAGAGAAAGACACGCACCAACACGCACACAAACAGACTGCCCCAGGGACAGAGAGCGACAGAGAATATTTCAATTTCCAAAAGGCATTCGAGAAGGCCAATCTTAGATTTAAAAATGAACAATTGATTTTGCATTTATGGTCGTTTACAGAAGACAGTTCCAAACTAACACCACCTTTAGTCTGTCGAGGTGTTTCCTCACTTCACTCCTGAAAGGTCTGCCTCTAATTTTGAGACTATGCTCACCAGTCCCAGACTCACCCAAACATAAAAACATAAAAACTGACAGTAAAACTTTCTATCGGGACATAAAAAGGAATCTTTTGGCTGAGACAAATGTGGGTCCATTACAGGCAGAGTCAGGGGAATTTATAATGGGGAAGAGAGAAATAAGAGTGAAGCTAAATGATAACTTTGTGTCTGTCTTCACTGAGGAAGATACAAGAAATCTCCCAGAATTATAGATCCCAGGGATTGGGGGAATGAGGAATTGAAGGAAATTAGTATTAGTGAGAAGGTTGTATTGGAGAAATTAATGGGGCTGAAGGTTGATAAGTTGCCAGGACCTGAGATTCGACATCCCAGAGTGTTGAAAGAGGTAGCTATGGAGATAATGGATGCATTGGTGATCATCTTCCAAAATTCTATACTTTCTGGAACGGGTCCTGCAGATTGGAAAGTAGCAAATGTCAGCCCTCTATTTAAGAAGGGAGGGAGAGAGAAAACAGGGAATTTCAGACCTGTTAGCCTTCCATCAGTGATTGGGAAAAGGATAGAATCTCTTCTAAAGGATGTGATAAATGGATACTTGGATAATAATGATCTGATTGGGCATCGTCAACATGGATTTAGGAATGGGAAATCATGTTTGACGAACCCGTTGGAGTTTTTCGAGGATGTTCCAGCAAAATTAATAAAGGTGGACGTTGTGTACTTGGATCTTCAGAAGGCTTTTGATAAAGTCTCCCACAGAAAACTGGTTAGCAAAATTAAAGCACATGGAACAGGAGGTAATATACTGGCATGGATGCAGGATTGGTTAACAGGCAGAAAACAGAGAGTAGGAATAAACGGGTCATTCTCCCATTGGCAGACTGTGACCGCAAGGATCAGTACTCGGGCCCCAGCTGTTCACAATATACTTCAATGATTTGGATGTGAGGACCAAATGTAATATTCCCAAGTGCTCAGGTGACAAAAGTTGGGAATGTGTGTTGTGATGAAGATGCAAAGCGGCTGCAAGGGGATTTGGTCAGACTTAGTGAGTGGGCAAGAACGTGATGGATGGAATATAATGTGGAAAAATGAGAGGTTATCCATTTTGGAAGGAAAAATAGATGTGCAGAATATTTCTTAGATGGTAAGAGATTAGAAAGTGTCGATGTACAAAGTGACCTGGGTGTCCCCGTCAATAAGTCACTGAAAGCTAATATGCAGGTGCACAAAGCAATTAAGAAGACTAATGGTATGTTAGCCTTTATCACAAGAGGATTTGAGTACAGGAGTAATGAAGTCTTACTTCAATCGTATAGAACCTTGGTTAGACCGCACCTGGAGTACTGTGTGCAGTTTTGGTCCCCTTACCTTCGGAAGGATATTATTGCCAGAGAGGGAGTGCAATGAAGGTTCACCAGACCTGTTCCCAAGATGACGGGACTGTCCTATGAAGAGAGATTGGGGAAACCAAGGCTGTATTCTCTAGAGTTTCAAAGAACGAGGGGTCATCTCATTGAAACCAACACATACTCAATGGGATAGACAGGGTAGATGTTTCTCCTGGTTGAGGAGTCTAGAATCAGGGGACACAATTTCAAAATAAGGGGCAAGCCACTTAGGGCAGAGATGAGGAGAATTTTCTTTACTCAGAGGGTTGTGAATCTTTGGAATTCTCTACTCCAGAGGGCTGTGGAAGTTCAGTCATTGAGTATGTTGAAAGCAGAGATTGACAGATTTCAAAATACAAATGACATGAACGAATGTGGGGAGATTGTGGGAAAAAGACATTGAAGAGGATGATCAACCATGATAGTATTGAATGGCAGAGCAGGGTCGATGGGCTGAATGGCCTACTCCTCTTCCTATGTTCCAAAGCAGCTGAAATAGTTTCTTCCAAGCTACCCCATCAGTTCCCCTTAATATCTCAACAACATTGAGTAAATCATCTGGATCCTCCTAAATTCCAGGGAATAAATCCTTAGTTTGTGTAATATCACCTCGTAATTTAACCCTTGGAGTCCAGTTATCATTCTGGTAAATCTACACTGCACTCAGATGGACACAGACTCCCCCCCCCCCAAGTCTCTTTAGACCTCCAGTATTTCTAACTTTTTACCATTTATAACGTACTCTGTTCCAGTATTTTTTTTACTGACATTGAAATCTCTCTTCCACAGTTTTGCCCATTTATTTAAGATATTAATATCTCTTTGAAATTTGATGCTTCCAGCTACACTGCTTACAATGCTGCCTATTTTTGTGTCATTGACAAACTTGGGTATGTGGTATTCTACCACATCATCTTAAATCATTAATAAATACAGCAAAACTGAGACACACACACGTTTTGCACTCGTAGACAGGAGTGAATCATTCCATCCTGGAGGTTTTTTAATTCAAGATTTATGTTTATTTTTAGAAAAAACAGAATTCAAATTCACAACAGCCCTGTGTGGACTCCTGCTTTTTCAGTCATCAGCTCAGGCCTTCAAATTAAAACCCATAAAACGAGATTCATTTTCCTACTGTTGTTGTCTGACTGTCTCAGGTTTTGTATATTGTTCCCTTCTCCTCTTCTTCCATGTGTCTGAGGTCTTTGAAGTTTGTCAGACATTGGTAAACTACTTCATGTGGTGTTCTGTCAATACCTTCAATTCTGAGCATCTGCAAAGGACACAATTCAAATTCTCACCTTATTGCATCAACCAAAACCTGCAGGTCCATTCAACCTCCGCTATTTCCTGTCTCTGCAAAGATCGCTCACACTTCCACAATGCAGGAATGTCTGAATGGAAACAGCTTTTGACACATTTCTCAACACGTTTACTGACACTTTTCAGGATGAAGCTACATTCAACTGAATGCCAGGATCTGTTTCTCTGTCAAGTATAAAGCACTAACCTTACATTAGTGAGGAGTCAGTCTCTGAAATAAATGTCCCAGTGTTGGTGTTGTATCATGAAATATCCACTGAAAACAAACCTAAAATAGCTGACTGATGTTCTCTGAGAGGAGGTAAAGAGGGAGACATCAGACCGAGAGGGTGTCTCAGACACAGAGAGTGATAGCAGGATATTTGACAGAGGACAGAGGAAGAGGAGACCATTTAGCCCCTCACCTCTGTTCTGTCATTCAAAGAGATCATGGCTGATCTGTGATCTAACTCCATGTACCCGTCTTTGCCCCATATCACTTAATACCTTTTGTTAGCAAAAATCTATCAAACTCAGATTTAAAAATTAACAAGTGTCTCAGCATCAATTGCTGTTTGTTGAGGAGAGTTCCAAACCGACACCATACCTGGTGTGTTGAAGTGTTTCTTTATTTCACTCCTGAAAGGTTTTTAGTCTACGTTTAAATTTTTAGACTATGTCCCCAAGTTCTAGACTCCGCAGCCAGTGGGAATAGTTTCTCTCTGTCTACCCGATCAGTTTCCCTCAACATTCTGAAAACCTTCATCAAATCACCCCTTAGTCTTCGAAATTCCAGGGATACAGAGTAAAGCTCCATTTACACTGTCCCATTAGACACTCGCAAGCCAAGCACAGTGTGGGCTTAGACACAGAGTAATTTACCCTCTGCATTGTCCCATCACACACTCCCAGGACAGGGGCAGCATGAGGTTAGATACAGAGTAAAGACAGGGCCTATTGCATTATAAACAGAGAAATGGTCTTGTGCAGCACAAACTGAGACCGGGTGAAATGCAGCAGAAGCAGAGACACACACACAGATACAGACACTGATACACACACAAACCGACACACAGAGACTGCACAATCTGCACATCAGTAAAAATCACCCAACAGAACCATCATAAAATATCCCCATGTTCTGTCCAAACCAGTGTTGGGCGTTTTGTGTTCTTGTGTGTTCCATTTCACCAGACTGCCTCTCTCCTCCTGAAGTCTGCTGCTAGTCCCTTCCATGTTTATTACATTGCAGATGTCACTAACATTGGCAAATGTTGAAGTTATGCCCTGTAATCACAAGTCCAAGTCATTAGTATAGATCAAAAAGAGCAGTGGTCCTAATATGATCCTCCACTGTATACCTCCTTCCAGTCTGAATCAACCATTGTCCACTCTCTCAGCAATGTTGTATCCACTCAGCCACTGCCCCTTTCATCCATGGAGCACCAATATTGCTAACTAGTCAATTAGGAGGCACCATTGAGTCCTCCCCAATGAGGACACTCGTCCCAGACCTCTCTGTTTCTACTCTCCCATCAACGTTTCCTGGAAAGGTACAGCATGGATTAGATACAAAGTAATGCTCCTGTCCCATCCAACAGTCCCAAGGCAGGAACATCATAGGGTGGATACAGAGTGAATTTCGCTCTGCACTGTCTGAAACAGAGAGAGGCAGAAAGAGAGAAACAGAGAGACACAGACTGACAGGGTGACTGAGAGCGAAAGAAGGATATTTAACATCGGACATAGGAAGAGGAGGAGGCAATTTAACCCTTCAACATTCTTCCAGCATTTAATGAGATCAGGGCTGATCTCTGATCTAACTAACACCATATATCCCACCTTTGCCCTTTATCTCTTAATACCTTTGGTTAACAAGAATCTATCAATACCAGTCTTAAAAATTAACAATTAAGCCTGCATGAATTCCTGTTTGCAGAAGAGATTTCCAAAATTGCAAAGAAATCCAAAGGAATGATTGGAGAGGCTGGGGTTGTTTTCTTTGGAACAGAGGAGGCTGAAGGGAGATTGAGTTGAGGTGTATAAAATTATGAGGGGCCTCGATAGAGTGGATAGGAAAGACCTATTTCCCTTAGCACAGAGGTCCATAAGCGGGGACATAGATTTCAAAATTTCCACAACCAAAAACATGATGGTTTGATGGCTCCCACAGTGGAATAGCTTTCTGGATGTTTAAAATGGAAGATATTCTCTCTGGATTTCTCCTGATGTTTCTCTCTCCATACCTGTCTGTTAGATGTTTGTACACACAGCAGTGAAGGATTAAATCAAATTAATATATCTTACATTCTCCTTTTCGATCCATCCCAACAATCTGTCTCTCTGCAACCTTGTCCCTCTCTCCAGCACTCTCTCTGTCTGTATATCTCACCCTCTCTCCCTCTGTCTCCGTCCCAGTGTCAGAGACAGCAGGAGGGAGAGACAGAGAGGAGGACAGAGAGAGACACAGAGAAAACCCCCAGATTCTCCAATCTATCCACGTAACTGAAGTCCCTTATCCATGGAACCTTGCTCGTGAACCTTTTCTGCACCCTCTCTAATGCCCCCACATCCTTCCTAAAGTGTGGTGTCCAGAATTGGACCATACTCCAGTTGAGGTGAAAGCAATGATTTACGAAGGTCCATCATATCTCTCTTGTTTTGTATTCTACGTCTCTATTTATAAATCCCAGGACTGACCCCTTATGCCTTCTAACCACTTTCACAACCTGCCCGCCACCTTCAGTGATTGGTGCACAAATACCCCCAGATCTGTCTGTTTCTGCACCCCCTGTTAGAATTGTATTCTTTAGTTTCGATTGCCTCTCCTCCTTCTTCCTGCCTGTGGAGATGGAAGATGTGGGCATGGTTCAGAATGAATACATTGTATCTATCTTCACAAAAGAGGGAACGACACAGACATTGTAGTCAAGGAGGAGGAGTTTGAAATATTAGATTAGATTAGATTAGAGATACAGCACTGAAACAGGCCCTTCGGCCCACCGAGTCTGTGCCGAACATCAACCACCCATTTATACTAATCCTACACTAGTCCCATATTACTACCAAACACCCCCACCTGTTCCTATATTTCCCTACCACCTACCTATACTAGTGACAATTTATAATGGCCAATTTACCTATCAACCTGCAAGTCTTTTGGCTTGTGGGAGGAAACCGGAGCACCCGGAGAAAACCCACGCAGACACAGGGAGAACTTGCAAACTCCACACAGGCAGTACCCGGAATCGAACCCGGGTCCTTGGAGCTGCGAGGCTGCGGTGCTAACCACTGCGCCACTGTGCCGCACAAATACCCCCAGATCTGTCTGTTTCTGCACCCCCTGTTAGAATTGTATTCTTTAGTTTCGATTGCCTCTCCTCCTTCTTCCTGCCTGTGGAGATGGAAGATGTGGGCATGGTTCAGAATGAATACATTGTATCTATCTTCACAAAAGAGGGAACGACACAGACATTGTAGTCAAGGAGGAGGAGTTTGAAATATTGGCTGGGATCAACATATTGAGAGGTCACATTAAGGGTTTCAACATCTTTGAAAGCTGATAATTCACCAAGTTGTTAAGAGGTGTAAGGGAGGAAATAGAGGAGGCTCTGACCATCATTTTCCAATCCTCTCTGGTTACAATCCAAACTAGTGTCTTATACAAGTTCGAACATAACTTCCTTGCTCTTGTAATCTATGCCCTATTAATAAAGCCCAGGATACTGTACACTTTATCAACCGCTCTCTCAACCTGTCCTGCCAGCTTCAATGACTTATGCACATATACACCCAGCTCCCTTTTCTCCTGCAACCCCTTCAGAGTTGTAACCTCTATTCTATATTGCCTCTCCATGTTCTTCCTACCAAAATTAATCATTCACATTTCTCCACATGGAACCTCATGTGTCACTTGTCCGCCCATTCCACCAACTTGTCTATGTCCTTTTGAAGTTCTACACTATCCTCCTCACAGTTCACAATGCTTCCAAGTTTCGTATCATCTTCCAACTTTGGAATTGTTCCCTGTACACCGAGGTCGAGGTCATTAATATATATAAGGAAAAGCAAGGGTCCCAACACTGATCCCTGGGGAACTCCACTACAAACCATCTTCCAGCCCGAAAAACATCCATGTATAACTATTCCCTGTTTCCCGTCTCTCAGCCAGTTTTGTATGCATGTTGCTACCGTCCCATTTATTCACTGAGCTGTAATTTTGTGCGGCTCTGTATCAAATGCCCTCTGGTAGACCATGTACACCAAAGAGACAGAGGAAGATGAGGAGGCAATTTAACCCCTCGACCCTGTTCCAGCATTCAGTGAGATCAGGGCTGATCTCGGATCTAACTAACACCATAGATCCCACCTTTGCCCCTGATCTCTTAATACCTTTGGTTAACAAGAATCTATCAATCCCAGATTTAAAAATGAACAAGTGTCTCAGCATCAATTACTGTTTGTGGAAGAGAGTTCGAAACTGATACCACACCTGGTGTGTTGAAGTGTTTCTTCATTTCACTCCTGAATGTTTTTAGATGATGTTTAGATTTTTAGATTATGCCCACAAGTTCTAGACTCCGCAGCCAGTGGGAATAGTTTATCTCTGTCTACCCGATCAGTTTCACTTATTATTCTGAAAACTTTGATCCAATCACGCCTTAACCTTCTAAATTCCGTAGATACACAGTAAAGCTCCATCCACACTGTCCCATTAATCACTTCCAGGGCAGGGGCAGCATGGGGTGAGACACAGAGTAAAGACAGGGCCTATTGTATTATAAACAGAGTAATGGTCTTGTGCAAGACAAACCGAGACCGGGTGCAACGCAGCATAAGCAGAGACCACTCCCAGGGCAGGAACATCATGGGGTGGATACGGAGTGAATCTCGCTCTCCGCAGTCTGAAACAGACGGAGAAATAGATAAAAAGAGAGAAACAGAGAGACACAGACAGACTGGGTGTCTGAGAGTGAAAGAAGGATATTTAACATCAGACACAGGAAGATGAGGAGGCAATTTAACCCCTCGACCCTGTTCCAGCATTCAGTGAGATCAAGGCTGATCTGTGATCGAACTAACACCATATATCCCACCTTTACCCCTTATCTCTTAATACTTTTGGATAACACGAATCTATCAATCGCAGATTTAAAAATTAACAATTAGGCCAGCATGAAATCCTATTTTCAGAACAGCGTTCCAAAATTGCAAAGAAATCCAAAGGAATGATTGGACAGGCTGGGGCTGTTTACTTTGGAACAGAGGAGGGTGAAGGGAGATTGTGTTGAGGTGTATAAAATTATGAGGGGCCTCGATAGAGTGGATAGGAAGTACATATTTCCCTTAGCACAGAGGTCCATAAGCGGGGACATAGATTTCAAAATGAACACAACCAATATCATGATGGTGTGATGGCTCCCACAGTGGAATAACCTGATTGATGTTTAAAATGGAGGATATTCCCTCTGCATCTCTCCTGATGTTTCTCTCTCCATACCTATCTCTTATATGTCTGTGCGCACAGCAGTGAAGGATGATATCAAATTAATACATCTTACATTCTCCCTTTCAATCCATCCCATCAATCTCTCTCTCTGCAACCTTGTCCCTCTCTGCAGCCCTGTCTCTGTCTGCATATCTAACCCTCTCTCCCTCTGTGTCTCTCCCAGTGTCAGAAACAGCAGGAGGGAGAGATTTCGAGATGAAGACAGAGAGAGACACAGAGAACAACCCTGGCTTCTCCAATTTCCCAGAGATGAAATGAAGGGATAATTTCTGCACATCTACCCTGTCCCATCGAATACACTCAGAGAAGGTACAGCACGGGTTAGATACAGAGTACAGCTTCGTTTAAACATTCCCTGGAGTGTCAGAGTAACCCGGGTCACTCACTGTGCCTGGCTCAGGCTCAAGACTCACCTGCCTCAGTCACTGAGACGCTCCTGTATCACTTGTCTTAATATAAGTGGATGCCGGGTTTGGGAGCAGGACAGGCACACGGGATTAGGACGACTGCTCATGTGGAGGATACGCATCAGTAATCCCTCAGAGAATCAGAACAGACCAGCAAGACTCAGAAAAGGAAACTTGTGTTGAATTTGAGAGTCTTGCATTGTGGAATGCTTTAGTATTTGGTGAGAATGTTGAGCCAGTGACATTTTGCCCCAGTGGGATGGATAGATACTATATGACTTTATTACAACAGTAAGGTACCGTGTGTACTGTAAATATGGACTGAAATAACAATGTAACTGATCAATTTTCAGCTGAATACTGTGACGACAGTTAGAGTCAAAGAGTTATACAGCACAGAAACAGGCCCTTCGGCCCATCGTGTTCCGTGCCCACCATCAAGCACCTACCCATTCTAATCCCATTTTCCAGCACTTGGCCCGTAGCCTTGTATGCGACGGCATTTCAAGTGCTCATCTAAACACTTCTTAAATGTTGTGAGGGTTCCTGCCTCTACCACCTCTTCAGGCAGAACGTTCCAGATTCCAACCACCCTCAGGGTGAAATAAAGTGTCCTCAAATCCCCTCTAAATATCCTGCCCCTTACCCTTAAATCTGTGCCCCCTCGTTATTGACCCCTCCGCTAAGGGAAAAAGTTTCTTCCTATCTAACCTATCAATGCCCCTCATAATTTTGTATACCTTAATCATGTCCCCCCTCATCCTTTTCTGCTCGAAGGAAAACAAACCCAGCCTTTCCAGTCTCTCTTCATAGCTGAAATGCTCCAGCTCAGGCAACATCCTGGTGAATCTCCTTTGCACCCTCTCCAGTGCAATCACATCCTTCCAAGAGTGTGGCACCCAGAACTGTGCAGAGTCCGCCAGCTGTGGCCGAACTAGTGTTTTACACAGCTCCATCATAACCTTCCTGCTCTTATACTCTATCCCTTGGCTAATAAAGGCAAGTATCCCATATGCCTTCCTAACCACGTTATCTACCTGTGCTGCTGCCTTCAGTGATCTTTGGACAAGTACACCAAGGTCCCTCTGACACTCTGTACTTCCTATGGTCCGACCATCCATTATATATTCCCTTGCCTGGTTAGTCCTCCCAAAGTGCATCGCCTCATACTTCTCAGGATTAAATTCCATTTGCCACTGCTTCGCCCATCTTACCAGCCCATCTATATCGTCCTGTAATCTAAGGCTTTCCTCCTCACTATTTAGGACACCACCAATTTTCATGTCATCTGCAAACTTACTGATCATACCTCCTATATTCACATCAAAATCATTAATGTACACTACAAACAGCAAGGGTACCAGCACCGATCCCTGCGGTACACCACTGGTCAGTTATACTTGCTATCCTTTGAGAATGTACATAAGACACGATGGGATGAAGTCAAAGTGGACACTGTTGAATTTGTTAGCTTGATCTTTGTGGGAACACAAGCGTTAAAAATATTAAATGCTCAATTCACTTGCACAAGTAAACACTCAACAGAAATGGGTCTGGAATTTCCTATGTGCTGCATTCCTGAGGCAAGATATGGACAGTAAATGACCAAAGGACTGGAATTACAAGAAGGCAGGATATGGAGAATAAAATGGAGTCTTTTAATGACAAGAAATTAGATACGGGTGAGGTTTGGAATGTAGAAGCAAATGCAATGTGTGTGTGTCCAGGCAGTGTAGGAAAATATATTGATCACACACAGGGTTTGATCACACAGGGAAAGACCCTAACACTGAGCCCAGTGACATGGTGCACGAGGGGAGAGTGAAGGTCAGTCCTGGATATAAGGGGGTCCCTTTCCTTTATCTGACACTGCAGTCCAGATAGCCGGGCCAGCTATTGGAAGAAGATCCCTCCTGAACGACTGATCATCGATCAGTGGGAACTTGGTGAGATTAAAAACATAGACGAGGTGAGAGTCTGTGGGGATCATTTCCAGCATTGATTTTTCCAGGAATATTCACTGGGATTTTAGTGCTATTTTCCTGGAGTTCTATGTAACCTAACCTACGTGTAACCTTTAATCTTGTTGTACATGTGTAATGTTAATTTCTGAAAACCATACAGAGTAAAGCTTAAGGTACCCCAACAAACTCAGGAGTGTTGGCATTTATTACATTATCGTGTCGAAGCTGCAGTTAAGTTGGACTAGACTTGTGAATAATTGTTTTTAAGTTGCTTTTCCGACCGTACTGCAGCATCCCACCATATAATATTCTTTGCTGTCTATATTGTCTGAATACAGACATAAAATAGCCACAAATTTTACTATTTATGCCGACGGTGAAGTGTTTATTTTGTCTGTGATTTAACTGGACCCCTAATGATAATCAACTCATTTTGTTTGCCACGATTGATTCACATTTTCTGTTGGGTTTTTGTTTCTGACAGGAATATACATTTGCTGTCAACCGTGAAATAACTTCTTTAACTACTAAGCATTGCCTGGCTACTGTCAAATCGTTTAATGCATTTTCCCAATACATCATCGGCAACTTGCCCTTCATATCTTCATAGTTTCCATCGTTCAGATTTAAAAGCCTAGTTTCAGAATGAACTATATCATTTTTCTCAAATGTAAAATTCAATCATATTGTGGTCACGATTTCATAATGGCTCCTTTACAACAAGGTTATTAATTAGCCCTTTCTCATTACAAAATACTAAATCTGAAATAGTTCAATCCCTAGTTGGTTCTACAACATACTGCTCCAGTCATCCATCTCATACACATACTGGGAATTCATCCTCCAGAGAATTAGTGCTAATTAGGATGAGACAATCTATCTGTAAATTGAAGATGTCCATTGTTACTGTATTGCCCATGTCACATGCAGCTGTAATTTCTTGATGTTTACCGTGTTCAACATTACCACTGTAGTTTGGTGGTCGACAAAACATCTCCCACCAATGTTTGTTGCCCCTTCCTGTTTCTTAGCTCCACCCAAACTGATTCGACACCTTGTTCCATCGATCTAAGATACTGTCTCACTAATGTACTGTCTCGTCCTTCATTAACAGCACTATCACACCTCCTTTTCCCCTCCGCCTATCCTTTCTAAACGACTGCATTGAGGATTGACATGTCCATGTCGTAATGATGGGCTAGGCCTAAATTAACCAAAACTTTAATCCATTTTAAAAATCAAGGACCACAATCCAACAGGCACATGTTGAAATGAGAGATCAAAAGCCAGACACAAATGCAGGAAGACACATTGAATACTGCTTCTGGGTGAAGGACACTGTCCAAGGCGGATGGACAGCCTGTCCAATAGCATTCCTCATCCCAAAACTCTCTCACTCCCTTCATTTATTGTCATTATAGTTTTCAAAGTAAAACAGATGCCCCCAGGAGCAGAGCAGTAAAATAAGTTAAATTGGATAAATCAAAGCAAACGATTCTCAGGAATAGGTGCAGCAAGATCCCAAAATCTGTTTTCTCTCAGTTGTACTGACAATCTCTCAGTAACATCGCAATTCAAACAAATGCTGGTTAGAAAGCAAAGGATCAAAAGTGATATCGATTGAGCTCACAATGCGAGCACACAACAAACACACACCAGACTGAGAGAAATATCCCTTCCACTGGAGAGAGAGGGAGGGAGAGGGTTTGGGATTTGAACTGGGACTCCTTTCCACTCAGACACAACCCAGCTCAGCAGTTTGCTTCACCACAGAATCTGTTTTAATTAAAAGCTAGTCTAATGATGGCCATGAAACCATTGTTAATTGTTGTAAAAACCCATCTGATTCACTAATGTCCTTTAGGGAAGGAAATCTGCTGTCCTTACCTGGTCTGGCCTACATGTGACTCCAGATCCACAGCAATGTGGTTAACTCTTACATGCTCTCGAAATGGCCTCGCAAGCCACTCAGTTCAAGGGCAATTAGGGATGGACAATAAATGCTGGCCTGGCCTGCGACGCCCACATCCTATGAAAGAATTTTTTAAAATGTTACTCGTTGGGATGTTGTTCAATATGTTTCTTGGGGTCCTGTCCATTGACATGTTAATTCAGCACAATGAGGACAGAACCAGTTTGACCAGGGGACCTGTTATGTTGATGTAAAACATTTAACTCAAAGCCCTTGTTGGGAACATTACTGCAGTTTGAAAATGTCTGATCCCCCTTTCAGGCCCCACACAGGGATTGGAAAATGTTCGGGAGGCAGTGACACATGTCAATTCCAACCTCAGCTCAAAGCTCACGTTGAACCAATTCAGATCCATCTGTCTGACTTTCTCTCTGTGTCTGTCTGTCTCTCTCCCCTGCTCTGTCTATCTCATTGTCACTCCCCTCTCTCTCACTCGTTCTATGTCTGTCTCTCTCCGTGTCTGATTTGCTCTCTCATTCCACGTCAGTCTCTTTCTCTTTAATTCATGCTCTACCTGTCCAACTTTCGTTCGCCCTCTATTGTTCCCTCTCTCTTCCTATCCATCTCTTGGTTTTGTGCTCTGTCTGACTCACTGTCACTTCCCGTCTCTCCCCCTCCTCGTCTCCGCCCCCCCCCTCCCCACCCCCCCCCCCCTCCTACTGTCTCCCCAACGTCTCTCCCTCACTGTTTGGTGCTCTGTACTTTTCTACTCTCTCTCTTTTTCTTCAATCCTTTCTCTCACTCCCTGTCTGTATTTCTATATCAATCTGTCTGCTTCCTTTAACTCACTCTCTGTCACCTCGCCTCTTTCGTTCATGTGATCTGGCAACCTGTCTCCTTCGTCCAGACGGTCTGGCACCCCGTCTGTCTTTCTCTCTCTCTCTCTCTCTCATTTTTTTGTTATCCATGCATTGTCACATTGTAGCTCTGCCTTTTATCTGGGCCAGAGAGAGGATCTCCTATTGTACAATACACACTGTAGACTTTTGTCATTTATCTTTTGGAACTGCGTGTTTTCTGGGCCAGAGAGAGCAGGTTGCATAGTTAAATGGAGTTTTGATATATGTTCATTCCCACATTGCAGAATTGCCCTGTTACTGGGCAAGAGAGATAGAGAGAAGCTGGGGTTGATCATTGGAATTGGGGAAGTTCTGAGTTGTTCATTCCCGAATTGTGGAACTGTCTGTTATCTGGACCAGAGAGAGGAGCTGGACCTGATCATTGGAATTCGATGCTACGTTTATTGTAGCAAAGGTATTATTCTGGCTGGAGGGCTAAATATTAGTCAGAGATCGTCAGTTCTGGGCTAATTGATCTGAAACGTTGAATCATAGAAATAGAATCAGAGAAAGTTTAATGCACAGAAAGAGGCCACTTAGCCCATTGCGTCTCTGCCAGCCCAAAAAACGATCCACCTATTCTAATCCAACCTTCCAGCATTTGGTTCGTAACCCTGCAGCTTGCAGCACTTGAGGTGCATATCCTGACTCCATTTGAATGAGTTGAGGGTCTCTGCCTCAACTAACTTTTCAGGCAGCGAGTTCCAGACCCACATCAGCCTCTGGGTGAAAACATTTTGACTCATCTCCCCTCTGATTATTTTGAAAATCACTTTACATCTATTCCCCCTAGTCACTGAACTCTCTGCTGAGGAGAATTGAACCTTCACCTCCACTCAACATCCTGTACATTTCAATCAGATCTGTTCCAAGGAGAACAAACCCAGCCTATCCAATCTTTCCTCAGAGCTGCATTTTTCCTGTCCTGGCAACATCCTCGTAAATTCCCTCTGTACCCTCTCCAGTGCAGTTACATCCTTTCTTAGTGACGTGACCAGAACTGCACACAGTACTCAAGTTGTGACCTAACTAATGAATTATCCTGTTCCAGCATAACCTCCCTGCTCTTATATTCTATACCTCGGCTAATAAAGGAGAGGATTCCATATGCCTTCTTCACCACCTTATCGACCTGTCCTTCTACCTTCAGGGATCTGTGGACATTCACTCCAAGGTCACTCACTCCCTCTGTACTTCTCAGTATTTCCCCATTAATTGTACATTCAGTTGTGTTGTTTGACCTCCCCAAATGCATCACCTCACAATTCTCTGAGTTGAACTCAATTTGCCACTTTTCTTCCCATCTTACCAGATCATCAATATCTTCCTGCAGCCTACAACTATACTCCTCGCTATCTACTGCTAGGCCAATCTTTGTGTTGTCTGCAAACTTCTTGATCATGCCCCCTACATTTCCATCCAAAACTTTAATATATACCACAAAAAGCAGGGGACTCAGTACTGAGGCCTGCAGAAGGCCACTGGAAACATCCCTCCATTCGCTAAAACACCCGTCAACAATTACCCTTTGTGTCCTGCCACTGAGACACTTCTGTATCCACATTGCTGCATTTCCCTCGATCCCATGGGATTTTAATTTTTTAACCAGTCTGTCCTGTGGGACCTTATCAAAAGCCTTGCTAAAATTCTTGTAGACCACATCAACTGCCATACCCTCATCTATCTTTCTTGTTACTTCTTCAAAAAGTTCAATCAGGTTGGTCAAACAAGATCTTCCCTTAATGAATCAATGCTGACTATCCGTGATCAAGCTATGCCTTTCTAAGTGACAGTTTATCCAGTCTCTTAGAAAATATGCCAATTATTTGCCCACTACTGAGGTTATACCGACTGGCCTGTAGTTAATCGGTTTATCCTTTGCTCCCTTTTTAAACAGAGGTACAATATCAGCTGTTCTCCAATACTCCAGTTCCACACCTGTGTCCAGACAGCACCTAAACTCCCTACCTCTGTCACCTCCGCCAGCCCCCACAACCCTTACTATCTCTGAAACCTGCTCCATGCCCATACAATGCTCCCTATCCTGGTAACTTCCTCCAGCCCCTAAAAACCTCCCTATTTCTGTAACCGCCTCCATCCTCTACAGCCCTCCCAATCTCTGTTAACTCCTCAGCTGCACAACACTCCCTATCACTGTGGTCTCCTCCAGCCCCTAAAACCCTCCCGAGCTCTGTGACCTCCTCTGCACCCCAATTCTCCCTCGATCTGTAACTTCCTCCAGACGAGACAATACTCCCGAACTCTGTAACCTCCTCCAGCCCGGAGAAACCTCCCTATCTCTGCTATGTCCTCCAGTCCCCACAACTATCCCTATCTTATCACATCCTCCAGCCCCTACAACCCTCCCTATCTCTGTGAGCTCCACCAGCGCCCACAACTCCCTCCCGCTTATCTCTGTAACCTACTCCAGCCCCTACAAATCTCCCAATCTCTGTCAACTACTGCAAATCTGACAAACCTGCCTATCACTGTAACCTACTCAGCCCCTATAACACTACCTAACTCTGTTACGTCTTCCAGCCCCGAGAAGAATCCCTATCTCTGTCATTTCCTCAAGCCCTTACAATCCTCCCTTGCTCTGTAATCTCCTCTAGTCCCTACAGCCCTCCCGATCTGTGCAGCCTCCTACAATCCTCCCTATCTCCATAACCTCCTCCAGCCCCTCCAACCCTCGCTATCTCTGGCACCTATTCAAGCCCCAACAACGCTCCCAATCACTGTAACCTCCTCCAGAGTGACAACCCTCCCTAACTCCACTAACTTTGGGCAGCACAGTGGCGCAGTGGTTAGCACTGCAGCCTCACAGCTCCAGCGACCCGGGTTCAATTCTGGTTACTGCCTGTGCGGAGATTGCAAATTCTCCCTGTGTCTGCGTGGGTTTCCTCCGGGTGCTCCTGTTTCCTCCCACATGCCAAAGACTTGCTCGTTGATAGGTTAATTGGAATATGGAGATAGTGTTGGATTAGTAGAGATGGGTGGTTGATGGTCGGCACAGACTCGGTGGGCCGAAGGGCCTGTTTCAGTGCTGTATTTCTAAACTAAACGAAACAATTCCTCCAGCCCCAGCAATCCTCCTGCTAAATGCAACCTCCATCAACCTCTAAAACCATCCCTATCTCTGTAACGTCCTCCAGCCTCTACATCCCTTCCTAACTCTCCAAACTCCACCAGCCCTTCAACACTCAATATCTCTGTAACCTCCTCCACCCCGACAACCGTCCCTATCTCTGTAACGTCCTCTATCCCCTAGAAGCTTCCATAAAACTGTCCCCGACTCCAGTGCCGATAACTCTCCCGATCACTGTACTCCCCTCCAGCACATACAACCCTCCTGATCTCTCTAACATCCTCCAGCCCCTTCAAACCTCCCTATATCTGTAACCTCCTCCATCCCCTACAAATCTCCCTATCTCTGTAACCTCCTCCACTCTCTACAACCCTCCCTATCTCTGTAACCTCATCCTGCCCGTCCAACACCCCATCTCTGTAACCTCCTCAAGCCCCTGCAACACTCCCTATTGCTATAATAAAAGCAAAATACTGCGGAGGCTGGAAATCTGAAACAAAAACAAGAAATGCTGGATTCACTCAGCAGGTCTGGCAGCATCTGTGGAAAGAGAAGCAGAGTTAACGTTTCGGGTCAGTGACGTTAACTCTGCTTCTCTTTCCACAGATGCTGCCAGACCTGCTGAGTGAATCCAGCATTTCTTGTTTTTGTTGACTCCCTATTGCTATTACTTCCTCAGCTCCTACAACATCCCCTCTTTGTAACCTCCTCAGTCCCTACAACACTGCCTAGCTCTGTAACCACCTCCAGTCCCTACAACTCTCCCTATCCCTATTACCTCCTCAGCTCCTTCAACCCTCCCTACCTTTTTAACCCCCTCCAGCCCCTACAATCCTCCTGAACTATAACCCCCTGCAGCCCGTAAAACCATCCATTTACCTGTAACCTCCTCCAGCCACTTTATTCCTTCCTGTCTCTCTAACCTCCTCCAGCCTCTGCAACCTTCCCTATCTCTTCAACGTCCACCAGCCCCGACAAACCTCCCTATCTCTGTAACCTCCTCCACCAAGACAACCCTCTCGATCTCTGTACCCTTCTCCACCAAGACAACCCTCCCTGTCTCTGTAACCTCCCCATCCCCGAAACCCTCTCTTATCTCCGTTACCTCTTCAGCCCCACAACACTCCCTACATCTGTGACCTCCTCCTGCCCTGTCCACGCCCCCTATTTCTGTCACTTCCTCCAGCCCGTACAAACCTCCCTATCTCTGCTTCTTCGTCATACCCCCAACACTTCCTATCTCTAATTTCCTCCAGCCTGGAAAACCCTCCCTATCTCTGTAACCTCGTACAGCACCTACCACCCTCCGTATCTCTGTGAATTCCTCCCGCCTCTACAACCCCCCCTGTCTCAGTAACCTCCTCAGCCCCTACAACCCTCACTATCTCAGTAACCTCCTCCAGCCCCTAAAGCATCCCTAGATCTGTCATCTACTCCAGTCCTGACAACACTCCCGACTCCATAAACTCCTCAACTCCTGCAACCCTCCCTCACTCTGTCACCTTCTCAGCCCCACAACCCTCCCTATCTCTGTAAACTCCTCCAGCCCATTCAACCTTCTCTAGCTCTGTCACCAACCCCAGCCCCGACAGCCCTCCCTATCTCTGTGTTACTCTCCAGTTCCTACAAGCCTCCCGATCTCTGTAACATCCTCCAGCCGTGACAGCACACCCTTCCTCTGCAATCTCCTCCCGGCCATACAGCCCTCCTGATCTCTGTCACCTCCTCCAGCACAACAACCTTCCCTCTCTCTGTAACCACGACCACCCCCTGCAACACTCCGCATCTCTGCTGCCTCCTCCAGCCCTTACAACATTTCTGATCTCTGTCACCTTCTCCAGGCCCGACACCCTTCCCTAACGCTGTCACCTACTCCAGGCTGTTGAACCCTCCCTATCTCTAACGTCCTCAGCCCTACAACCCTCCTGTTCTCTGTCACCTCCTCCACCCCTACAACCTTCCCTGTCTCATGTTTCAGGTCAGTGATGAAGGTTCTGATGAGGGGTCACCATCATGCAAAGCTAACTCTGTTTCTCTCTCCACAGATGCTGCCAGACCGGCTGGGTATTTCCTGCATTTCCTGTTTTTATTTCACTTTACATCCCTGCCCACATGTCACTGACCTCTCTGCGAAGGTAAATAGGCCCATCACGTACACTCTATCCGGGTCCCTCAAAACGTACGACATTTCATATATCACCTCACCTCAGACATCTCTGTTCCAAGCACAACAGCCCCAGCCTATCCAATATTTCCTCACAGCAACAGTTTTTTTCCAGACCTGGCAACATCCTCGTAAATGTGCTCTGTACCCTCTCTAGTGCAATTAAATCCTTACTGCAATGTGGTGACTGGAACTGCACAAAGTGCTCACGGTGTGGCCCAACCAATGACTCACATATTAACAGCATAACCTCTCTCCTATTCTGCACCTCGGCTAATAAAGGAAACGTATTCCCGATGTCTTCTTAACTCACTTAGCGACCAGTCCTGCTATCTTCATGGATCTATGAACATTCACTCCAAGGTCCCACACTTCTTCGACACCTGGAAGGATTCTCCCATTAATTGTGCATTCCTTTGCCTCACTCGACCTCCCCAAATTCATCACCTCACAGGTCTCTGCGTTGAATACCATTTGCCACTTGTCTGCCCACCTGACGAGTCCATTAACATCTTCCTGCAGTCCACAGCAACTCTGCTCTCTCTCAACCACACGGCCATTTTTTTGTACCGTTTGCAATCTTTTTGAACATGCCCACTACAGGGGATAAGTCTCCACTGACACGGTTATACCCCTGATCATTGCTATCAGTTACACTCACCTGAACAAACACATTACATCAGCAGCTTTGTCTCTGATGTAAATAATGTGGTGGATAAAGCACAATCATTTCAATGTCAATGACATTTTCTGAGTAAGACCTCTCTCGGAATAAATCTGAAATCTGTACTCATACTGGACGGATGGCAATTATGAGTGGCGTCATTTACATTTTCCATATTATTGCATTGACCTTGTTCACTCCTGGCATTTCTATTGTAAATGTAACTGATCTGTCTGCAGTGGACACTGAATCCAGGGACAAAAGCAATCCCGCTTCACTCTGTTCCTGCCTTTTCCCAGTTAAAATTTGAAATTTGAGTCTCTGATTCGGAACCATGTTCAGGGTTACAGTCCAGAAACTACTGTGAGTGATATTACTGGACAGACACTGTACGCATCCATTTGGGAGGCAGTTGGGCAGTGATAATATCACTGGTCACGTAATCCAGAGGCCCAACCTGATGGCCAGGGGACAGGGGTTCAAATCATCCCTTAACCTTCTAAATTGCAGGGATACACAGTCAAGCTCCATTTACGCTGTCCAATTAAACATTCCCAAGCCAAGCACAGTGTGGGTTTGACACAGAGTAAATTTCCCTCTGCACTGTCCCATCACACACTCCCAGGGTCGGGGCAGCATGGGGTGAGAAATGGAGTAAAGACAGGGCCTATTGTGTCATAAACAGAGAAATGGTCTTGTGCAGTACAAACTGAGACCGGGTGAAACGCAGCATAAGCAGAGATGACTCCCAGGGCAGGAACATCATGGGGTGGATACAGAGTGAATCTCACTCTACGCTCTCCGAAACAGACAGAGAGAGAGATGGAAAGAGAGAAATAGAGAGACAGACAGACAGGGTGACTGAGAGTGAAAGAGGGATATTTAACATCGGACATTGGCAGAGGAGGAGGCAATTTAACCCCTCAACCCTCTAGAATTAGGTGAGATCAGGGCTGATCTGTGATCTAACTAACACCGTATATCCCACCTTTGCCCCTTATCTCTTAATACTTTTGGTACTGATAAGCATCAATGATCCCTCAGAGAATCAAAACAGACCAGCGAGACTCAGAAAAGTGAACTTCTGTTGAATTTGTGAGCCTTGTCTTGTGGAATGTTTGAGTATTGGTGAGAATGTTGAGCCAGTGAAATTTTGCGCCAGTGGGATGAATAGATACGATAGATATTACAACAGTAAGGTACCGCCTGTACTGTAAATATGGACTGAAATAACAATGTAACTGATCAAATTTTAGTTAATACTATGACTACAGTTATACCTGCAACCCTGTGAGAATGTACAGAAGACACGATGGGATGAAGTCAAAGTGGGCACTGTCGAATTTGCGAGCTTGATCTTTGTGGGAACACAAGGGTTAAGTAAGCGAAAAATATTAAATGGTCAATTCACTAGGACAAGTAAACACGCAACAGAATTGGGTCTGGAATGTCCTATGTGCTGCATTCCTACTCCGAATTCTACTCTGTTCGGATCTCTCATGATTTTAAACACCTCTATCAAATCTAATCTCAGTTTCTCTTCCCTGTGGAGAACAACACCAGCTTCTCCAATCTATCCACGTAACTGAAGTCCCTCATCCCTGGAACCTTGCTCGTGAATCTTTTCTGCACCCTCTTTAATGCCCCCACATCCTTCCTAAAGTACGGTGTCCAGAATTGGACACAATACTAGTTGAGGATGAACCAGTGTCTTTTTCAAGCTTCCTCATAACCTCCTTGCTTTTATACTCTAAGCCTCTATTTACAAAGCCGTCTTCAAGGATTCTTCAAATATCTAAAGGCACAGCACACGAAAAAATAACTGACCCTGCACAACAACTAAATTTTCTGGGAACATTGGAGCCAGCTGTGACTCCGTGGGTAATAATCCTGCCTCTGAGTGATACGTTTGTGGGTTCAGGTCAGAACACAAAATCTAGTCTGATGCCACCCAACAGAAATTCAGAACTGACCAGCGAGACTCAGAAAAGGAAACTTGTGTTAAATTTGTGAGCCCCACTTTTTGGAATGTTTTAGTGTTTGAGTAAAGTTTTAATATGTACCGATGATACCAAACTTGGAGGAGATGCAAAGAGTGAGGATGACACCAATCGACTGCAACAGGACATTGATAGTTGAGCAGAATGGTCAGACAAGTGGCAGATGGAATTTAATACAGGGAAATGTGAGGTGATGTATTTTGGCAGAAGTGATAGGAAGAGGCAATTTAGACTTAATGGCACAATCCTAGAGAGTGTGCAGGGACAGAGGGACCTGGGGTTACATGTACATACATCTTTGAAGGTGGTAGGACATATTGAGAGAGTAGTCAGTAAAGCCTATGGGATCCTGGGCTTCATAAATAGAGGTGTTGAGTACAAAAGCACTGAGGTTATGCTGAACCTTTCCAAAGCTCTGGTTCGGTCACAACTAGAATAGTGCACCCAGTTCTGGTCACCACACATTAGAAAGGATGTGAGTGTCCTTCAGGGGGATCAGAGGAGGGAAGCTTATGTCAGATACAGATCGCTCAATACCACAGAAAGCCGAGAGGAGTGAAGAAAGTGCAGGGGTGAAATTAAAAGGCAAATTAGGAAAGCAAAGAGATAGTCAGAAAATAATATAACCAAGTAAAATCAAGGAAAGCACTGAGATGTTTTATAAATACACGAAGAACAAGAGGATAACTAAGTATAGAGAATTAGGGATCAAAAGGGGAATTGGTGTATAGAGGTGGGATTTGTGGGCATGGCTCCCCTTAAAATCTCAACAACTTTGATCAAATCACCTTGATCCTACTAAATTACAGGGAATACCTCCCCAGTTTGTGTAATATCACCTCGTCATTTAACCCTTGGAGTCCAGTTATCATTCTGGTAAATCTACATTGCACTCAAATGGACATGGACCCCACCCCCGCAAGTCTCTTTGGACCTCCAGTGTTTCTAGTTTTTCACCATTTATAAAATACTCTGTTCTCGTCTTTTTTACTGACATTGAAATCTATCTACCACAGTATTGCGAATTTATTTAAGATATTAATATCTTTAGTTTAGTTTAGTTATACCGCACTGAAACAGGCCCTTCGGCCCACGCATTTATACTAATCCTACACTAATTCCATACTCCTCCCACATCCCCACCTGTTCCTATATTTTCCTGCCACCTACCGATACTGGGGGCAATTTATAATGGCCAATTTACCTATCAACCTGCAAGTCTTCGGCATGTGGGAGGAAACCGGAGCACCCGGAGGAAACCCACGCAGACAGAGGCAGAACTTGCAAACTCCACACAGGCAGCACCCAGAATTGAACCCGGGTCACTGGAGCTGTGAGGCTGCGGGGCTAACCACTGCGCCACTGTGCTGTAATTTGATGCTTCCAGCTACACTGCTTACAATGCTGCCTATTTTGTGTCATTGGTAAACATGGGTATGTGGCATTCTACCCCATCATATTAAATCGTTTATAAATACAGCAAAACTGAAGCACACACGGACTTTGCACCAGTAAACAGGAGTGAATCATTCCATCCTAGAGATTTTTCAATTCCAGATTTATGGGTTTTTTATTTGGATAAAAACAGAATCCAAATTCACAACAGCCCAGTGTGGGATTTGAACTGCTTTTTCAATCATCAGAGAACATTACAGCACAGTACAGGCCCTTCGGCCCTCGATCTTGCACCAACCTGTGAAACCATCTGACCTACACTATTCCATTTTCATCCATATGTCTATCCAATGACCACTTTAATGCCCTTAAAGTTGGCGAGTCTACGACTGTTGCAAGCAGGGCATTCCACGCCCCTACTACTCTCTGAGTAAAGAAACTACCTCTGACATCTGTCCTATATCTATCACCCCTCAACTTAAAGCTACGTCCCCTCATGTTTGCCATCACAATCCGAGGAAAAGAACTCCCACTATCCACCCTATCTAACCCTCTGATTATCTTATATGTCTCTATTAAGTCACCTCTCCTCTTCCTTCTCGCTAACGTTAACAATCTCAAGTCCCTCAGCCTTTCCTCGTAAGACCTTCCCTCCATACCAGGCAACATCCTAGTAAATCTCCTCTGCACCCTTTCCATAGCTTCCACATCCTTCCTATAATGCGGTGACCAGAACTGCACGCAATACTCCAGGTGCAGCCGCACCAGAGTTTTGTACAGCTGCAGCATGATCACGTGGCTCCGAAACTCGATCGCCCTACTAATAAAAGCTAACACACCATATGCCTTCTTAACAGCCCTATTAACCTGGGTGGCAACTTACAGGGAATTATGTACCTGGACACCAAAATTTCTCTGCTCATCTACACTACCAAGAATCTTCCCATTAGCCCAGTACTCTGCATTCCTGTTACTCCTTCCAAAGTGAATCACCTCACACTTTTCCGCATTAAACTCCGTTTGTCATCTCTCAGCCCAGCTCTGCAGCCTATCTATGTCCCTCTGTAACGTACAACATCCTTCGGCACTATCCACAACTCCACCGACCTTCGTGCCATCCGCAAATTTACTAACCCACCCTTCTACACCCTCATCCAGGTCATTTATAAAAATGACAAACAGCAGTGGCCCCAAAACAGATCCTTGCGGTAGACCACTAGTAACTAAACTCCAGGATGAACATTTGCCATCAACCACCACCCTCTGTCTTCTTTCAGCTAGCCAATTTCTGATCCAAAGCACTAAATCACCTTCAATCCCATACTTCCGTATTTTCTGCAATAGCCTACCGTGGGGAACTCTATCAAACGCCTTACTGAAATCCACATACACCACATCCACGGCTTTACCCTCATCCACCTGTTTGGTCACCTTCTCAAAAAACTCAATAAGGTTTGTGAGGCACGACCTACCTGTCACAAAACCGTGCTGACTATCGCGAATGAACTTATTCTTTTCAAGATGATTATAAATCCTGTCTCTTATAACCTTTTCCAACATTTTACCCACTACCGAAGTAAGTCTTCCAGGTCTAAAATTACCAGGGCTGTCTCTACTCTCCTTCTTGAACAAGGGGACAACATTTGCTATCCTCCAGTCTTCCGACACTATTCCTGTCGACAATGACGACATAAAGATCAAGGACAAAGGCTCTGCAATCTCCTCCCTGGCTTCCCAGTGAATCCTAGGATAAATCCCATCTGGCCCAGCAGACTTATCTATTTTCACACTTTCCAAAATTGATAACACCTCCTCCTTGTGAACCTCAATCCCATCTAGCCTAGTAGCCTGAATCTCAGTATTCTCCTCGACAACATTTTCTTTCTCTACTGTAAATACTGACGAAAAATATTCATTTAACGCTTCCCCTATCTCCTCTGATTCCACACTCATAAGATTAGGAATGGTGGTAAAAGAGGTGGGGGGGTGGCATTGTTAGTTAGAAATAGTGTAACAACTGCTGAAAGAATTTTCGAGGAGGATCTGCCGACTGAGGCACTGTGGGTTGAGGTCAGGAACAGGAAAGGAGCAGTCACCTTGATGGGAGTTTTCTATAGGCCCCCCAATAGCAGCAGGGAGGTGGAAGAGCAGATTGGGAAACAGATTTTGGAAAGGAGCAGAAGTCACAGGGTAGTAATTATGGGGGATTTCAACTTCCCAAATATTGATTGGCAACTCTTTAGATCGAATAGTTTGGATGGGGTAGTGTTTGTGCAGTATGTCCAGGAAGCTTTTCTGACTCAGTATGTAGACTGCCCGACCAGAGGGGAGGCAATATTGGATTTGGTACTAGGTAATGAACCAGGGCAAGTGATAGAGCTGTTGGTGGGCGAGCACTTTGGAGATAGTGATCACAATTCTGTAGCATTCACTGTGGTAATGGAGAGGGATAGGTATGTGCAACAGGGCAAGGTTTACAATTGGGGGAAGGGTAGATATGATGCTGTCAGGCAGGAACTGAGGAGCATAAGTTGGGAGCATATGCTGGCAGGGAAGGGCACGGTCGAAATGTGGAACTTTTTCAAGGAGCAGATAGTAGGGGCCATTGATAAGCATGTCCCTGTCAGACAGGGAAGGGATGGTCATGTGAGGGAACCGTGGTTGACAAGAGAGGTTGAGAGTCTTGTTAGGAAGAAGAAGGATGCGTATATAAAGTTGAGGAAAAAGGGCACAGGCATAGCTCTGGAGGGATACAAGATGGCCAGGAAGGATCTGAAGAAAGGGATTAGGAGAGCTAAGAGAGGGCATGAAAAATGCTTGGCGGGTAGGATAAAAGAAAACCCCAAGGCCTTTTACGCGTATGTCAGAAATATGAGGATGACTAGGGGGACCGTAGGTCCGGTCAAGGACAATAGCGGGAGACTGTGTGTTGAGCCGGAAGAGATAAGTGAGGTTTTGAATGAGTACTTCTCTTCGGTATTTACGAATGAGAAGGGGTGTATTACTGAAGAGGACGGTGTGAAACAGACTGGTAAGCTCGAGGAAGTGCTCGTTAGGAGGGAAGATGTGTTGGGGTTTTTGAATAACTTGAAGATAGACAAGTCTCCCGGGCCTGACGGGGTATATCCAAGGATGTTATGGGAAGCAAGGGATGAAATTGCAGAGCCGCTGGCAATGATCTTTTCATCTTCTCTGCTGACGGGGGTGGTACCAGGTGATTGGAGGGTGGCAAATGTTGTGCCCCTGTTCAAGAAAGGGAATAGGAACAACCCTGGGAATTACAGGCCAGTTAGTCTTACTTCGGTGGTAGGCAAGTTGATGGAAAAGGTGCTGAGGGATAGGATTTCTGAGCATCTGGAAAGACACTGCTTGATTCGGGACAGTCAGCACGGTTTTGTGAGGGGTAGGTCTTGCCTCACAAGCCTGATTGAATTCTTTGAGCAGGTGACCAAGCAAGTGGATGAGGGTAAACCAGTGGATGTGGTGTACATGGATTTTAGTAAGGCATTTGATAAGGTCCCCCATGGTAGACTTATGGAGAAAGTCAGGAGGCATGGGATAGTGGGGAATGTGGCCAGTTGGATTAAGAATTGGCTAACTGATAGAAGGCAGAGAGTGGTCTTAGATGGTAAATACTCAGCCTGGAGCCCAGTTACCAGTGGCGTGCCGCAGGGATCAGTTCTGGGTCCTCTCCTGTTTGTGATTTTTATTAACGACTTGGATGAGGAAGTCGAAGGGTGGGTCAGTAAATTTGCAGATGATACAAAGGTTGGTGGAGTTGTGGATACCGAGGAGGGCTATTGTCGTCTGCAAAGGGACTTGGATAGGTTGCAGTGCTGGGCTGAAAAGTGGCAGATGGAGTTTAACCCTGAAAAGTGTGAGGTCGTCCATTTTGGAAGGACAAACACGAATGCAAAATACTGGGTTAACGGTAGGGTTCTTGGGCATGTGGAGGAGCAGAGAGACCTTGGGGTCTATGTGCATAGATCGTTGAAAGTTGCAACTCAAGTGGATAGGGCTGTGAAGAAGGCATATGGGGTGTTAGCGTTCATTAGCAGAGGGATTGAATTTAAGAGCCGTGAGGTGATGATGCAGCTGTACAGGACCTTGGTAAGGCCTCATTTGGAGTACTGTGTGCAGTTCTGGTCGCCTCATTTTAGGAAGGATGTGGAAGCCTTGGAGAGGGTGCAGAGGAGATTTACCAGGATGTTGCCTGGAATGGAGAATAAGTCTTACGAGGAAAGGCTGAACATTCTAGGCCTCTTCTCATTAGAACGGAGAAGGATGAGGGGTGACATGATAGAGGTTTATAAGATGATCAGGGGAATAGATAGGGTAGACAGTCAGAAACTTTTTCCCCGGGTGGAGCAAAGCGTTACAAGGGGTCATAAATTTAAGGTGAAGGGTGGGAGATATAAGGGGGATGTCAGGGGAAGGTTCTTTACCCAGAGAGTGGTCGGGGCATGGAATGCCTTGCCTGGGGAAGTTGTTGAGTCAGAAACTTTAGGGACTTTCAAACGGCTTTTAGATAGGTATATGGATAAAGGAGAATGATGGGGTATAGATTAAATTGTCCTTGACAGAGGACAAAGGATCGGCACAACATCGTGGGCCGAAGGGCCTGTTCTGTGCTGTATTTTCTATGTTCTATGTTCAACTTCCCACTAATGTGCTTGATTGGCCCTAATCTAACTCTAGTCATTCTTTTGTTCCTGATATACCGATAGAAAGCCTTAGGGTTTTCCTTGATCCTATCCGCCAATGACTTCTCATGTCCTCTCCTCGCTCTTCTTCGCTCTCCCTTTAGATCCTTCCTGGCTAGCTTGTAACTCTCAGCTCAGGCCTACAAATTAAAACCCATAAAAATAGATTCATTTTCCTACTGCTGTTGTCGGACCATCTCAGGTTTTGTACATTGTTCCCTTTTCCTCTTCTTCCATGTGTCTGCAGTCTTTGAAGTTTCTCAGGCATTGGTAAACTACTTCATGTGGTGTTCTGTAAATACCTTCAATTCTGTGCATCTGCAAGGGACACAATTAAAATTCTCACCTTATTGCAATAACCAAAACCTGCAGGTCAATTCAAACACCCCGATTTCCTGTCTCTGCAAAGATAGCTCACACTTCCACAATGTCGGAATGTCTGAATGGAAACAGTTTTGACACATTTCCCAACATGTCTGCTGACACGTTTCAGGGTGGAGCTAAATTCAACTTACAGATTGCAAGCCGCAAATTGAATCGTGAAGACAGACAAATTGACACAAATGAAATCCCAGGTCTCTCTGTCCCTGCACCCAATTTAACATTGTACCATTTAGTTTATATTGCTTCTGCTCAGCCTTCCTTCCAAAATGCATCATTTTACATTTCTCAGCATTAAATTTAACCAGCCATGTGTCTGACCATTTCACCAGGCTCTGTCTATCCTCCTGAAGTCTACTACTTTCCCTTCCCTGTTTATTACATTGCAGATGGCACAATGTTGAAGTTATGCCCTGTAAACCCAAGTCCAAGTCATTCATATATATCAAAAAGATCAGTGGTCTGAATCCGAACCCTTGGGGAATATCCCTGTACCACAATGGATACTGTGCATAGTGACTACAAAAGCAGGGAGGTTATGCTGATCATTTATCAAGCTCTAATGAGGCCCCAACTGGAAAATTGTGCCCAGTTCTGGTCACCACACTTTAAGAAGGAGGTGAGGTTCCTTGAGAGGGTGCAGAGGAGATTTACCAGAATGGTTCCAGGGATGAGGGATTTTAGCTACAAAGTTAGGTTGGAAAATCTGTGTTTGGTCTCCTTAGAACAAAGGAGATTGAGGGGAGATTGAAAAGAAGTGTATAAGATTATGTCAGGCATAGATACCGTCCTCCAGTCTGAAGCAACCATTCACCAGTACTCTCTGTGTTCTGTCCCTTAGCCAATGTTGTATCCACTCTGTCCCTGTCCCATTAATTCCATGAGCATTCATATTGCTAACTAGTCAATTATGAGGCACCATTAAGACGTCCCCATGAGGAAATTGGTCCCAGAGCACAGAAAAAAACACAGACAGGCAATGAGCATCTGCAACAAGAGAGAATCCAACCACCTCCCCTTGGCATTCAAAGCATTATCCCATCGCTGAATCCTCCAGCATCAACATCCTGGGGAGACATTGAACAGGAACTGAGCTGACGAAATCACATCAATACTGGGCTACAAGTGACTCACCCCCTGACTCCCCAAAGCCTTTCCATCACCTACAAGACACAAGTCAGGTGTGTGATGGTATCTCTCCACTTGCCTGGATGAGTGCAGGACCGACAACACTCCAGAAGCTCGACACCGTCCAGCACAAAGCAGCCCACTTGATTGGCACTCCATCCACCAATTTAAACTTTGATCAGATCACCCCTTAACCTTCTAAATTCCAGGGATACAGAGTAAAGCTCCGTCTACACTGTCCCATCAAATGCTGCCAAGCTATTAGTTAGCTATTGAGTAAATCTCTGTCTTCTCTGTTCTATCAAACACTCCCAGGGCAGGTACAGTGTGGGGGTATATACAGAGTAAAGCTGACTCAATATGTGCCTCTCTTTCCCTTCCTCCATCCAGATGGAGAGAGTAACAGTGAGAGAGACAGGGATAGATATAGAGAGAGTAAAACAGAGAGAGGGAAGGATAGCAATGGGGAGGAAGTATCAGTGAGAAAGAGGAAGAGATTGGGATGGAGAGTGTCGGTCAGTGTTCCTGCAAAGCTGTGTTCAGCAGACTGGAAGATTTGACACAGCGAAGATTAGAATTGAGAGGGGACAGAGGGAGATAGAGATAGAGAGAGAAGAGGAGACATATAAACATGGAGAGAGTAGCAGAGTGGGGAACTAGCGATTGAATGAGTAAGGGAGAGGGGAAGACGGAGATGGAGAGAGATTACCAGTAAGAGTCGCTTTCCACTTCTCTCTCCATGTATATCTCTCCCTTTCTCACTGTTACACTCTCGCCATCTTTATTTCTCCCTCTCTCCTGATCGTTCACACTCTATGCCCATTTCTTGTACCTCCGTGTACACAGGATTACATCAAACTATGATTATATTTGACATTTGCCCTTTCGATCTAACCGAACAACGTGACTGTCTCCAACATTCTCTCTGTGTCTGTGAACAGCGGGACCTTGGAGTGAATGTTCACTGATTCCTTAAGGTAACAGACAGGGAGAGACTGGGATTCAGAGGATAACAGGGAGGGAGAGACTGGGTTCAAAATGTAACAGAGGGAGAGACTGGGATTCAGAGGGTAACAGAAAGGGAGAGACAGGGATTTACAGGGCAACAGAGAGAGAGTGACTGGGATTCAGAGGGTAACAGAGAGAGAGAGAGACTGGGATTCAGAGGGTAACAGAGAGGGAGAGACTTAGATTCAGAGGGTAACAGAGAGAAGAGACTGGGATTCAGAGGGTAACAGAGAGAGAGAGACTGGTATTCAGAGGGTAACAGAGAGGGAGAGACTTAGATTCAGAGGGTAACAGAGAGAAGAGACAGGGATTCAGAGGGTAACAGAGAGAGAGAGACTGGGATTCAGAGGGTAACAGAGAGGGAGAGACTTAGATTCAGAGGGTAACAGAGAGAAGAGACTGGGATTCAGAGGGTAACAGAGAGAAGAGACTGGGATTCAGAGGGCAACAGAGAGAGAGAGAGACTGGGATTCAGAGGGTAACAGAGAGAAGAGACTGGGATTCAGAGGGTTACAGAGGTTAACAGAGAGGGACTGACTAGGATTCAGAGGATAACGGAAGGAGAGACTGGGATTCACAGGATAATAGAGAGGCAGAGACTGGGATTCAAAGAGTAACAGAGAGGGAGAGACTGGGATTCAGATGGAACAGAGAGGGAGATACAGAGAGAGAGAGAAGGATAGAGGAACAGCCAGTGATAGATGCAGAGACAGAGATAATGCCAGAGAGAGACAGAGATAGAAGGTGAGAGAGAGAGGGGGAGTGACAGAGAGGGAAAGACAGACGGAGGGAGAGAGAGAGAGAGAGACAGAGAGAGGGTCAGAGATCGAAGAAGAGAGGGAGTGACAGGGAGGGAAAGACAGATGGAGGGACAGAGAGAGACAGAGAGAGGAGAGAGAGGGAGTGACAGAGAAGGAAAGACAGACGGAGGGACAGAGAGAGAGAGACAGAGATGGAAGGAGAGAGAGGGATGGACAGGGAGGGAAAGACAGATGGAGGTATAGAGAGAGAGACAGAGTTCGAAGGAGAGAGAGAGGGACTGAGAAAGAGGGAAAGACAAATGGAGGGACACAGAGAGATGGAAGGATAGAATGGGACAGATAGGGAGGGATACAGAATGAGGGAGAGAAAGAGACAGACTGAGGGAGAGACAGAGATAGAGAGAGCGAGAGAGGGAGGCACAGAGGAATAGAGACAGGGATTGGGAGAGACAGGGATTGGGAGACAGGGTGAGACAGAGTGAGAGAGAGAGAGGCAAAAGTAGAGGAAGAGCCAGTGATAGATGGAGAGACGGAGATAATGACAGAGACAGAGATAGAAGGAGAGAGAGGGAGTGACAGAGAGGGAAAGAGAGATGGAGAGACAGAGAGAGAGAGAGGCAGAGATAGAAGGAGAGAGAGGGAGTGACAAGGAGGGTAGGACAGATGGACCGTTTGAAAGAGATAGAAGGAGAGAGAGGGAGTGACAGGGGAATGAAGACAGATGGAGAGACATAGAGAGAAGGAGGGAGATGGAGAGACAGAGAGGGAAAGACAGATGGGGAAATAGAGAGGGAGAGAGACAGCGAGAGCAGCAGAGACAGAGATAGAAGGAGAGAGAAGGAGTGACGGGTGGTGGTGGAAGACAGATGGAGAGACAGAGAGAGAGAGACAGGGAGAGGAGAGAGAGGGAGTGACAGGGAGGGAAGGACAGCTGGAGGTATAGAGAGAGAGAGACAGAGATAGAAGGAGAGAGAAGGAATGACAGAGAGGGAAAGACAGATGGAGGGACAGATAGAGACAGAGATAGAGGGTGGAGACGGAGATAGAGGGAGAGAGATGGATGGGGTAGAGGGTGGTGAACCTGTGGAATTCTCGACCGCAGAAGGCAGTGGAGGCCAAGTCATTAAATATATTCATGGAGGAGAGAGAAATATTTCTTAATGTCAAAGGGATCAAGGGGTATGGGGAGAAAGTGGGAACAGGGTACTGAATTAGACCATCGGTCATGATATTTATTGAATGACGGAGCAGGCCCAAAGTGGCGAATGGCCTGCTCCTGCTCCTATTTTCGATGTTTCTATGAGAGAAGTGGACAGGGAGAGGGAGAGGTAGAGAGAGAAGGAGAAACAGAGAGAGAAGGAGAGATAGAGATGCAGAGAGGTAACCCTGAGATTCTCTCTCTCTCACACACAAACATGCAGACACACACATAAAGGGACATACAGACACACACACATTGACACACACAAAGTCACACACAGAGACACACACACACAGACACACACACAGACAGATTTTGCAATCCACACTGATGACAGTAAAAATGGCCAACAGAACTTCAGTAACAATCCCCAGTCTCTGCCCAGTCCTGTGAAAGACAGAGAGAGAGATAGGGAGTGACGGAGAGAGAACTTGGAAGGAAGAGGACAAAACAGCTTGTAGGAGAAACTTTACATTTATTTGTGTTCCACAGATTTAATTACAAGTTGAAAGGGACTGGACACTGAAAAAACTGTCAGCACACAACAACAACACTGTCAGACTTTAGAAGTGAGGGAAGGGGAGACACTTTGCAATCCACTCTGATGTCAGTAAAAATCCCCAATCACAAGCTCAGTAACAATGTTTGATATTTTCAAATTTCAGGGAAAGAATTAAAGGTTTAAAATGAACTAAGAGATGTCTGAAAGCATTGCTGTGCTGGGATTAACATATCAATGGACTGGAAAAGTCCGCATGGTCCTGACCTGGGATTAACATATCAATGGACAGGCCCCCTCCCCCGCCCCTGAGGCAGGAGATTGAGAGACAGCCCAACATGTCAGAGGCTCAAGGGGTGGAGTTTGCAAACAGCTCACTCAGGATATAAACTGGGTTTGAAGATCTCAGTTCCAATCACAAAACCCACCTTTCACTCTCTCTCTGGAGAGAGTGGACACATTCCCCAGTCTGATTCAGTGTGTGTGTCTGTGTATCTGTGTGTGTGCTCTCTCTGTCTCAATCTGGTTTATAACTGTGATTTGATTGTATTTGAATATTGCTGATTGTCTGTGTAACTGAGAGAGGAAACCCTGGGCTCTTGCTATCCTATTTTGTTGAAATATGTCCTCGCTTTGTATTTTAATCCATTTTTTTTCTCCTTCTTTCCCCTGAGGAATTTTCATTCTGAAAACTGCAACGTCAAGTTGAAAAGAGGGAAAGTTTGGAACGAGGAATCCTTGGACAGATTGAGGCCTTGTCCACAGGCTGCACCCAAAGGGCCCACGTGAGTTGTGTCCATTTATTAGCCCGAGGTTCAATTTCCTCTCTGGGGCCCACTTCGCAAGTCTCATTCTCTCTCTCCATCTGTCTCTCTGAATGAGAGTAACAGGAGGGAGAGAGACGCAGGAGAGTGGGGGAAACATAGAGAGAATCAGAGGGGGAGAGGAGGGGTAGCTGGCTGTTATCAGAATGCTGTTTGTGGGATCTTGCTGTGCACCAATGGCCTGCAGCTTTTCCAACATTGTAACAGTGACGACCACTTTAAAAATTAACTCATTGAGGGTCAAAAGCTTGGAATTAAGTCACAAATATGATAGTTTCTTAAGGCTTGTTATAATTCTAGAATAATCTGTGTGCTTTGGGCAATGTTCTGAATCTTTACTGTTAAATAAGATGTACCGAGTTATTGTCTTCAAAAATGCCTTTTAATCAATTTTCTCTCTCTCCCTCTTGCCTTCAGGAATTTTCATTCTGAAAACTGCATCGTGAAGATGAAAAGAAGGAAAGTTTGGACGAGGAATTCTTGGAGTGGAGCATCCTCCCAAGGGGACGGACTGAGGCCTTGTCCACAGGCTGCACCCAAAGGGCCCACGCGAGTTATGTCTGTTCATTAGCCCGAGGTTTAATTTCCTCTCTGGGGCCCTGGGTTAACAGGTTCCTGTCGGATTGGGGCCCCGGAGTTTTAAACATGTTGAAAGCCTGGGGTTAAAGGAGCAGCCCCAGGAAGGAGTCCCATTTGCACATGCTCCATCCAGCCCTGTCTGTGAGGTTTGCTGATGTTTTGGGCAATGCTTCATGAACTTAGTGAAAGAAGATGCACGGTGCCCATCTTAATTCATTTCACTGTAGTTATGAGGTTAGCTTTCCCTCTGTCTCCACATTCTTTCCCTGTGTCTCTATCTCCCCCCATGCTTTCTCTTCTCTGTCTCGGTTACACACTCTCCATCGCCACTTAAACCTTTAATAAATAAAAATAAACATACCACACACAGCAATGTGATTTGTCGTTATGTGAAATGGTGAGACGGAATCAGCAGCTTGTTCCCAGTTTAAAGAGGCAGTTTCACCCTTTCCAGGGACTGAAATCTGGCTATTATCACATTGCTGCTTGTGGGATCTTGCTGTGCATCTAGTGCCCTGCAGCATTCCTACATGACAACAATGAGGACACTTCCCTCCCTGTCACACCATTTTAGAAGTGGATTCATTTTGTGTAAAGCTCCCCTGAAGGCCTGGAATTAAAGTCCTGAGCTTGGAGCCGGTATAATTCCAGAGTGATGCTGGTATTTAGGGCAGTGACGTGAATTTGAGGGTGAAATAAATTGTGGGATCTTGCTGTGCACATATGGCATGCAGTGTTTCCAACATTGCAATAGTGACGAGCACTTAAACAGTTCACTGAGTGTCAAATGTTCCCGATTCAAACAATTCAGTTTACCGAAGTTCTGAGTTTCGAATTCTCTCTGTCTTTCTCCAGATTTCTTTCCCTCTGTCTCTCTATTTAAACCTTTAATAGTTAAAAACACACACAGCTGTGTGATTTGTTGTTGGTTTCAATGGTGAGACAGAAATATTTCACAGCTATTTTCAGTCAAGATTACAGATGAGATAGAGGGACAAAAACAGATATGGATGGAGAGAGAGAGAGACAGGGGAGAGAAATACACAGACAGGGGAGAGAGATACAGAGACAGGGGAGAGAAATACACAGACAGGGGAGAGAAATGCACAGACAGGGCAGAGAGATACAGAGACACGGCAGAGAGATAGAGACAGGGACAGAGATACAGAGACAGGGGAGAGAGATACTGAGACAGGGGAGAGAGATATAGAGACAGGGGAGAGAGATACAGAGACAGACACAGAGAGGTGGAGGTTGCTGTCTGAACCCTTTTATCCTTTGGTTTATTAACTGTGATTTGTCTGTATTTGGGTGTTTCTGGGAGAGTGTCTGTGTCACTGAGGGCAATTCCTGGGCTCTTGCTGTGCTATTTTGCTCAACAATGCCTTTTACTCAATTGTGGGATCCTGCTGTGCATCCATTCCCTGCATCAATTCCTACATTACAACACTGAGGCAGAAAAAGATGGAGAGAAAAAGAGGGAGAGTGAGAAACAGCTGGAGGTGGCAGGTTAAATGCAGGGAGAGAGAGAGAGACAGGTGAGTGAGGGAGGGAAGGCAGAGAAAGATGGACAGAGACAGAGAGAGAGGGGAAGAGAGAAATCTACACTCAAAACCTTGGTAAACTGAATATTGAAGTGTCACCATTGCTGGGATCTTGCTGTGCACTAAAAGCAGATTATCTGCATATCAGATTTCTGCCTGTGGGATCTTGCTGTGTACACACTGCCTGCAGGTTTCCTGCATTGCAACAGTGGACCACTTTCAACATTAATTAATTGAGTGTCAACTGCTCCTGAGGGCCAATAATTACAAGAGCTGAACTTGAAGCTGTATAAAGGTTGTTTTCAGTTTAAAGATGGAGTTTAGCATTTTCTGAGGACTGTGATGGGATATTTGGCTATGATCACATTGTGGGATCCTGCTGTGCATACATTCCCTGCATCAATATTTCTACATTACAACACTGAGGCAGAAACAGATGGAGAGAAAAAGAGGGAGAGTGAGTAACAGCTGGAGGTGGCAGGTTAAACAGAGAGAGAGAGAGAGACAGGCAGAGTGTGGGTGAGGGAGGGAAGGCAGAGAAAGATGGAGAAAGACAGAAAGAGAGAGAAATCCACACTCAAACCTTGGTTGAAGTGTCACCATTACTGGGATCTTGCTGTGCACAGCTTGCAGGCTGTCAAAAGAGTGCTGCTTGTGGGATCTTGCTGTGTACCAATGACCTGTAGCATTTCCAACATTGCAACAGTGACGAGCACTTTAAAAATTAATTCATTGAGTGTCAAATACTTCTGTGAATCAGCAATGAAATGGGTGAAATGTGAAGGTTTGTAAAGGCTTGTTCTCATTCCCGAATAATGCTGGTGTTTTAGGCTGTGGGCTGAATTTGACAGTGAAATGAAACACCGGGGGACCATTTGAATTCAGTTTTTCAGGGATGGGAATGTGGATTTCTCTCTCTACCCTTCGACAGGAGAGGGGATGGGGGTCTCCAGTGTTTGTGTGCTTTTACAATGAGGCAGAAACAGATGTCGAGACACACAGAGAGAAATAGAGAGAGAGAGAGCAGGAAATGACAGGGTAAACACATCCACACTTCCCAGTCTCTGGCTCTGTGTCAGGGGATGTGTTTGTAAGTCACTGAGAGATTGTTTGATGTCAGTGAGTTTGAGAGAGAGTCCTGGGCTCTTGCTGCGTTTTATTTCTGTTCAAAAATGCTTTGCTTTGTTTGAATCAATTTTATTTATCTTATTCCCAAGGAGAATCTTTTCGGAAGCTGCAGCTGTGATGATGCAGAGGGAGAATCTTTTAGCCATGTGGAATTCTCAGACAAGAGCTTTAACCAGGGAGGGAAAGTAATAATACATATATATTTGTCATTGTCAAATTCATTTCTAAATACAGAAAAGAAAACTGTTTGTGTTTTCGGGGCTGATAGAAAAACAAAGTGCTGGAAATGCTCAGTCTTTCCAGAACAGTTTTTATTTCAGATTTCCAGCATCCTCAGTATTTTGATTTTGTGTTTTCGGGGGTCTGTGAATTTTATTTTAACCGCAAGGGAGGGGGATGGAGTGTACTCCGAAGGGAATAGTTTGGGCATCGCTGCTCCAGAACAGTCAATGTAATCCCGTAGATTTCCCTCTCTCCATCTCTTGCTGCTACTTGTTCCCTGCACCTTCCTCCTTGTTCCTAACTCTGTTTCTTCACATCTTTAAATCCCTGTCTCTGTATCTCTCAACATCCTTTCTATCTCTGCCTCTCTCTAGAGTCTCACAGATTTCCATTGTCATTCTCTCTCTGCGACTCTCTGCAACTTTCTCTGTCTCTCTCTCACTCCATTTCTTCTCTCACTCACTTCCAAATCCCTGAATATTTCCATCGCTGCTCCTCCTTTCCTGCAAGATTATCTCTGCATTTCCCCCATCCCGCAGCATCCCTCTCTCTTCTGTAAACGCATCTTACTTTGTATCTCTGCCCCTCCACATCTTTCTGTCTCTGCATCTCTCTCTTGGTCTGGGATCTTTCACAATATCTCCATTTCTCTCTCTCTCTGCCCTTCTCAGTATTTATGACCCTCTGTTCTCAGTTTCTCTCACTGGTGTCGGACTCCCTGCATCTCATTCTCCAGCTCCTTTTTCATTTATTTATCTCTCTCTCTGTTCTGTCCTAATCCCGGGATCTGTTTTCTGTGTTTCTGTCCCTCTGTCAGGTGGTGGATTTGAACTCGCTGCTTTGGTGTTGTACAGTGTGATTGTGAAGTGGGATCCTGCTTTCCATCTCTGCCCAGTTTTGCTCCCATTGAGGTAAAAACAGGGGAGAGATGCTGAACGGACAGCCGATACACAACCACCCTCCTCCCCTCCACCCTGGTTTGCACCATTGGCACCAAGTCCGAGTCCAGCCCAGTGTTTCTTTGACTCTCTGTGCATCTGCTCACCGACTGTCTCTGCCTGTCTCCTTGTGGTTCAATGGGGGAAGGGGCAAGTCAGCCATTATCTAACATGGTTGGGACAGGATCAAAGGGCAGAATGGCCTCTTCCCGTCCCTGTGCAAAATCAATGTGTGAGTGTTTGTGCATGTCTCCCTCTGTTTGATTCCCTGAAGCCGATGGGGAGAGCAGGTGAAATACCTTTCTGCAGAGAGGGCTGTGTCCTGTGCGTTAAAGGCTCAGAATGCCAGTTAGCCTCTGAAGGTCCTTCCTCTATGCCCGGCCCTGATTTTGGCCAGACAGGAGTTAAAGGTGCCGGGGATCTGGGAGCAAGTTGTTGGAATTCCAGTGGCTTATCCAGATCTGGAATTAAAATGAACGAAAGATTGTCGGGAGACGGAGCCAAACCCAGGAAAGTGATGGAGGTGGGAATAACACGGTGGTGGGTGAGGGGGGTAGGGGGCTGTTCACGGGGGTGATGATACAGGGTGGGAATTAGTAGAGGGGGGGGCTTTTACAGGACAGGGAGGGTATTTAGAAACCGGGAGAGCTTACAGTGGAGAGCGGGGGAAGAATTAGATTGGGTTCAGTTAATGGGGGGGGGGTATTTAGATGGGAGTTTGTTCACAGAACGGGGGGTATTTAGATGGGCGTCTGTTGCGGGCGTGTATAGAGATGGAAGACTGTTCCCGGGGGGTATTTAGATGGGAGTTTGTTCCTGGGGGGTTATTCAGAGGGGAGTTTGTTCCAGGAGGGTATAGAGATGGGAGTCTGTTCCCGGGGGGTGTGCAGTTGGGAGTTTGTTCCAGGGGGGTATTCAGAGGGGAGTTTGTTCCTGGGGGGGTATTGAGATGGGAGTTTGTTCCTGGGGGGTTATTCAGAGGGGAGCTTGTTCCTGGGGGGGGTATTCAGAGGGGAGTTTGTTCCAGGAGTGTATTTAGCTGGGAGTTTGTTCCAGGAGGGTATTGAGATGGGAGTTTGTTCCAGGGGGGTATTCAGAGGGGAGTTTGTTCCAGGAGGGTATTGAGATGGGAGTTTGTTCCTGGGGGGTTGTTCAGAGGGGAGTTTGTTCCTGGGGGGGAATTTAAATGGGTGCTTGTTCCTGGGAGGGTATTGAGATGGGAGTTTGTTCCAGGAGGGTATTGAGATGGGAGTTTGTTCCAGGAGGGTATTGAGATGGGAGTTTGTTCCTGGGGGGTTGTTCAGAGGGGAGTTTTTTCCTGGGGGGGTATTCAGAGGGGAGTTTGTTCCTGGGGAGATATTCAGAGGGGAGTTTGTTCCAGGAGGGTTTTGAGATGGGAGTTTGTTCCTGAGGGGTTATTCAGAGGGGAGTTTGTTCCTGGGGGGGATTTTAAATGGGCGTTTGTTCCCGGAGTCTATTTAGATGGGAATCTGTCCTGGGCGGGTGGTAGTTTGATGGGTTGTCTTGTAACAGAGGGAAGGGGATACTTAGATGGGGGTCTGTTGATAATGAGGGTATCAGATGGGGGTCATTTGACAGGGGATATCTGACAGTTGTCTGCAGATGAGGATTATTTAGATTGGGGGTGTCTGTACAAGGGGGGGATGTTTTCTGGTGGGGAGAATTGCAGGAAAAAGATTTGTGTAGTGGATAAAAATTGCGGGCGGTGGATAAATTGAGGGCAGTGGATAAATTGAGGGCGGTCGATAAATTGAGGGTGGTGGATAGGGTCAGGAAAAGACAGAAAAATTTGGAAAGATGGAGAGAAAAGATAGAAAGAGAAATAGAGAAGACAGAAAGATACAAAGAAAGAGAGAGAAAAAGAGACGGCAAAAAAGTGGAGGGAAATAACAGAGACACAAAGAAATTGAAGGCACCAAAGAGACAGACAGAAAGCCAGTGAGAAAGACATAGAGAATGACAGAGAGATTGAGAGAGAGGACAGAGAATCACAGAGAGATTGAGAGAGGACAGAGAATCACAGAGCGATTGAGAGAGAGGACAGAGAATCACAGAGAGATTGAGGGGGAAAGAGATTGAGTGAGGAGAGAGATTGAGTGAGGAGAGATTGAGTGCGAGGGAGATTGAGTGCGAGGGAGATTGAGTGCGAGGGAGAGTCTGCGAAAGGGAGATTGAGTGAGAGGGAGATTGAGTGAGAGGAAGATTGAGTGCGAGGGAGATTCAGTTCGAGGGAGATTCAGTGCGAGAGAGACTGTGCGAGAGAGACTGTGCGAGAGAGACTGTGAGAGAGAGACTGTGAGAGAGATCGATTGAGTGCGAGAGAGATTGAGTGAGAGAGAGATTGAGTGAGGGAGAGAGATTCAGTGGGAGAGAGATTGAATGGGGTAGAGATTGAGTGAGAGAGAGATTGAGTGAGAGAGAGATTCAGTGGGAGAGAGATTCAGTGGGAGAGAGATTCAGTGAGAGAGAGAGTGATTCAGAGAGAGAGCGATTCAGCGTGAGAGAGATTCAATGAGAGAGAGATTGAGTGAGAGAGAGATTCAGTGAGAGAGAGATTCAGTGAGAGAGAGATTGAGTGAGAGAGAGATTCAATGAGAGAGAGATTGAGTGAGAGAGAGATTGAGTGAGAGAGATTTAGTGAAAGAGACTGAGTCAGAAGAAGGGAGAAAAGCAGAAACAGACAATAAAGATGTGATACTCTCCATCCCACACCGTCTGTTTTCCATCGTTGGACTCTAACACCTTCTCACCATAAGCTCATCCATGGGGAAGAGATCCTGGAGAGGGGCATTGTGGTTGTATTTGGAGAAATGCATCAGGACTGGGACAGAGAGAGCGGGGGATTCAGTCTGGACTCTCTCTCTCTCACACACACACACACACACACACACACTGTAATCAGTTCCAATTCACCTGGGCACAGAGATTGAGACACAGAAACTCAACTTCAGAAAACAGCCGCATGGAAGGAAAGAATGTGGTCTGATGTTGTCCTCATATATCCCAGAACCTGTCACTCAAAACAGACAGTCCACCCAAAATGCAGCTTAACCAACCAGCTCTCAGCTTCCTCCATCTGGACACTCCCTCCCAGGTATGGGACAGTCCAAGGTGAGTCTCTGTGTAAACAGCGAATGGGGGAGAGAGGGATATTCCAGACATATCCCAAATGGACCATTCCAGATAGAATCTCTCTCTCTCTCTCTCTCTCTCTCTCTCTCTCTCTCTCTCTCTCTCTCTCTCTCTCTCTCTCTCCCTCTCTCTCTCTCTCTCTCTCTCTCTCTCTCTCTCTCTCTCTCTCTCTCAGTTGTATTCGTCAATGATTCTTTGCCCTGTATTTGATGCTGCTGTACTTATGTATTAGCTGTAATCACTCGAAAGAAACCTTCTTAACATTCACCAGTTTCATGTTTCAAGGGTTCAGAAAGCTGGGAAATGGACATTTAACACAAATGGTATTAAAGATCTTCCACTTTTCACCTCCAGTTTATATAAAGTTCAGCAATGAAGACCTCCACATTCAGACAAAGAGTTTTTACTGCTGCAATAAAATGTCACTTGTTTCCATTTGCTTCCAGACTGTTTCTATCCTCTGCTCTCCTGAGGGATTCAGAGGGATTTTTGTTCATTGTTTGTCCACATTCTGGAGGTTCCAGATCCTCTGCAGCTGCTGTAATGGAGAAATTAATTGCATTACATTTAAAATCTTTCCCTCATTTTGGAGATATGAGGAGAGAATGTTTACACTAGGAGAGGGGTGAAACAAATAGGCAGGGAGTTATTATGGTCTGGAATTCACTGTCTGACAGGTTTCTGAAAGCAGATTCAATATTAAATTTAAAAGGACAATTGGATCAAAATTTCAACTACTCTTAGTTAGAGTAGAGAAGATACCAGCATAGAAAGAGAAGTGTGAGAGAGAGAGATGTCATAACGTAGGTGATCAAGAACTCAACACAACTTATTTTGAGAGTTTTTATTTATAAATGACTGTTTGAGTTTTATTTGATCCTGTTGTTTTATTTATACATTACCTTTAATCACTCAATATAACTTTCCAAACAGGAATGAGTTTCATGTTACAAGTGTTCACACAGTAGAAAAATAGCCATTTTACAAAAGTTGCATTGAAATTATTTTATTCAGCATCTCAAGTTTAAAATAATGTAAATTCTTCAGACTTGTGGAAACTTTCAAACTCAGCAAGGGAATCTCCCATCAGTAATGGCTCAGCATCTCCATCTGCTGGTGTCCCTGTGTTACTGCAGTTACTGCCCCCTCTCAGCATCTCCATCTGCTGGTGTCCCTGTCTCACTGCAGTTACTGTCCCCCTCTCACCATCTCGAGAGGCTGGTGTCCCTGTGTCACTTCAGTTACTGTCCTTTCCTCGCCATCTCCATCTCCTGGTACCCCTGCCTCACTGCGGCTACTGCCCCCTCTCACCATCGGCATCTGCTAGTGTCCCTGTGTCACTTCAGTCACTGTCCTTTCCTCACCATCTCCATCTCCTGGTGTCCCTGTCTCACTGCAGTTAATGTCCCCATCTCACCATCTCCATCTCCTGGTGTCCCTGTCTCACTGCAGTTAATGTCCCCCTCTGTCCATCTCCATCTGCTGGTGTCCCAGTCTCACTGCAGTTAATGTCCCTCTCTCACCATCTCCATCTGCTGGTGTCCCTGTCTCACTGCAGTTACTGTTCCTTCCTCACCATCTCCATCTGCTGGTGTCCCTGTCTCACTGCAGTTGATGTCCCCCTCTGTCCATCTCCATCTGCTGGTGTCCCTAACTCACTGCAGTTACTGCCCCTCTCACTATCGCCATCTGCTGGTGTCCCTGTCACACTGCAGTTACTGCCCTGCTCACGACCTCACATTCACTCCGATTTTCAGCTTTGTCCACTGGCTGCTGTTGTTGACAACAGCAACCACGAGGTGGCGCTGCACTGGCACATGCGTAAACGTATCCTATTCCCGTGAACCATCAGGGTCTGCACGTTCATTCGCTGCCAGGACTAAAGATGGCGCCGGTCAAATAATCACAGAGGCGGGTGGAGGGTGGGAGGTGGAGCTGGGGGTCTGGGGGGGGGGGGGGAGGAGGGGGAATGGGATTTAGTTCCAGTGTTTGAAACCCTTCAGCTCTTTCTATGATTTCACTAATTTAACAATGAGATTGAGAGGGTATTTCACCCCCTTCTTCAGCTCCTGTCTGAATTTAGTCTGGGTCACAATGTAAATACATGTGTTGGTGCAGGAACTGAGAATCTGCAGCATCTTTGATGTTTGATCTGTGATAAAGAGAGGGTCAGTGTAGGAGGAATAAGAATAAATATCTGTAATTCGAGCATAAATGTTAAACACAACCCGGGTCACCCATAACAGGATAAAACTGCCGGATATACTGAAGAGTAAAATAATTGATTTCCTGCGATTCTCCATCTCTGGGTCCTTGTGATTCTCTGCATTGCTGTGGCGCCGGAATCCCCTGCGGACTTGACTGGAGAATAAAATCCGTCTGACAGTCAGAACATTGAGCAGCAAAATCAGAAAGACCGGGACACAAGGGGTTAAAATGAGGTCAAACAATTCATATGCCCCCCATATGGGGGAAGTGAAGAAGCTCAGTTTATGACCACAACCCATGGGAACATTATTAATAATGTATTCTTGTTTCAGTGTAAAGTACAAGGGGAGAGACTCTAAACAGCCCAGCACACTCACTGTTCCCACAACCACAGCCGCCGTTTTCTCGCTGCAATATTTTGTTTTCAGCTTCTCACAACAAATGGCCACAAATCGATCAAAGGTGAAAGTGACTGTGAGCCAGACAGAAACAACTGTGGATGCAGAAAGCAGAACGATAATGAGAGAACACACAGGAGTAATTCTCAGGAATGAATATGGGAAATAAATTCCAACCATCCAGTACAATATGGGTTCAGTGATAACGACCAGGAGATCAGACACTGCCATTCCCACCAGGTAGACACTGATACATTTGGAGAGACCGCACTTTCCTCGGGACAGGATCACAATCGCCACCAAGTTAACTGGAAGAGAAAGAGAAAAGGAAGCAGAGAAATTACTGATCAGACCTGGAGACAAAGCAGCAGTTTGACAGGATCTGGGCTGAAATTTCCAGCTTTGTTGCTGCATCGAGCAGTGAAAACTGATTCATTGACCCGGGCAGTGCTTTGTCACAGTGAAATGTTTGTGAACACAGTTATTAATAATGAATTGGGAGATTGATACAGAAAGTGAATAAAGTCAGCACCGGGTCTACTGGAAGTACTGAGTGAGGATGCAGTGTCAGTGGGGAAATGAGAAGGGGTTTTACAGAGATGGAATCCAATGGGTTAATTGGGAATGTGTCTCCAGACTGTTGGTTGGGAAGGTTTGGGGAGAGCGGGATGTGTAGCTGGCTTGTTGCTCTGGGTTCAGGGAACCGACAGAGACTGTTATCAAATGGGAAAACTGCAACGCTGTGTTAGAGTATCAGCAAAGATCTAGAATGGCAGAGCAGGCTCGAAGGGCTGAATGGCCTCCTCCTGCTCCCATTTTGGACGTGGCAGCTGGAGGTGGAGACAGTGAGTGAGATTGGGAGGGAGAGAAGGAAAAGGACATGTTGGAGCAGGAGGGGAGACTGGAGCAGATGGTTTGGGAAAGTGGATAAACTGAAGCAATGGATGAGGAGACTGAGGATTCAATACAGTGAGAGGAGAGGCTGAGATTCACAGGGAGAGACTGCAGCAGAGTGTTAGAGGAAATCGAATCTATAGATCCCAGTTACACAACTCAATTCATACATTCAAACAATAATCCCTGTGGTTACTGGTGTTGGAGAACAGTTCATTGTTTCTACAATATAGTCAATATATTTAGTTTGTACAGGCTATTAAATATAAATGTAAATATATTTCTGATATCAGCCTCGCTCTTTATTGAATTCAGCAGTCACAGAAATTTTAAAGTGCAGTATTTAAATAATGAATTACCATCAGTGATGAACTGATTTTATTCTATTTATTCAGTCACGAAGTAAGGAATAGGAACTTTCTACAAAACAAAATGAGGACCTGACAGAAATCAACACAGAGGATCAAGTCCAACAGGAAAATGAACACAATCTGACAACAGACAACTTCAACTCACAGTTTCTCTCACTAATTGTTCTGGACATTCCAGCACTTGATGATAGTGAATTATTTACACTGCTGCTTCTTTCTCTTTCTCTTTACTTCTGCTTTTCCTTTCCCATCGGTTTCGTTCTCCCTGCTCCTTTTCTCCTTCCCTATCTCTCCGGAGTACTCACACCCTGTAAATTGTTACTTAATGCTGCTTTTCACATATGATTTATTCCTAACATTCTGCGTCTGTGTTCTGTTCACCAGCCCCAGGTTCAATGATTTTATTCTCAGAGTCAGTTTCTTCAATGGTGAAACCTCTGTGAATAATTTACTGTATCTACAGAACACCCAAGTCTCCACCTGTTCACCTACACTCTTCACTTCATCTACAATGCATGGAATAAACAGGATCGAAAGCTATTTCCAGACAAATCTCACAATCATTGAAATTCCTTCTCCTGGAATTATAAAGTAATCTGTTTGAATGTGGGATTGTTTAATTAATAAAACAGCAACATCATCGCTGCATCTGATAATCTACAGATAAATGGAAAGGCACGTGATTCCAACTGACAGAGTGAAAACCAGTAAAACATCACATCAATACTTTCTGTTTTACAATGTAGTCCAGTGACAGTGAAGGTCCACAGTGAAGCAGAGAAGGAGAAGTGAAAGTGTCAGCAGCAAACTCAGTTCAGCAGCCAGACTTCTGAAGCAGCTTCAGACACACACAGAATGAAATAATATTTGATAACAGTGATAATCAATAAATACATTGAAATCCCAGTTAAACTGAGCCATGTTATTGGGGAGGGAGGACATTGTTCTGTCCCCTTGTAACACTGAGACCGTGAGATGTCTCATTATCAATCACTGAAAAAAATCATAAAAATATTCCAGGACCGGTTAGATCCACATCATGAAAATGTTAAAAACTCCGAATGGTCTGATTATTGATCCTCACTGAAACATCTCATTCCAATACATTCAATGCACAGAATAATCCAGTAATAATGCCACAGTTACTTAAAACAATACCATTAAATACAAAATACAATTCCTGCAAGAATGAAAGAGTAGACAATGAGGAGATTCCATCAGTAAATTGCTGGAAAAGAACAGGCGGCTGTTTAACACACACAGAGGGAAATAATACCCAGTACAGCAGCACAGTTAACATCGATTTACGCCATTAACAGCTGAGATTTTGGCTTACCAGGAACTCCAATTGCTGCAAGTACAGGATAATAAATGTCTTCTATCTGAAAGATTACTGGATATCCCATTTCTGTGAGAAGCAGAGACTTCTGTTCGCCTGGAATCCACAGCTCCAGCAGGCACTCTGAGCTGATCCATTCCAATGAGTCCTGATTTATACAGGGCATAAGTCCCCACTGACACGGTTATACCCCTGATCATTGCTATTAGTTACACTCACCTGAACAAACACATTTCATCAGCAGCTTTAGAACATAGATAGAACAGAGATCAGTACGGCACAGTACAGGCCCTTCGGCCCACGATGTTGTGCCGTACCTTTAACCTACTCTCAGATCAAACTAACTACCGACCCTTCATTCTACTATCATCCATGTACCTATCCAAGAGTCGCTGAAATGTCCCTAATGTATCTGCTTCTACTACCACCGCTGGCAGCGCATTCCACGCACCCACCACTCTCTGTGTAAAGAACCTACCTCTGACATCTCCCCGAAATCTTCCTCCAAATCACCTTAAAATTATGCCCCCTGGTGATAGCCCTTTCCAACGTGGTAAAAGGTCTCTGGCTATCCACTCTATCTATGCCTCTCATCATCTTGTACCCCTCAATCATGTTACCTCTCATCCTTCTTCGCTCCAATGAGAAAAGCCATGGCTCCCTCAATCTTTCTTCGTAGGACATGCCCTCCAGGCCAGGCAGCATCCTCAAGATCCCTCTGTTCCACCACATTACCAAGAATCCTGTCTTTAAGCCTGTATTCCGCATTCAAATTGGACCTTCCAAAATGAATCACTTCACACTTTTTCAGTTTGAATTCCATTTGCCACTTCTCAGCCCAGCTCTGCATCCTGTCAATCTCCTGTTGCAGCCTACAACAGCCATCCACACTATCCACAACTCCAGCAATCTACATGTCATCGGCAAGATTGCTAACCCAGCCTTTCACTTCCTCATCCAAGTCATTTATAAAAATCACAAAGAGCAGAGGTCCCAGAACAGATCCCTGTGGAACACCGCTGGTCACCGAGCTCCAGGCTGAATACTTTCCATCTACTACCACCCTCTGTCTTCTGTGGGCCGGCCAATTTTTAATCCAGACAGCCAACTTTCCCTGTATCCCATGCCTCCTTACTTTCTGAATGAGCCTACCATGGGGAACCTTATCAAACGCCTTGATATAATCCATATGCACCACATCCACTGCTCTTCCTTCATCAATGTGTTTTGTCACATCTTCAAAGAATTCAATAAGGCTTGTGAGGCATGACCTGCCCCTCACAAAGCCATGCTGACTGTCTCTAATCAAACCATGCTTTTCCAAATAATCATAAATCCTGTCTCTCAGAATCCTCTCCAATAATTTGCCTACTACCGACGTAAGACTAACTGGTCTATAATTCCCAGGGTTATCCCTATTCCCTTTCTTGAACAAGGGAACAACTTTTGCCACCCTCCAATCATCTGGTACTACTCCAGTGGACAGTGAGGACGCAAAGATCATCGGCAAAGGGGCGGCAATCTCTTCCCTCGCTTCCCGTAATATCCTTGGGTATATCCCATCTGGTCCCGGGGACATATCTGTCCTCATATCATTCAAAATTTCCAGCACATCCTCCTTCTTAACCTCAACCTGTTCGAGCATATCAGCCTGTTCCACGCTATCCTCATGAACGACCAGGTCCCTCTCACTCGTGAATACTGAAGCAAAGTATTCATTTAGGACCTCCAATACCTCCTCCGACTCCAGGCACAACTTCCCTCCACTATCCCAGAACCGCCCTACCCTCACTCTGGCCATCCTCTTGTTCCTCACATAAGTGGAGAACGCCTTGGGATTTTCCTTAATCCTACCCGCCAAGACTTTTTCATGTCCCCTTCTAGCTCTCCTAAGTTCATTTTTCAGTTCCTTCCTGGCTACCTTGTAACCCTCTAAAGCTCTGTCTGATCCTTGCTTCTTCAACCTTAAGTAAGCTTCCTTCTTTCTCTTGACTAGCTGTTCCACATCCCTTGTCATCCAAGGTTCTTCACCCGACCATCCCTTCCTTGCCTCATCGGGACAAACCTAACCAGCGGTCGCAGCAAGTGCTCCCGAAACAACCTCCACATTTCTGTCGTGTATTTCCCGGAGAGCATCTGTTCCCAATTAATGCTCTCCAGTTCCTGCCTAATAGCATTGTAATTCCCCCTCCCCCAATTAAATATTTTCCCATCCCGTCTGTTCCTGTCCCTCTCCATGACGATAGTAAAGGTCAGGGAGTTGTGATCACTATCACCGAAATGCTCTCCCACCGAGAGATATGCCACCTGGCCTGGTTCGTTGCCAAGCACCAAGTCCAACATAGTCTACCCTCTAGTCGGCCTATCTACATATTGAGTCAGGAAACCTTCCTGGACACACCTGACAAAAACTGCTCCGTCCAAACTATTTGCACTAAGGAGGTTCCAATCAGTATTAGGGAAGTTGAAGTCACCCATGACAACAACCCTGTTACTTCTGCACCTTTCCAAAATCTGCCTCCCAATCTGTTCCTCCGTGTCTCTGTTGCTATTGGTGGGTCTATAGAAAACTCCCAATAAAGTGATTGCTCCTTTCCTGTTTCGGACATCCACCCAGAATGACTGAGTAGACAAACCCTCCTCGACGACCTCCCTTTCTGCAGCTGTGATACTGTCCCTGATTAGCAATGACACTTCCCACCTCTTTTACCTCCCTCCTTATTCCCTTTGAAACATCTAAACCCCGGAACATCCAATATCCATTACTGTCCCGTGATATCCAAGTCTCCGTAATGGCCACAACATCGTAGCTCCATGTACTGATCTATGCTCAAAGTTCATCACCCTTATTCCTGACTCTTCTTGCATTAAAATAGCTTTGACTCTGATGTAAATAATGTGGTGGATAAAACACAATCACTTCAATGTCAATGATATTTTCTGAGTAAGACCTCTCTCGAGAATAAACCTGAAATCTGTACTCATACTGGACGGATGCTACAATTATGAGAGGCGTCATTTACATTTTCCATATTATTGCATTGACCTTGTTCACTCCTGGCGTTTCTATTGTAAATGTAACTGATCTGTCTGCAGTGGACACTGAATCCAGGGACAAACGCAATCCTGTTTCACTCTGTTCCTGCCTTTTCCCAGTTAAAATGTGAACTTTGAGTCTCTGATTCGGGACCATGATCAGGGTTTCAGCCCAGAAACTACTGTGATTGATATTACTGGACAGACACTGTACGCATCCATTTGGGAGGCAGTTGGGTCGTGATAATATCACTGATCACGAAATCCAGAGGCCCAACCTGATGGCCTGGGGACAGGGGTTCAAATCCCACCTCGGCAACAATATAAAACAGAGCGAGCTGCCTTTCTATGAAAAAGAAGAGGGAGCTCTGCCTCTACGTATAAAGTGGAGAGAGCGCCCTCTCCATGTATAAAGTGGAGGGAGCTCCCTCTCTATTTATAATGTTGGGAGCGATGAAGGTAAGAGGAGAAGAGGGAAACGAAAACAAATGGGAAAATGGAGAGAGAGGGACAAAATGGAAGACAGTGAGAGACAGAAGAGATAGCGAAATGAGATCTTGACGGAACCCCAGTAACAATCCCCAGTGTCTGCCCTGTCGGTATTTGGGGTTTAATGTGAGTGTTTTAGGGATGAGTGTTCGATGAGTGTTTGATATTTTCAAACTGCATTGATATTCCCAACACAAGCAAGAGTTAAAGATTCAAAATTAACCAAACGAATGGCTCAAAGCATTGCTGTTCATGTACAGAGGGATGGAGAGATGGAAGGAGTGAGACACAGACGGAGAGAGACACAGACAGAGTGGGACAGAGACAGAGGAAGAGGGAGAAAGACAGAGGTAGAATGATGGAGGAAAAAGGAGAAACAGAGACAAAGGGGGAGAGACAGAAAGGGAGGCAGGTAAATGCAGAGTGAGACAGACAGAAAGGGAGGCAGGCAGATGCAGAGGGAGGGAGACAGATGCAGAGGGAGAGACAGACAGAGAGAGAGGGAGGGCGAGATTATCGGAAAAAGTTTACATCTAATAATGTTGACAAAAGATAGAATTAAAAAGTATAACTGGCTGTGTGCAAGACCTAATTTTGAAAGGAAAGATCAGAGGTTTAGTGTGAATGCTTTGGGGGCAATTGTTGGATCAGTGATTGATATTTTCAAACTGAAGTGACATTTAATATTATTTAAAAAAATATTATTAAACACTGACAAACTTTAGAAGCAGGGGAAATGGGATACAGTGTGTGAGGGGATCTTGACAGAACATCAGTAACAATCTCCATTATCTGCACTGTCCTGTATTGGTGGCTTAGTGTGAGAGTTTAGGGGGCGAGTGTTGATCAGTGTTTGATATTTTCAAACTACAGTGACGTTCCCAATAAGGGCAAGATTTACAGGTTCATAATTAACCAAGAAATGGATAAAAACATTTCTGTCCAAGGAGAAAGAGATGGAGTTAGAGACAGAGTAATGGAAAGAAGCAGAGAAAGAGGGAGCGGGTGAGGGAGAGAGAGAGAGAGAGAGAGAGAGAGAGAGAGAGAGAGAGAGAGAGAGAGAGAGAGAGAGAGAGAGAGAGAGAGAGAGAGAGAGAGAGAGAGAGAGAGAGAGAGAGAGAGAGAGAGGATGAGACCAGTTGTAACAATCATTAACAATCCTCATTATCTGCCCAGTCCTGTTTTTGGAGGTTAGTGTGAGTGTTTTAGGGGTGAATGTTGGATCAGTGTTTCATATTTTCAAACTGCAGTGACATTCCCAACAAAGCTGTTAAAGTATATAAGAGCAGGGAGGTTATGCTGGAAGTGTATAACTCATTGCTTAAGCACCATAATGAGACCTCCCAGGGCAGGAACAGTGGGAGTTTAGATACAGAGTAAAGCAGTGGATTTAGAGAAGGAGGGAGAGACGGGCAGAAAGAGTGAGGAGATACTGTCCACACACAACAACTAAAGTCACACACCATCCTAACTTGAAACTACATCGCCATTCCTTCACTGTTACTGGGTCAAAATCCTGGAACTCCCTTCCTAACAGCACTGTGGGTCGACCTACCCCACATGTACTGCAGCGGTTCAAGAAGGAGGCTCAACACCACCTTCTCAAGGGCAATTAGAGATGGGTAATAAATGCTGGCCTGGCCAGTAACGCACACATCCAACAAATAAATAAGGCAAATAAATAGTTGACACTGAGTCACTTAAGGAGATATTACACGAGACGAACAAAAACCTGGTCAAAGAGGTTGGTCTGAGGAAGCGTCTTCAAAGAGGAAAGAGAGTTAGTGAGACGGAGAGGTTTAGGAAAGGAATTCCAGAGTTAGGGTCTTGACAGCTTGAAGGCACGGCCACCAATGTTGGAACAATTCAAATTGGGGAGGCTCAAGAGGCCAGAATTAGAGGATTGCAGATATTGGTGGATTGTGGAGCTGGAGGAGATTGCAGAGATAGGGAGGGGTAATTTGTGGAAGACAGTTCCAATCTTCTAGCCCCCTTTGTATGGAGAATTGTTTCTAAATTTCATCTTTGAAAGGGCTTTCGACTAATTTTGATTTTTAGACAGTCCCCCCTGTCTGATGACTGTCCCCATCGAATACTCACAGGGCAGTACGCACGGGGTTAGATACAGAGTAAATAACCATCTACCAATGCCAGACTCACTGTTCCTCTGTCTCTTTCCCCTCATCTCTCACTGCCTGCAACACCCTTTCTATGCCTCTCTTTCTCCCTCTTCCCATCCTGAGAGCAAGAGGGAGAGATTGAGATAGTGTGCAGAGGGAGATAGAGATAGAGGGAGAAAAATAGAGAGATAGACTTGGAAAGTGAGTAACAACGAGAAGAAATAGGGTTTCAGAGAGTAGAAGAGAGGGGAAGAGAGAGATAGAGATGGAGAGAGATTACCAGCAAGAGAGTTTACCAGAGATTACCTCTCTCTCAGTCCCTATCACTCCTTTCCAATTTGTTACCATCTCCAACTAGTTTTCTCCTTCTAACCCGATGTTTCACGCTCCATGCATCTCGCTCGTATGTCTGTGTTTTCTTCAGTGAAGGATTACATCAAATTATTATGTTTTACATTTGTCCTTTCAATCTAACTGAACAATCTCTCAGACTGTGAACTTGGAGTGAATGTCCACTGATTCCTGAAGATAACAGGACAGGTGGATAAGGTGGTTAAGAAGGATTACGGAATACTTTCCTTTATTGGCCGATGTAGAGAATATAAGAGCAGGGAGGTTATGCTAGAACTGTATAAAACACTAGTTAGACCACAGCTAGAGTATTGTGTACAGTTCTGGTGACCACATTACAGGAAGGATGTGATCACACTAGAGAGGGTACAGAGGAGATTTACAGAGGATGTTGTCAGGAATGGAGAATTTTGACGATGAGTAGAGATTGCATACGCTGGAATTGTTTTCTTTGGAACACAGAAGGTTGAAGGGAAGATTTAATTGAGGTGTATAGAATGATGATGGGCCGAGATAGAGTGGATAAGAAGGACCCATTTCCCTTAACAAAGGGGGCAATCACCAGGGGCAGAGATTTCCAGATTTCCACACCAATATCAAGAGGGTTCCATCGTGGAATACCTTGCTGGATGTTCACAATGGAGCGTTTTCCTTCCTGGTCATCGGTCCTGGTTGCCTGAGCACCAACGTCATCCACATTTCTCCCACTCGACCAATATTTCACTCTACATAACTATCTTTCTCTGTTTGCGTACACAGCAGTGAAAGATGACATCAAATGAATATATCTTCCATTCTCCCTGTCAATCCACCCCAACAATCTCTCTGTCTCCGATCTTGTCCCTCTCCACAACACTCTTGCTGCCTGCATATCGAAGCCTCTCTCCCTCCATCTCCCTCTTCGTGTCAAAGATTGCAGGAGGGAGAGACAGAGCGAGGAAGACAGAGAGAGACACAGAGAACAACCCCAGCTTCTCCAATCTATCCACGTAACTGAAGTCCCTCATCCCTGGAACAATTCTTGTGAATCATTTTTGCACCCTCTCTAATGCCCCCACATTCTTCCTAAAGTACGGTGTCCAGAATTGGACAATGCTCCATTTGAAGGCAAACCAGCGTTTTACAAAGGTCATAGTTTCCTTGCTTTTGTATTCAATGTCTCTATTTATAATCTCAGGACCGCTTCTGCCATTTAACCACTTTCTGAAGCTGCCCTGCCACCTTCAGTGATTGGTGCACAAATACCCCCCAGATGTGTCTGTTCCTGCACCTCCTTTAGAATTATATCCTTTACTTTATATCGTCTCTCCTCCTTTTTCCTAACCATGGAGGCGGAAGATGCGGGCAGGGTTCTAAATGAATACATACCGACTGTCTTCACAAAAGAGGGGATGACATAGACATTGTAGTCAATGAGGAGGGGTCTGAAATATTGAATGGGATAAACAGTGAGAGGAAATATTCAGGGGTTTAGCATCTTTGAAAGCTGATAATTCACCAGGCTCAGACGGTTTAGATGTGCAAGGGAGGAAATAGCAGAGGCTCTGATCATCATTTTCCAATCCTCTCTGGTTACTGTCGTGCTGCCAGATCACTGGAGGACTGCGCATGTTGTACTGTTGTTTGACAAGGGAGAAAGTAAAAGACTGAGTAATTCCAGGCCACCCAGACTAATCACAGTCGAGAGCAAATAATTAGGCACAAGGGAATTATTAATTATTTTCCCGGACAGTGTGTCTCAGTGTCTCTATGTCTCTGTCTCTGTCACATTTGAAGCACGACCCATACATTGGTGAGGAGTCCGTCTCTGGAATAAATGTCCCAGTGTTGTGGTAACATAAAATGGCCACCGAGAACCAGCCTAAAATGGCAGACTAATGTTTGTGGATTTCCACAGATATTTGAGAGACGAGAGAGAGAGAGACAGACAGACAGACAGAAAGAGAGACAAAGAGAGAGACACAGACCAAGACACAGAGAGTGATAGCAAGATATTTGTCATTGGACAGAGGAAGAGGAGGAGGCCATTTGGCCCCTCAACCTTCTTCCGTCTTTCAATGAGCTCATGGCTGATGTGTGATCCAACTCCATGTACCTATCTTTGCCCCTTAATACCTTTGGTTAACAAAAATCTAACAAACTCAGATTTAAAAACTAACAAGTGTCTCAGCATCAATTGCTGTTTGTGGAAGAGAGTTCCAAACTGATACATCACCTTGTATCTTCATTTTACTCCTGAAAGGTCTTTAGACTACGTTTAGATTTTTAGACTATGCCCCCAAGTTCCTGACTCCGCAGCCAGTGGGAATTGTTCCTCTCTGTCCACCCGTTCAGTTTCCCTTATTATCTTGAATACATTCATCAAATCACCCCATAACCTTGTAAATTCCAGGGAAAAGGACATGTTGGAGCAGGAGGGGAGACTGGAGCAGATGGTTTGGGAAATTGGATAAACTGAAGCAATGGATGAGGAGACTGAGGATTCAATACAGTGAGAGGAGAGGCTGAGATTCACAGGGAGAGACTGCAGCAGAGTGTTAGAGGAAATCTAATCTATAGATCCCAGTAATACAACTCAATTCATACATTCAAACAATAATCCCTGTGTTTATTGGTGTTGGAGAACAGTTCATTGTTTGTACAATATAGTCAATATATTTAGTTTGTACAGGCTATTAAATATAAATTTAAATATATTTCGGATATCAGCCTCGCTCTTTATTGAAATCAGCAGTCACAGGGATTTTAAAGTGTAGTATTTAAATAATGAATTACCATCAGTGATGAACTGATTCTATTCTGTTCATTCAGTCACTAAGTTGGAAAAAGGAACTTTCTACAAAACAAAATGAGGACCTGACAGAAATCAACACAGAAGATCAAGTCCAACAGGAAAATGAACACAATCTGACAACAGACAACTTCAACTCACAGTTTCTCTCACTAATTGTTCTGGACATTCCAGCACTTGATGATAGTGAATTATTTACACTGCTGCTTCTTTCTCTTTCTCTTTACTTCTGCTTTTCCTTTCCCATCGGTTTCGTTCTCCCTGCTCCTTTTCTCCGTCCCTATCTCTCTGGAGTACTCACACCCTGTAAATTGTTACTTATTGCTACTTTTCACATATGATTTATTGCTAATATTCTGCGTCTGTGTTCTGTTCACCAGCCCCAGGTTCAATGATTCTATTCTCAGAGTCAGTTATTTCAATGGTAAGACCTCTGTGAATAATTTAATGTATCTACAGAACACTCAAGTCTGCACCTGTTCACCTACACTCTTCACTTCATCTACAATACATGGAATAAACAGGATCGAAAGCTTCTTCCAGACAAACCTCACAATCATTGAAATTCCTTCTCCTGGAATTATAATGTAATCCGTTAGAATGTGGGATTGTTTAATTAATAAAACAGCAACATCAGCGCTGCAGCTGATAATCTACAGATAAATGGAAAAAAAAAACTATTGATTCCAACTGATAGAGTGAAAACCAGTAAAACATCACATCAATACTTTCTATTTTGCAATGTAGTCCAGTGACAGTGAAGGTCCACAGTGAAGCAGAGAAGGAGATGTGTAAGTGTCAGCAGCAAACTCAGTTCAGTCGCCAGACCTCTGAAGCAGTGTCAGACACACACAGAGTGAAATAATATTTGATAACACTGATAATCAATAAATACATTGAAATCCCAGTTTAACTGAGCCATGTTATTTGGGAAGGAGGACATTGTGCTTTCCGCTTGTGACACTGAGACTGTCAGATGTCCCATTATTGATCACCAAAATATAAAGATTCATATAAATAATCCAGGACGGATTTGGTCCACGTCATGAAACTGTTAATAACTACTGATTGTTTGATTTTTGATCTTAACTAAAACACCTCATTCAAAAGCATTCGCTACACAGAATAATCCAGTAAGAATGCAACGGCTGCCGAAACCAATACCATTAAAGACATGATACAACGCCTGCAAGAATGAAAGAGTAGACAATGAGGAGATTCCATCTGTAAATTGCTGGAAAAGAACAGGCGGTTGTGTAACACACACAGTGAGAAATAGTACCCAGTACAGCAGCAGTTAACATTGATTTACACCATTAACAGCTGAGATACTGGCTTACCAGGAACTCCAACTGCTGCAAGTACAGGATAGTAAATGTCTTCTATCTGAAACATTACTGGATATTCCATTTCTGTGAGAAGCAGAGTCTTCTGTCAGCCTGGAATCCACAGCTCCAGCAGGCACTCTGAGCTGATCCATTCCAATGGGTCCTGATTTATACAGGGGATAAATCTCCACTGACACGGTTATACCCCTGATCATTGCTATTAGTTACACTCTCCTGAACAAACACATTACATCAGCAGCTTTGACTCTCATGTAAATAATGTGGTGGATAAAACACAGAAAATATCATTGACATTGAAATGATTGAGTAAGACCTCCCACGGAATAAACCTGAAATCTGTACTCATACTGGATGGATGGCAATTATGAGAGGCGTCATTTACATTTTCCATATTATTGTATTGACCTTGTTTACTCCTGGCATTTCTATTGTAAATGTAACTGATCTGTCCGCAGTTGACACTGAATCCAGGGACAAAATCAATCCCATTTCACTCTGTTCCTGCCTTTTTCCAGTTAAAATGTGAACTTTGAGGATCTGATTCGAGACCATTTCCAGGGCGACAGCCTAAAAGCTCCTGTGAGTGATATTACAGGACAAACACTGTAGATACTCATGAAGGAGGCAGCCGCAAATTGATAATATCACTGGTGATGTAATCCAGAGGCCCAACCTAATGGTCTGAGGGCAGGGGTTCAAATCCCACCATGGCAGCTGCATAAAATAGAGGGAGCTCCCTCTCTATGTATAAAGTGGAGGGAGCTCCCTCTCCACGTATAAAGTGAAGGAATTCCCTCTCCACGTTTCAAGTGGAGGGAGCTCCCTCTCCACGTATAAAGTGGATGGAGCACCCTCTCTTTGTATAAAGTGGATGGAGCGCCCTCTCTTTGTGTAAAGTGGATGGAGCGCCCTCTCTTTGTAGAAAGTGGAGGGAGCGCCCTCTCTTTGTATAAAGTGGAGGGAGCGCCCTCTCTTTGTATAAAGTGGAGGGAGCGCCCTCTCTTTGTATAAAGTGGAGGGACCGCCCTCTCTTTGTATAAAGTGGAGGGAGCGCCCTCTCTTTGTATAAAGTGGAGGGAGCGACCTCTCTTTGTATAAAGTGGAGGGAGCGCACTCTCTTTGTATAAAGTGGAGGGAGCGCCCTCTCTTTGTATAAAGTGGAGGGAGCGCCCTCTCTTTGTATAAAGTGAAGGGAGCGCCCTCTCTATGTATAAAGTGGAGAGAGCTCCCTCTCGATGTATAAAGTGGAGGGAACACCCTCTCTACGTATAAAGTGGAGGGAGCACCCTCTACGAATAAAGTGGAGGTAACTCCCTCTCTATGTATAAAGTGGAGGTAGCTCCCTCTCTATGTATAAAGTGGAGAGAGCTCCCTCTCTATGTATAAAGTGGAGAGAGCTCCCTCTCTACGTATAAAGTGGAGGGAGCACCCTCCCTACGTATAAGGTGGAGGTAGCACCCTCTCTACGTAAAAGTGGAGGGAGCACCCTCTCTACATATAAAGTGGAGGGAGCTCCCTCTCTACGTATAAAGTGGAGGGAGCTCCCTCTCTACGTATAAAGTGGAGGGAGCTCCCTCTCTACGTATAAAACTGCAGTGACGTACCCAGCAAGGGCAAGAATTGCAAGTTCAAAATTAACCAATAAATGGATTAAAACACTTCTGTCCAAGGAGAGATAGAGGGAGAGATGGTTTGAGACGGGGACAGGCACAGTCATGGACTGAGGCAGAGAAAGAGGGAGAAGGAGATAGAGGGAGAGATAGAGATGGAGAGACACAGACATGAGAGGGAGAGACCGATAGAAGATGTGACAAGATGTAACAATAAGTAACTATCCTCATTATCTGCCCAATCCTGTATTGGCAGTTTAGTGTGAATGTTTTCCGGGTGAGTGTTGGTTCAGTGTTTGATAATTTCACACTGCAGTGACGTTCCCAACAAAGCAGCTATAGAATAGAAGAGCAGGGAGGTTATGCGGAAACTGTATAACACATTGGTTAGACCACAACTCGAGTACTGTGTGCAGTTCTGGTCATATAATTACAGAAAGGATGTAATTGCACTAGAGAGGGTACAGAGGAGATTTACGAGGATGTTGCCAGAACTGGAAAAATGCAGCTATGAGGAAAGATTGGATCGGCTGGGGTTGTTCTCCTTGGATCAGAAAAGGCTGAGGGGAGATCTGATTGAAATGTGAGGGGCTTGGATAGAGTGGAGGTGAAGGGTATATTCACCTCAGCAGAGAGGTCAGTGACGAGGGGGCATAGACTTAAAGTGATTGGTAGAAAGATTAGAGGGGATATAAGGAAAATGTTTTTCACCCAGAGGGTGGTGAGGGTCTGGAACAATTGGCCTGAAAGGGTAGTTGAGGAAGAAAACCTCAACTCATTCTAAAGGAGTCTGGATATGCACCTCAAGTGCCATTATCTGCAGGGCTACGGAACAAATGGAGGCATGTGGGATTAGAATAGGTGGATCGTTTTTTGGCCGGCACGGACATGATGGACCAAGTGGCCTCTTTTTGTGCCTTAAATTTTCTGTGATTCGAAAGGAAAGAGTTTCTGGTTCAAAATTAACCAAGAAATGCCTGAAAGCATTGCTGTCCTGGGACAGAGAGGAAGGGAGAGATGAAAAGAGAGAGACTGAGAGAGAGAGAGGCAGAGAAAGAGGGAGAGACAGAGAGAGAGGGAGACACAGACAGATCGAGAGGGGTGGCAGAGAAAGAGGGAGAGGGTGAAACAGAGACAGAGAAGGAGTGAAAGACAGAAATAGGGGAGATAGAGACAGGGGAGACAGTGGGGAGGGAAATTCAGACAGAGAGAAGGTGGCAGAGAGACAGATAGAGGGAGTGGTAGAGGGAGAGATATGGAGGGACAGAGGGAGAGGGAAAGACAGACAGAGGGACAGATGGAGATGGAGAAACAGAGAGAGAGAGAACAATTGGGAGAGACAGAGATTGGGGAGACAGGGGTAGAGGGAGAGACCGAGACAAAAAGAGAGAGGGGAGAGAATGGGATTGGCAGAGAGACGGACAGCAAAAGAAGGAGAGACCAAGAGAGAGCGAGGCAGAGTGAGAGAGATAGAGGGTGGGAAAGAGGGAAGGACAGAGGGAGGGACAGAGAGAGACGGGGATACCAAGAGAGAGACAGGGCAAAGAGAGAGAGAGAGAGAGTAAAGATAGAAACATAGAGAGAGACAGAGACAGAGAGTGGGGAGACTACAGCAGCAACTATAGGTCACTTATTTTAACTTCGGTGGTGGAAAACATTTAGAAAAAACAATTTGGATCAACATCAATAGTCACATGGACAAAAGCGAGATAATTAAGGAAAGGCAGCATGGATTTCTTAAGGGAAAATCATGTTTAACGAACTGGCTGGAGTTTTTTGAGGAGATAACTGAAAGGGTTGATGAGGGCAATGTTGTTGATGTGGTGTACATGGAGTTTCAAAATGCGTTTGATACGGTGCCACACAACAGACGTGTGAGCAAACTTGTAGCTCATGGAATAAGTACGACGGTCGCAACATGGATACGGAATTGGCTGGGTGACAGGAAACAAAGAGTAGTGATTAATGGATGTTTTTCAGGCTGGAGGAAGGTTTGTAGTGGAGTTCCCCAGGGGTCAGTGTTGGGACCCTTGAGTTTCTTGATATATGTTAATGACCGAGACCTCGGTGGACAGGGTACAATTTCAAAGTTTGCAGATGATACGAAATTTGGAAGCATTGTGAACTGTGATGACAACAGCGATGAACTTCAAAAGGACATAGACAAGTTGGTGGAATGGGCAGGCAGGTGGCAGATGAAGTTCAATGCATAGAAATGTGAAGTGATTCATTTTGGTAGGAAGAACATGGAGTGATAATATAGAAAAAAGGAACAATTCCAAAGGGGGATTAGGAGCAGAGGGACCTGGGTCTATATGTGCAGAAGTCAATGAAGTTTGCCGGACTGGTTGCGAGATCGGTTAATTAAACATACAGTATCCTGGGATTTATTAATAGGGGCATAGAGCACAAGAGCAAGGAGGTTATGTAGAATTTGTATAAGATACTAGTTCATCCTCAGCACGAGTATTGCGTCCATTTTTGAGTGCCACACTTTAGTAAAGAAGTGAGGACATTGGAGAGAGTACAGAAGAGATTCACGAGAATGGTTCCAGGGATGAGGAATTTCAGTTATGAAGATAGCTTGGAGAAGTTAGGACTGTTTTCCTTGGAGAAGAGAAGGCTGAGAGGAAATTTGATAGAGGTATTCAAAATCATGAGGGATCTGGACAGAGTAGATAGGGAGAAACCGTTCCCACTTGTGAAAGGATCGAGAACGAGATGACACAGACAGAAAATATTTTGTAAGCGAAGCAAAAGTGACATGGAGAAAAACTTTTTCATGCAGTGAGTGGTTAATGTCTGGACTGTGCTGCCTTAGAACGTGGTGGAGGCAATTTTAATTGAAGCATTCAAAAGCGAATTAGACAGTGACATGAAAAGGAAGAATGTGCAGGGTTATGAAGAGAAGGCGGGGTAATAGAACTGAGAGAATTGCACTCTCGGAAAACCAGTGCAGACAAGATGGCCCGAATGGCCGCATCAAGCACTGCAATGACTCTGAGACAGAGGCAGAGAAAGAGAAAGGTGGAGAGATAGAGAGAGGCAGTGGGAGGGAGAGCATGTGAGAGAAACAGAGACAGAGAAGGTGAAACAGAGAGAGGGACATGCAGCGGCAAAGTGAGAGAAGGAGAAGGAGAGAGAGAGAGAGACAGACAGACAGAGGGAGACCGAGAGGCAGAGACAAAGAGAGAGAGAAGGAGACAGAGAGAGCGGAACAGACAGAAAGAGAGAGAGAGAGAATGACAGATAGGGACGGAGAGAAGGAGACAGAGTGGGAGGGAGAGATGATCTGAGAGAAAAATAAAGTAAAGTATTGAGACAGAATAAGAGTGACAGAGAGAGGGAGAGACAGTGACAGAGAGAGTGTCAAAGAGAGACAGAGACAGAAAGAGAGAAGGAGAGGAAGAGAAAGGGAGAGGAAGAAAGAGAGAGAGAGAGAGCACATGGTGGAGTTGCACTAACAAGAGAACCACACAGAGACACTCCTTGCGGAGATACTGTAATAACAGACCCACTCACTGATCCTCCCTGTGGAGATACTATAATAACAGACCCACTCACTGACCCTCCCTGTGGAGATACTATAATAACAGACTCACGAAGTGACTCTCTGTGGAGATACTATAATAACAGACACACTCAGTGACTCTCCCTGTGGAGAAACAATAATAACAGACCCACTCAGTGACTCTCCCTGTGGAGATACTATAATAACAGATCCACTCAGTGACCCTCCCTGTGGAGATACTATAATAACAGACCCACTCAGTGACCCTCCCTGTGGAGATACTATAATAACAGACCCACTCAGTGACTCTCCCTGTCGAGTTACTATAATAACAGACTCACTCAGTGACTCTCCCTGTGGAGATACTATAATAACAGACCCACTCAGTGATTCTCCCTGTGGAGATACGAGAATAACAGACCCACTCAGTGACTCTCCCTGTCGAGATACTATAATAACAGACCCACTCAGTGACTCTCCCTGTGGAGAAACAATAATAACAGACCAACTCAGTGACTCTCCCTGTGGAGATACTATAATAACAGACACATTCAGTGACTCTCCCTGTGGAGAAACAATAATAACAGACCAACTCAGTGATTCTCCCTGTGGTGATACTATAATAACAGACCCACTCACTGACTCTCCCTGTGGAGATACTATAATAACAGACACACTCAGTGACTCTCCCTGTGGAGAAACAATAATAACAGACCCACTCAGTGACTCTCCCTGTGGAGATAGTATAATAACAGACCCACTCAGTGACTCTCCCTCTGGAGAAACAATAATAACAGACCCACTCAGTGACTCTCCCTATGGAGATACTATAATAACAGACCCACTCAGTGACTCTCCCTGTGGAGATACTATAATAACAGACCCACTCAGTGACTCTCCCTGTGGAGATAATATAATAACAGACCCACTCAGTGACTCTCCCTCTGGAGAAACAATAATAACAGACCCACTCAGTGACTCCCCCTATGGAGATACTATAATAACAGACCCACTCAGTGACTCTCCATGTGGAGATAATATAATAACAGACCCACTCAGTGACTCTCCCCCTGGAGAAACAATAATAACAGACCCACTCAGTGACTCTCCCTGTGGAGATACTATAATAACAGACTCACTAAGTGACACTCCCTGTGGAGATAATATAATAAGAGACCCACTCAGTGACTCTCCCTGTGGAGAAACAATAGTAACAGACCCACTCAGTGACTCTCCCTGTGGAGATACTATAATAACAGACCCACTCAGTGACTCTCCCTGTCGAGTTACTATAATAACAGACTCACTCAGTGACTCTCCCTGTGGAGATACTATAATAACAGACCCACTCAGTGATTCTCCCTGTGGAGATACGAGAATAACAGACCCACTCAGTGACTCTCCCTGTCGAGATACTATAATAACAGACACACTCAGTGACTCTCCCTGTGGAGAAACAATAATAACAGACCAACTCAGTGACTCTCCCTGTGGAGATACTATAATAACAGACACATTCAGTGACTCTCCCTGTGGAGAAACAATAATAACAGACCAACTCAGTGATTCTCCCTGTGGTGATACTATAATAACAGACCCACTCACTGACTCTCCCTGTGGAGATACTATAATAACAGACACACTCAGTGACTCTCCCTGTGGAGAAACAATAATAACAGACCCACTCAGTGACTCTCCCTGTGGAGATAGTATAATAACAGACCCACTCAGTGACTCTCCCTCTGGAGAAACAATAATAACAGACCCACTCAGTGACTCTCCCTATGGAGATACTATAATAACAGACCCACTCAGTGACTCTCCCTGTGGAGATACTATAATAACAGACCCACTCAGTGACTCTCCCTGTGGAGATAATATAATAACAGACCCACTCAGTGACTCTCCCTCTGGAGAAACAATAATAACAGACCCACTCAGTGACTCCCCCTATGGAGATACTATAATAACAGACCCACTCAGTGACTCTCCATGTGGAGATAATATAATAACAGACCCACTCAGTGACTCTCCCTCTGGAGAAACAATAATAACAGACCCACTCAGTGACTCTCCCTGTGGAGATACTATAATAACAGACTCACTAAGTGACACTCCCTGTGGAGATAATATAACAACAGACCCACTCAGTGACTCTCCCTGTGGAGAAACAATAGTAACAGACCCACTCAGTGACTCTCCCTGTGGAGATACTATAATAACAGACCCACTCAGTGACTCTCCCTGTGGAGATACTATAATAACAGACTCACTAAGTGACTCTCCCTGTGGAGATGCTATAATAACAGACCAACTCAGGTACTCTCCATGAGGAGATACTATAATAACAGACCCACTCAGTGACTCTCCCTGTGGAGATACTATAATTGCAGACCAAATCAGTGACTCTCCCTGTGGAGATACTATAATAACATACTAACTCAGTGACTCTCCCTGTGGAGATACTATAATAACAGACCCACTCAGTGACTCTCCCTGTGGAGATACGATAAAAACAGACCCACTCAGTAACTCTCCCTGTGGAGATACTATAATAACAGACCCACTCAGTGACTCTCCCTGTGGAGATACTATAATAACAGACCGACTCAGTGACATTCCTTGTGGAGATACTATAATAACAGACCCACTCAGTGACTCTCCCTGTGGAGAAACAATAATAACAGACCAACTCAGTGACTCTCCCTGTGGAGATAGTATAATAACAGACCCACTCAGTGCCTCTTCCTGTGGAGAAACAATAATAACATACCCACTCAGTGACTCTCTCTGTGGAGATACTATAATAACAGACTCACTATGTGACTCTCCCTGTGGAGATACTATAATAACAGACCCACTCAGTGACTCTCCCTGTGGAGATACTATAATAACAGACTCACTCAGTGACTCTCCCTGTGGAGATACTATAATAACAGACCCACTCACTGACTCTCCCTGTGGAGATACTATAATAACAGACCCACTCAGTGACTCTCCCTGTGGAGAAACAATAATAACAGACCAACTCAGTGGCTCTCCCTGTGGAGATACCATAACAACAGACTCACGAAGTGACTATCTCTGTGCAGATACTATAATAACAGACACACTAAGTGACTCTCCCAGTGGAGATACTATAATAACAGACCGATTCAGAGACTCTCCCTGTGGAGATACTACAATAACAGACCCATTCAGAGACTCTCCCTGTGGAGATGCTATAATAACAGACCCACTCAGTGACTCTCCCTGTGGAGAAACAATAATAACAGACCAACTCAGTGACTCTCCCTGTGGAGATACTATAATAACAGACTCACTCAGTGAATCTCCCTGTGGAGATACTATAATAACAGACCCACTCAGTGACTCTCCCTGTGGAGATACTATAATAACAGACCCACTCAGTGACTCTCCCTGTGGAGATACTATAACAGACCCACTCAGTGACTCTCCCTGTGGAGATACTATAATAACAGACCCACTCAGTGACTCTCCCTGTGGAGATACTATAATAACAGACACACTCAGTGACTCTCCCTGTGGAGATACTATAATAACAGACCCACTCAGTGACTCTCCCTGTGGAGATACTATAATAACAGACACACTCAGTGACTCTCCCTGTGGAGATACTATAATAACAGACCCAGTCAGTGACTCTCCCTATGGAGATACGATAATAACAGACCCAATCAGTACCACTCCCTGTGGAGATACTATAATAACAGACCCACTCAGTGACTCTCCCTGTGGAGATACTATAATAACAGACCCACTCAGTGACTCTCCCTGTGGAGAAACAATAATAACAGACCAACTCAGTGACTCTCCCTGTGGAGATACTATAATAACAGACCCACTCAGTGACTCTCCCTGTGGAGAAACAATAATAACAGACCAACTCAGTGACTCTCCCTGTGGAGATACTATAATAACAGACCCACTCAGTGACTCTCCCTGTGGGGAAACAATAATAACATACCCACTCAGTGACTCTCTCTGTGGAGATAATATAATAACAGACTCACTAAGTGACTCTCCCTGTGGAGATACTATAATAACAGACCCACTCAGTGACTCTCCCTGTGGAGATACTATAATAACAGACTCACTCAGTGACTCTCCCTGTGGAGATACTATAATAACAGACCCACTCACTGACTCTCCCTGTGGAGAAACAATAATAACAGACCAACTCAGTGGCTCTCCCTGTGGAGATACCATAACAACAGACTCACTAAGTGATTCTCCCTGTGGAGATACAATAATAACAGACCCACTCAGTGACTCTCCATTTGGAGGTAATATAATAACAGACCCACTCACTGACTCTCCCTGTGAAACTACTATAATAACAGACCCACTCAGTGACTCTCCCTGTGGAGAAACAATAATAACAGACCCACTCAGAGACACTCTCTGTGGAGATACTATAATAACAGACCCACTCAGAGACTCTCTATGTGGAGATACTAAACTAACAGACCCACTCAGCGACTCTCCCTGTGGAGATACTATAATAACATCCCACTCAGAGACTCTCTCTGTGGAGATACTATACTAACCGCCCCACTCAGTGACTCTCCCTGTGGAGATACTATAATAACAGATCCACTCAGAGACTCTCTCTGTGTAGATACTATAATAACAGACACACTCAGTGACACTCCCTGTGGAGATACTGCAATAACAGACCCATTCAGAGACTCTCCCTGTGGAGATACTATAATAACAGACCCACTCAGTGACTCCCCCTGTGGATAAACAATAATAACAGACGAACTCAGTGACATTCCCTGTGGAAATACTATAATAACAGATCCACTCAGTGACTCTCCCTGTGGAGATACTATAATAACAGACCCACTCAGTGACTCTCCCTGTGGAGATACGACAATAACAGACCCACTCAGTGACTCTCCCTGTGGAGATACTATATAAACAGACCCACTCAGTGACTCTCCCTGTGGAGATACTATAATAACAGACCCACTCAGTGACTCTCCCTGTGGAGATACTATAATAACAGACCCACTCAGTGACTCTCCCTGTGGAGATACTATAATAACAGACACACTCAGTGAGTCTCCCTGTGGAGATACTATAATAACAGACCCACTCAGTGACTCTCCCTGTGGAGATACTATAATAACAGACTCACTAAGTGACTCTCCCTGTGGAGATACAATAATAACAGACCCACTCAGTGGCTCTCCCCGTGGAGATACCATAACAACAGACTCACTAAGTGACTCTCCCTGTGGAGATACAATAATAACAGACCCACACAGTGACTCTCCCCGTGGAGATAATATAATAACAGACCCACTCAGCGTCTCTCTCTGTGGAGATACTATAATAACAGACCCACTCAGTGACTCTCCTTGTGGAGAAACGATAATAACAGACCTACTCAGAGTCACTCTCTGTGGAGATACTAAAATAACAGACCCACTCAGTGACTCTCCCTGTGGAGATACTATAATAACAGACCCACTCAGAGACTCTCTCTGTGGAGATACTATAATAACAGACACACTCAGTGACTCTCCCTGTGGAGATACTATAATAACAGACCCATTCAGAGACTCTCCCTGTGGAGAAACAATAATAACAGACCAACTCAGTGTCTCTCCCTGTGGAGATACCATAACAACAGACTCACTAAGTGATTCTCCCTGTGGAGATACAATAATAACAGACCCACTCAGTGACTCTCCCTTTGGAGGTAATATAATAACAGACCCACTCAGAGTCTCTCTCAGTGGAGATACTATAATAACAGACCCACTCAGTGACTCTCCCTGTGGAGAAACAATAATAACAGACCCACTCAGAGACACTCTCTGTGGAGATACTATCATAACAGACCCACTCAGTGACTCTCCATGTGGAGATACTATAATAACAGACCCACTCAGAGACTCTCTATGTGGAGATACTAAACTAACAGACCCACTCAGCGACTCTCCCTGTGGAGATACTATAATAACATCCCACTCAGAGACTCTCTCTGTGGAGATACTATACTAACAGCCCCACTCAGTGACTCTCCCTGTGGAGATACTATAATAACAGATCCACTCAGAGACTCTCTCTGTGTAGATACTATAATAACAGACACACTCAGTGACACTCCCTGTGGAGATACTGCAATAACAGACCCATTCAGAGACTCTCCCTGTGGAGATAATATAATAACAGACCCACTCAGTGACTCCCCCTGTGGAGAAACAATAATAACAGACGAACTCAGTGACACTCCCTGTGGAAATACTATAATAACAGATCCACTCAGTGACTCTCCCTGTGGAGATACTATAATAACAGACCCACTCAGTGACTCTCCCTGTGGAGATACTACAATAACAGACCCACTCAGTGACTCTCCCTGTGGAGATACTATATAAACAGACCCACTCAGTGACTCTCCCTGTGGAGATACTATAATAACAGACCCACTCAGTGACTCTCCCTGTGGAGATACTATAATAACAGACCCACTCAGTGACTCTCCCTGTGGAGAACCTATAATAACAGACACACTCAGTGACTCTCCCTGTGGAGATACTATAATAACAGACCCACTCAGTGACTCTCCCTGTGGAGATACTATAATAACAGACCCACTACGTGACTCTCCCTGTGGAGAAACAATAATAACAGACCCACTCAGTGACTGTCCCTGTGGAGATACTATAATAACAGACCCACTCAGTGACACTCCCTGCGGAGATACTATCATATCAGACCAACTCAGTGACTCTCCCTGTGGAGATACTATAATAAGAGACCCACTCAGTGACTCTCCCTGTGGAACTGCTAAAATAACAGACCCACTCAGTGACTCTCTCTGTGGAGATACTATACTAACAAACCCACTCAGTGACTCTCCCTGTGGAGATACTATAATAACAGACCCACTCAGTGACTCTCCCTGTGGCGATACTATAATAACAGACCCACTCAGTGACTCTCCCTGTGGGGAAACTATAATAACAGACCCACTCAGTGACTCTCGCTGTGGAGAAACTATAATAACAGACTCACTAAGTGACTCTCCCTGTGGAGATACAATAATAACAGACCCACTCAGTGGCTCTCCCCGTGGAGATACCATAACAACAGACTCACTAAGTGACTCTCCCTGTGGAGATACAATAATAACAGACCCACACAGTGACTCTCCCCGTGGAGATAATATAATAACAGACCCACTCAGCGTCTCTCTCTGTGGAGATACTATAATAACAGACCCACTCAGTGACTCTCCTTGTGGAGAAACGATAATAACAGACCTACTCAGAGTCACTCTCTGTGGAGATACTAAAATAACAGACCCACTCAGTGACTCTCCCTGTGGAGATACTATAATAACAGACCCACTCAGAGACTCTCTCTGTGGAGATATTAAACTAACAGACCCACTCAGCGACTCTCCCTCTGGAGATACTATAATAACATCCCACTCAGAGACTCTCTCTGTGGAGATACTATAATAACAGACCCAATCAGTGACTCTCCCTGTGGAGATACTATAATAACAGACCCACTCAGAGACTCTCTCTGTGTAGATACTATAATAACAGACACACTCAGTGACTCTCCCTGTGGAGATACTATAATAACAGACCCATTCAGAGAATCTCCCTGTGGAGATACTACAATAACAGACCCATTCAGAGACTCTCCCTGTGGAGATACTATAATAACAGACCCACTCAGTGACTCTCCCTGTGGAGAAACAATAATAACAGACCAACTCAGTGACTCTCCCTGTGGAGATACTATAATAACAGACTCACTCAGTGACTCTCCCTGTGGAGATACTATAATAACAGACCCACTCAGTGACTCTCCCTGCGGAGATACTATAATAACAGACCCACTCAGTGACTCTCCCTGTGGAGATACGATAACAGACCCACTCAGTGACTCTCCCTGTGGAGATACTATAATAACAGACCCACTCAGTGACTCTCCCTGTGGAGATACTATAATAACAGACCCACTCAGTGACTCTCCCTGTGGAGATACTATAATAACAGACACACTCAGTGACTCTCCCTGTGGAGATACTATAATAACAGACCCACTCAGTGACTCTCCCTGTGGAGATACGATAATAACAGACCCACTCAGTACCACTCCCTGTGGAGATACTATAATAACAGACCCACTCAGTGACTCTGCCTGTGGAGATACTATAATAACATACCGACTCAGTGACACTCCTTGTGGAGATACTATAATAACAGACCCACTCAGTGACTCTCCCTGTGGAGAAACAATAATAACAGACCAACTCAGTGACTCTCCCTGTGGAGATACTATAATAACATACCCACTCAGTGACTCTCTCTGTGGAGATACCATAATAACAGACTCACTAAGTGACTCTCCCTGTGGAGATACTATAATAACAGACCCACTCAGTGACTCTCCCTGTGGAGATACTATAATAACAGACCCACTCAGAGACTCTCTCTGTGGAGATATTAAACTAACAGACCCACTCAGCGACTCTCCCTGTGGCGATACTATAATAACAGACCCACTCAGTGACTCTCCCTGTGGGGAAACTATAATAACAGACCCACTCAGTGACTCTCCCTGTGGAGAAACTATAATAACAGACTCACTAAGTGACTCTCCCTGTGGAGATACAATAATAACAGACCCACTCAGTGGCTCTCCCCGTGGAGATACCATAACAACAGACTCACTAAGTGACTCTCCCTGTGGAGATACAATAATAACAGACCCACACAGTGACTCTCCCCGTGGAGATAATATAATAACAGACCCACTCAGCGTCTCTCTCTGTGGAGATACTATAATAACAGACCCACTCAGTGACTCTCCTTGTGGAGAAACGATAATAACAGACCTACTCAGAGTCACTCTCTGTGGAGATACTAAAATAACAGACCCACTCAGTGACTCTCCCTGTGGAGATACTATAATAACAGACCCACTCAGAGACTCTCTCTGTGGAGATATTAAACTAACAGACCCACTCAGCGACTCTCCCTCTGGAGATACTATAATAACATCCCACTCAGAGACTCTCTCTGTGGAGATACTATAATAACAGACCCAATCAGTGACTCTCCCTGTGGAGATACTATAATAACAGACACACTCAGTGACTCTCCCTGTGGAGATACTATAATAACAGACCCATTCAGAGACTCTCCCTGTGGAGATACTACTATAACAGACCCATTCAGAGACTCTCCCTGTGGAGATACTATAATAACAGACCCACTCAGTGACTCTCCCTGTGGAGAAACAATAATAACAGACCAACTCAGTGACTCTCCCTGTGGAGATACTATAATAACAGACTCACTCAGTGACTCTCCCTGTGGAGATACTATAATAACAGACCCACTCAGTGACTCTCCCTGCGGAGATACTATAATAACAGACCCACTCAGTGACTCTCCCTGTGGAGATACGATAACAGACCCACTCAGTGACTCTCCCTGTGGAGATACTATAATAACAGACCCACTCAGTGACTCTCCCTGTGGAGATACTATAATAACAGACCCACTCAGTGACTCTCCCTGTGGAGATACTATAATAACAGACACACTCAGTGACTCTCCCTGTGGAGATACTATAATAACAGACCCACTCAGTGACTCTCCCTGTGGAGATACGATAATAACAGACCCACTCAGTACCACTCCCTGTGGAGATACTATAATAACAGACCCACTCAGTGACTCTCCCTGTGGAGATACTATAATAACATACCGACTCAGTGACACTCCTTGTGGAGATACTATAATAACAGACCCACTCAGTGACTCTCCCTGTGGAGAAACAATAATAACAGACCAACTCAGTGACTCTCCCTGTGGAGATACTATAATAACAGACCCACTCAGTGACTCTCCCTGTGGAGAAACAATAATAACATACCCACTCAGTGACTCTCTCTGTGGAGATACCATAATAACAGACTCACTAAGTGACTCTCCCTGTGGAGATACTATAATAACAGACCCACTCAGTGACTCTCCCTGTGGAGAGACTATAATAACAGACCCACTCAGAGACTCTCTCTGTGGAGATATTAAACTAACAGACCCACTCAGCGACTCTCCCTGTGGAGATACTATAATAACATCCCACTCAGAGACTCTCTCTGTGGAGATACTATAATAACAGACCCACTCAGAGACTCTCTCTGTGTAGATACTATAATATCAGACTCACTCAGTGACTCTCCCTGTGGAGATACTATAATAACAGACCCACTCACTGACTCTCCCTGTGGAGATACTATAACAACAGACCCACTCAGAGACTCTCCCTGTGGAGATACTATAATAACAGACCCACTCAGAGACTCTCTCTGTGGAGATATTAAACTAACAGACCCACTCAGCGACTCTCCCTGTGGAGATACTATAATAACATCCCACTCAGAGACTCTCTCTGTGGAGATACTATACTAACAGACCCACTCAGTGACTCTCCCTGTGGAGATACTATAATAACAGACCCACTCAGAGACTCTCTCTGTGTAGATACTATAATAACAGACACACTCAGTGACTCTCCCTGTGGAGATACTATAATAACAGACCCATTCAGAGACTCTCCCTGTGGAGATACTACAATAACAGACCCATTCAGAGACTCTCCCTGTGGAGATACTATAATAACAGACCCACTCAGTGACTCTCCCTGTGGAGAAACAATAATAACAGACCAACTCAGTGACTCTCCCTGTGGAGATACTATAATAACAGACTCACTCAGTGACTCTCCCTGTGGAGATACTATAATAACAGACCCACTCAGTGACTCTCCCTGCGGAGATACTATAATAACAGACCCACTCAGTGACTCTCCCTGTGGAGATTCTATAACAGACCCACTCAGTGACTCTCCCTGTGGAGATACTATAATAACAGACCCGCTCAGTGACTCTCCCTGTGGAGATACTATAATAACAGACCCACTCAGTGACTCTCCCTGTGGAGATACCATAATAACAGACCCACTCAGTGACTCTCCCTGTGGAGATACCATAATAACAGACACACTCAGTGACTCTCCCTGTGGAGATACTATAATAACAGACCCACTCAGTGACTCTCCCTGTGGAGATACCATAATAACAGACACACTCAGTGACTCTCCCTGTGGAGATACGATAATAACAGACCCACTCAGTACCACTCCCTGTGGAGATACTATAATAACAGACCCACTCAGTGACTCTCCCTGTGGAGATACTATAATAACATACCGACTCAGTGACACTCCTTGTGGAGATACTATTATAACAGACCAACTCAGTGACTCTCCCTCTGGAGATACTATAATAACAGACCCACTCAGTGACTCTCCCAGTGGAGAAACAATAATAACATTGCCACTCAGTGACTCTCTCTGTGGAGATACCATAATAACAGACTCACTAAGTGACTCTCCCTGTGGAGATACTATAATAACAGACCCACTCAGAGACTCTCCCTGTGGAGATACTATAATAACAGTCTCACTCAGTGACTCTCCCTGTGGAGATACCATAATAACAGACACACTCAGTGACTCTCCCTGTGGAGATACTATAATAACAGACCCACTCAGTGACTCTCCCTGTGGAGATACCATATTAACAGACCCACTCACTGACTCTCCCTGTGAAACTACTATAATAACAGACCCACTCAGTGAATCTCCCTGTGCAGAAACAATAATAACAGACCAACTCAGTGGCTCTCCCTGTGGAGATACCATAACAACAGACTCACTAAGTGACTCTCCCTGTGGAGATACAATAATAACAGACCCACTCAGTGACTCTCCCTGTGGAGATAATATAATAACAGACCCACTCAGAGTCTCTCTCTGTGGAGATACTACAATAACAGACCCACTCAGCGACTCTCCCTGTGGAGAAACAATAATAATAGACCCACTCAGAGAGACTCTCTGTGGAGATACTATCATAACAGACACACTCAGTGACTCTCCCTGTGGAGATACTAGAATAACAGACCCAATCAGAGACTCTCTCTGTGGAGATACTAAACTAACAGACCCACTCAGCGACTCTCCCTGCGAAGATACTATAATAACATCCCACTCAGAGACTCTCTCTGTGGAGATACTATACTAACAGACCCACTCAGTGACTCTCCCTGTGGAGATACATTAATAACAGACCCACTCAGAGACTCTCTCTGTGTAGATACTATAATAACAGACACACTCAGTGACACTCCCTGTGGAGATACTATAATAACAGACCCATTCAGAGACTCTCCCTGTGGAGATACTACAATAACAGACCCATTCAGAGACTCTCCCTGTGGAGATACTATAATAACAGACCCACTCAGTGACTCTCCCTGTGGAGAAACAATAATAACAGACCAACTCAGTGACTCTCCCTGTGGAGATACTATAATAACAGACCCACTCAGTGACTCTCCCTGTGGAGATACTATAATAACAGACCCACTCAGTGACTCTCCCTGTGGAGATACTATAATAACAGACGCACTCAGTGAGTCTCCCTGTGGAGATACGAAAATAACAGACCCACTCAGTGACTCTCCCTGTCGAGATACTAGAATAACAGACCCACTCAGTGACTCTCCCTGTGGAGATACTATAATAACAGACCCACTCAGTGACTCTCCTTGTGGAGATACTATAATAACAGACGCACTCAGTGAGTCTCCCTGTGGAGATACGAAAATAACAGACCTACTCAGTGACTCTCCCTGTCGAGATACTAGAATAACAGACCCACTCAGTGACTCTCCCTGTGGAGATACTATAATAACAGACCCACTCAGTGACTCTCTCTGTGGAGATACTATAATAACAGACCCACTCAGTGACTCTCCCTGTGGAGATACTATAATAACAGACCGACTCAGTGACTCTCCCTGTGGAGATACTAAAATAACAGAGCCACTCAGTGATTGTCCCTGTGGAGATACGATAAAAACAGACCCACTCAGTGACACTCCTTGTGGAGATACTATAATAACAGACCCACTCAGTGACTCTCTCTGTGGAGATACTATAATAACAGACCCACTCAATGACTCTCCCTGTGGAGATACTATAATAACAGACCCACTCAGTGACTCTCCCTGTGGAGATACTATAATAACAGACCCACACAGTGACTCTCCCTTTGGAGATACTATAATAACAGACCCACTCAGTGACTCTCCTTGTGGAGATACTATAATAACAGACGCACTCAGTGAGTCTCCCTGTGGAGATACGAAAATAACAGATCCACTCAGTGACTCTCCCTGTCGAGATACTAGAATAACAGACCCACTCAGTGACTATCCCTCTGGAGATATTATAATAACAGACCCACACAGTGACTCTCCCTTTGGAGATACTATAATAACAGACCCACTCAGTGACTCTCCTTGTGGAGATACTATAATAACAGACGCACTCAGTGAGTCTCCCTGTGGAGATACGAAAATAACAGATCCACTCAGTGACTCTCCCTGTGGAGATACTATAATAACAGACCCACTCAGTGACTCTCCCTCTGGAGATATTATAATAACTGAACCACTCAGTGACTCTCCCAGTGGAGATACTATAATAACAGACCCACTCAGTGACTCTCCCTGTGGAGATACTATAATAACAGACCCACTCAGTGACTCTCCCTGTGGAGATACTAGAATAACAGACCCACTCAGTGACTCTCCCTGTGGAGATACTGTAATAACAGACCCACTCAGTGACTCTTCCTGTGGAGATACTATAATAACAGACCAACTCAGTGACTCGCCCTGTGGAGATACTATAATAACAGACCAACTCAGTGATTCTCCCTGTGGAGATACTATAATAACAGACCGACTCAGCGACACCCCCTGTGGAGATACTATAATAACAGACCCACGCAAAGACTCACCCTGTGGAGATACTAAAATAACAGACCCACTCAGTAACTCTCCCTGGGGAGATACTATAATAACAGACCCACACAGTGACTCACCCTCTGGAGATACCATAATAACAGACCCACTCCGAGACTCTCCCTGTGGAGATACTATAATAACAGACCCACTCAGTGACTCTCCCTGTGGAGATACTATAATAACAGACCCACTCCGAGACTCTCCCTGTGCAGATACTATAATAACAGACCCACTCAGTGACTCTCCCTGTGGAGATACTATAATAACAGACCCACTCAGAGACTCTCTCTGTGGAGATACTATAATAACAGACCCACTCAGAGACTCTCCCTGTGGAGATACTATAATAACAGACCCACTCAGAGACTCTCTCTGTGGAGATATTAAACTAACAGACCCACTCAGCGACTCTCCCTGTGGAGATACTATAATAACATCCCACACAGAGACTCTCTCTGTGGAGATAATATACTAACAGACCCACTCAGTGACTCTCCCTGTGGAGATACTATAATAACAGACCCACTCAGAGACTCTCTCTGTGTAGATACTATAATAACAGACACACTCAGTGACTCTCCCTGTGGAGATACTATAATAACAGACCCATTCAGAGACTCTCCCTGTGGAGATACTACAATAACAGAACCATTCAGAGACTCTCCCTGTGGAGATACTATAATAACAGACCCACTCAGTGACTCTCCCTGTGGAGAAACAATAATAACAGACCAACTCAGTGACTCTCCCTGTGGAGATACTATAATAACAGACCCACTCAGTGACTCTCCCTGTGGAGATACTATAATAACAGACCCACTCAGTGACTCTCCCTGCGGAGATACTATAATAACAGATCCACTCAGTGACTCTCCCTGTGGAGATACTATAACAGACCCACTCAGTGACTCTCCCTGTGGAGATACGATAATAACAGACCCACTCAGAGACACTCTCTGTGGAGATACTATCATAACAGACCCACTCAGTGACTCTCCCTGTGGAGATACTATAATAACAGACGCACTCAGTGACTCTCCCTGTGGAGATACTATAATAACAGACCCACTCAGTGACTCTCCCTGTGGAGATACGATAATAACAGACCCACTCAGTACCACTCCCTGTGGAGATACTATAATAACAGACCCACTCAGTGACTCTCCCTGTGGAGATACTATAATAACAGACCCACTCAGTGACTCCCCCTGTGGAGAAACAATAATAACATACCCACTCAGTGACTCTCTCTGTGGAGATACCATAATAACAGACTCACTAAGTGACTCTCTCTGTGGAGATACTATAATAACAGAACCACTCAGTGACTCTCCCTGTGGAGATACTATAATAACAGTCTCACTCAGTGACTCTCCCTGTGGAGATACTATAATAACAGACCCACTCAGTGACTCTCCCTGTGGAGAAACAATAATAACATACCCACTCAGTGACTCTCTCTGTGGAGATACCATAATAACAGACTCACTAAGTGACTCTCCCTGTGGAGATACTATAATAACAGACCCACTCAGTGACTCTCCCTGTGGAGATACTATAATAACAGTCTCACTCAGTGACTCTCCCTGTGGAGATACTATAATAACAGACCCACTCAGTGACTCTCCCTGTGGAGAAACAATAATAACATACCCACTCCGTGACTCTCCCTGTGGAGAAACAATAATAACATACCCACTCAGTGACTCTCTCTGTGGAGATACCATAATAACAGACTCACTAAGTGACTCTCCCTGTGGAGATACTATAATAACAGACCCACTCAGTGACTCTCCCTGTGGAGATACTATAATAACAGTCTCACTCAGTGACTCTCCCTGTGGAGATACTATAATAACAGACCCACTCACTGACTCTCCCTGTGAAACTACTATAATAACAGACCCACTCAGTGAATCTCCCTGTGGAGAAACAATAATAACAGACCAACTCAGTGGCTCTCCCTGTGGAGATACCATAACAACAGACTCACTAAGTGACTCTCCCTGTGGAGATACAATAATAACAGACCCACTCAGTGACTCTCCCTGTGGAGATACTATAATAACAGACCCACACAGTGACTCTCCCTTTGGAGATACTATAATAACAGACCCACTCAGTGACTCTCCTTGTGGAGATACTATAATAACAGACGCACTCAGTGAGTCTCCCTGTGGAGATACGAAAATAACAGATCCACTCAGTGACTCTCCCTGTCGAGATACTAGAATAACAGACCCACTCAGTGACTATCCCTCTGGAGATATTATAATAACAGACCCACACAGTGACTCTCCCTTTGGAGATACTATAATAACAGACCCACTCAGTGACTCTCCTTGTGGAGATACTATAATAACAGACGCACTCAGTGAGTCTCCCTGTGGAGATACGAAAATAACAGATCCACTCAGTGACTCTCCCTGTGGAGATACTATAATAACAGACCCACTCAGTGACTCTCCCTCTGGAGATATTATAATAACTGAACCACTCAGTGACTCTCCCAGTGGAGATACTATAATAACAGACCCACTCAGTGACTCTCCCTGTGGAGATACTATAATAACAGACCCACTCAGTGACTCTCCCTGTGGAGATACTAGAATAACAGACCCACTCAGTGACTCTCCCTGTGGAGATACTGTAATAACAGACCCACTCAGTGACTCTTCCTGTGGAGATACTATAATAACAGACCAACTCAGTGACTCGCCCTGTGGAGATACTATAATAACAGACCAACTCAGTGATTCTCCCTGTGGAGATACTATAATAACAGACCGACTCAGCGACACCCCCTGTGGAGATACTATAATAACAGACCCACGCAAAGACTCACCCTGTGGAGATACTAAAATAACAGACCCACTCAGTAACTCTCCCTGGGGAGATACTATAATAACAGACCCACACAGTGACTCACCCTCTGGAGATACCATAATAACAGACCCACTCCGAGACTCTCCCTGTGGAGATACTATAATAACAGACCCACTCAGTGACTCTCCCTGTGGAGATACTATAATAACAGACCCACTCCGAGACTCTCCCTGTGCAGATACTATAATAACAGACCCACTCAGTGACTCTCCCTGTGGAGATACTATAATAACAGACCCACTCAGAGACTCTCTCTGTGGAGATACTATAATAACAGACCCACTCAGAGACTCTCCCTGTGGAGATACTATAATAACAGACCCACTCAGAGACTCTCTCTGTGGAGATATTAAACTAACAGACCCACTCAGCGACTCTCCCTGTGGAGATACTATAATAACATCCCACACAGAGACTCTCTCTGTGGAGATAATATACTAACAGACCCACTCAGTGACTCTCCCTGTGGAGATACTATAATAACAGACCCACTCAGAGACTCTCTCTGTGTAGATACTATAATAACAGACACACTCAGTGACTCTCCCTGTGGAGATACTATAATAACAGACCCATTCAGAGACTCTCCCTGTGGAGATACTACAATAACAGAACCATTCAGAGACTCTCCCTGTGGAGATACTATAATAACAGACCCACTCAGTGACTCTCCCTGTGGAGAAACAATAATAACAGACCAACTCAGTGACTCTCCCTGTGGAGATACTATAATAACAGACCCACTCAGTGACTCTCCCTGTGGAGATACTATAATAACAGACCCACTCAGTGACTCTCCCTGCGGAGATACTATAATAACAGATCCACTCAGTGACTCTCCCTGTGGAGATACTATAACAGACCCACTCAGTGACTCTCCCTGTGGAGATACGATAATAACAGACCCACTCAGAGACACTCTCTGTGGAGATACTATCATAACAGACCCACTCAGTGACTCTCCCTGTGGAGATACTATAATAACAGACGCACTCAGTGACTCTCCCTGTGGAGATACTATAATAACAGACCCACTCAGTGACTCTCCCTGTGGAGATACGATAATAACAGACCCACTCAGTACCACTCCCTGTGGAGATACTATAATAACAGACCCACTCAGTGACTCTCCCTGTGGAGATACTATAATAACAGACCCACTCAGTGACTCCCCCTGTGGAGAAACAATAATAACATACCCACTCAGTGACTCTCTCTGTGGAGATACCATAATAACAGACTCACTAAGTGACTCTCTCTGTGGAGATACTATAATAACAGAACCACTCAGTGACTCTCCCTGTGGAGATACTATAATAACAGTCTCACTCAGTGACTCTCCCTGTGGAGATACTATAATAACAGACCCACTCAGTGACTCTCCCTGTGGAGAAACAATAATAACATACCCACTCAGTGACTCTCTCTGTGGAGATACCATAATAACAGACTCACTAAGTGACTCTCCCTGTGGAGATACTATAATAACAGACCCACTCAGTGACTCTCCCTGTGGAGATACTATAATAACAGTCTCACTCAGTGACTCTCCCTGTGGAGATACTATAATAACAGACCCACTCAGTGACTCTCCCTGTGGAGAAACAATAATAACATACCCACTCCGTGACTCTCCCTGTGGAGAAACAATAATAACATACCCACTCAGTGACTCTCTCTGTGGAGATACCATAATAACAGACTCACTAAGTGACTCTCCCTGTGGAGATACTATAATAACAGACCCACTCAGTGACTCTCCCTGTGGAGATACTATAATAACAGTCTCACTCAGTGACTCTCCCTGTGGAGATACTATAATAACAGACCCACTCACTGACTCTCCCTGTGAAACTACTATAATAACAGACCCACTCAGTGAATCTCCCTGTGGAGAAACAATAATAACAGACCAACTCAGTGGCTCTCCCTGTGGAGATACCATAACAACAGACTCACTAAGTGACTCTCCCTGTGGAGATACAATAATAACAGACCCACTCAGTGACTCTCCCTGTGGAGATAATATAATAACAGACCCACTCAGAGTCTCTCTCTGTGGAGATACTATAATAACAGACCCACTCAGCGACTCTCCCTGTGGAGAAACAATAATAATAGACCCACTCAGAGACACTCTCTGTGGAGATACTATCATAACAGACCCACTCAGTGACTCTCCCTGTGGAGATACTAGAATAACAGACCCAATCAGAGACTCTCTCTGTGGAGATACTAAACTAACAGACCCACTCAGCGACTCTCCCTGTGAAGATACTATAATAACATCCCACTCAGAGACTCTCTCTGTGGAGATACTATACTAACAGACCCACTCAGTGACTCTCCCTGCGGAGATACATTAATAACAGACCCACTCAGAGACTCTCTCTGTGGAGATACTATAATAACAGACACACTCAGTGACACTCCCTGTGGAGATACTATAATAACAGACCCATTCAGAGACTCTCCCTGTGGAGATACTACAATAACAGACCCATTCAGAGACTCTCCCTGTGGAGATACTATAATAACAGACCCACTCAGTGACTCTCCCTGTGGAGAAACAATAATAACAGACCAACTCAGTGACTCTCCCTGTGGAGATACTATAATAACAGACTCACTCAGTGACTCTCCCTGTGGAGATACTATAATAACAGACCCACTCAGTGACTCTCCCTGTGGAGATACTAGAATAACAGACCCACTCAGTGACTCTCCCTGTGGAGATACTATAATAACAGACCCACTCAGTGACTCTCCCTGTGGAGATACTATAATAACAGACGCACTCAGTGAGTCTCCCTGTGGAGATACGAAAATAACAGACCCACTCAGTGACTCTCCCTGTCGAGATACTAGAATAACAGACCCACTCAGTGACTCTCCCTGTGGAGATACTATAATAACAGACCCACTCAGTGACTCTCCTTGTGGAGATACTATAATAACAGACGCACTCAGTGAGTCTCCCTGTGGAGATACGAAAATAACAGACCTACTCAGTGACTCTCCCTGTGGAGATACTGTAATAACAGACCCACACAGTGACTCTCCCTTTGGAGATACTATAATAACAGACCCACTCAGTGACTCTCCTTGTGGAGATACTATAATAACAGACGCACTCAGTGAGTCTCCCTGTGGAGATACGAAAATAACAGATCCACTCAGTGACTCTCCCTGTCGAGATACTAGAATAACAGACCCACTCAGTGACTATCCCTCTGGAGATATTATAATAACAGACCCACACAGTGACTCTCCCTTTGGAGATACTATAATAACAGACCCACTCAGTGACTCTCCTTGTGGAGATACTATAATAACAGACGCACTCAGTGAGTCTCCCTGTGGAGATACGAAAATAACAGATCCACTCAGTGACTCTCCCTGTGGAGATACTATAATAACAGACCCACTCAGTGACTCTCCCTCTGGAGATATTATAATAACTGAACCACTCAGTGACTCTCCCAGTGGAGATACTATAATAACAGACCCACTCAGTGACTCTCCCTGTGGAGATACTATAATAACAGACCCACTCAGTGACTCTCCCTGTGGAGATACTAGAATAACAGACCCACTCAGTGACTCTCCCTGTGGAGATACTGTAATAACAGACCCACTCAGTGACTCTTCCTGTGGAGATACTATAATAACAGACCAACTCAGTGACTCGCCCTGTGGAGATACTATAATAACAGACCAACTCAGTGATTCTCCCTGTGGAGATACTATAATAACAGACCGACTCAGCGACACCCCCTGTGGAGATACTATAATAACAGACCCACGCAAAGACTCACCCTGTGGAGATACTAAAATAACAGACCCACTCAGTAACTCTCCCTGGGGAGATACTATAATAACAGACCCACACAGTGACTCACCCTCTGGAGATACCATAATAACAGACCCACTCCGAGACTCTCCCTGTGGAGATACTATAATAACAGACCCACTCAGTGACTCTCCCTGTGGAGATACTATAATAACAGACCCACTCCGAGACTCTCCCTGTGCAGATACTATAATAACAGACCCACTCAGTGACTCTCCCTGTGGAGATACTATAATAACAGACCCACTCAGAGACTCTCTCTGTGGAGATACTATAATAACAGACCCACTCAGAGACTCTCCCTGTGGAGATACTATAATAACAGACCCACTCAGAGACTCTCTCTGTGGAGATATTAAACTAACAGACCCACTCAGCGACTCTCCCTGTGGAGATACTATAATAACATCCCACACAGAGACTCTCTCTGTGGAGATAATATACTAACAGACCCACTCAGTGACTCTCCCTGTGGAGATACTATAATAACAGACCCACTCAGAGACTCTCTCTGTGTAGATACTATAATAACAGACACACTCAGTGACTCTCCCTGTGGAGATACTATAATAACAGACCCATTCAGAGACTCTCCCTGTGGAGATACTACAATAACAGAACCATTCAGAGACTCTCCCTGTGGAGATACTATAATAACAGACCCACTCAGTGACTCTCCCTGTGGAGAAACAATAATAACAGACCAACTCAGTGACTCTCCCTGTGGAGATACTATAATAACAGACCCACTCAGTGACTCTCCCTGTGGAGATACTATAATAACAGACCCACTCAGTGACTCTCCCTGCGGAGATACTATAATAACAGATCCACTCAGTGACTCTCCCTGTGGAGATACTATAACAGACCCACTCAGTGACTCTCCCTGTGGAGATACGATAATAACAGACCCACTCAGAGACACTCTCTGTGGAGATACTATCATAACAGACCCACTCAGTGACTCTCCCTGTGGAGATACTATAATAACAGACGCACTCAGTGACTCTCCCTGTGGAGATACTATAATAACAGACCCACTCAGTGACTCTCCCTGTGGAGATACGATAATAACAGACCCACTCAGTACCACTCCCTGTGGAGATACTATAATAACAGACCCACTCAGTGACTCTCCCTGTGGAGATACTATAATAACAGACCCACTCAGTGACTCCCCCTGTGGAGAAACAATAATAACATACCCACTCAGTGACTCTCTCTGTGGAGATACCATAATAACAGACTCACTAAGTGACTCTCTCTGTGGAGATACTATAATAACAGAACCACTCAGTGACTCTCCCTGTGGAGATACTATAATAACAGTCTCACTCAGTGACTCTCCCTGTGGAGATACTATAATAACAGACCCACTCAGTGACTCTCCCTGTGGAGAAACAATAATAACATACCCACTCAGTGACTCTCTCTGTGGAGATACCATAATAACAGACTCACTAAGTGACTCTCCCTGTGGAGATACTATAATAACAGACCCACTCAGTGACTCTCCCTGTGGAGATACTATAATAACAGTCTCACTCAGTGACTCTCCCTGTGGAGATACTATAATAACAGACCCACTCAGTGACTCTCCCTGTGGAGAAACAATAATAACATACCCACTCCGTGACTCTCCCTGTGGAGAAACAATAATAACATACCCACTCAGTGACTCTCTCTGTGGAGATACCATAATAACAGACTCACTAAGTGACTCTCCCTGTGGAGATACTATAATAACAGACCCACTCAGTGACTCTCCCTGTGGAGATACTATAATAACAGTCTCACTCAGTGACTCTCCCTGTGGAGATACTATAATAACAGACCCACTCACTGACTCTCCCTGTGAAACTACTATAATAACAGACCCACTCAGTGAATCTCCCTGTGGAGAAACAATAATAACAGACCAACTCAGTGGCTCTCCCTGTGGAGATACCATAACAACAGACTCACTAAGTGACTCTCCCTGTGGAGATACAATAATAACAGACCCACTCAGTGACTCTCCCTGTGGAGATAATATAATAACAGACCCACTCAGAGTCTCTCTCTGTGGAGATACTATAATAACAGACCCACTCAGCGACTCTCCCTGTGGAGAAACAATAATAATAGACCCACTCAGAGACACTCTCTGTGGAGATACTATCATAACAGACCCACTCAGTGACTCTCCCTGTGGAGATACTAGAATAACAGACCCAATCAGAGACTCTCTCTGTGGAGATACTAAACTAACAGACCCACTCAGCGACTCTCCCTGTGAAGATACTATAATAACATCCCACTCAGAGACTCTCTCTGTGGAGATACTATACTAACAGACCCACTCAGTGACTCTCCCTGCGGAGATACATTAATAACAGACCCACTCAGAGACTCTCTCTGTGGAGATACTATAATAACAGACACACTCAGTGACACTCCCTGTGGAGATACTATAATAACAGACCCATTCAGAGACTCTCCCTGTGGAGATACTACAATAACAGACCCATTCAGAGACTCTCCCTGTGGAGATACTATAATAACAGACCCACTCAGTGACTCTCCCTGTGGAGAAACAATAATAACAGACCAACTCAGTGACTCTCCCTGTGGAGATACTATAATAACAGACTCACTCAGTGACTCTCCCTGTGGAGATACTATAATAACAGACCCACTCAGTGACTCTCCCTGTGGAGATACTAGAATAACAGACCCACTCAGTGACTCTCCCTGTGGAGATACTATAATAACAGACCCACTCAGTGACTCTCCCTGTGGAGATACTATAATAACAGACGCACTCAGTGAGTCTCCCTGTGGAGATACGAAAATAACAGACCCACTCAGTGACTCTCCCTGTCGAGATACTAGAATAACAGACCCACTCAGCGACTCTCCCTGTGGAGATACTATAATAACAGACCCACTCAGTGACTCTCCTTGTGGAGATACTATAATAACAGACGCACTCAGTGAGTCTCCCTGTGGAGATACGAAAATAACAGACCTACTCAGTGACTCTCCCTGTCGAGATACTAGAATAACAGACCCACTCAGTGACTCTCCCTGTGGAGATACTATAATAACAGACCCACTCAGTGACTCTCTCTGTGGAGATACTATAATAACAGACCCACTCAGTGACTCTCCCTGTGGAGATACTATAATAACAGACCCACTCAGTGACTCTCCCTGTGGAGATACTAAAATAACAGAGCCACTCAGTGATTGTCCCTGTGGAGATACGATAAAAACAGACCCACTCAGTGACACTCCTTGTGGAGATACTGTAATAACAGACCCACTCAGTGACTCTCTCTGTGGAGATACTATAATAACAGACCCACTCAGTGACTCTCCCTGTGGAGAAACTATAATAACAGACCGACTCAGTGACTCTCCCTGTGGAGATACTATAATAACAGACCCACACAGTGACTCTCCCTTTGGAGATACTATAATAACAGACCCACTCAGTGACTTTCCTTGTGGAGATACTATAATAACAGACGCACTCAGTGACTCTCCTTGTGGAGATACGAAAATAACAGATCCACTCAGTGACTCTCCCTGTCGAGATACTAGAATAACAGACCCACTCAGTGACTCTCCCTGTGGAGATAATATAATAACAGACCCACTCAGTGACTCTCCCTCTGGAGATATTATAATAACTTAAGCACTCAGTGACTCTCCCAGTGGAGATACTATAATAACAGACCCACTCAGTGACTCTCCCTGTGGAGATACTATAATAACAGACCCACTCAGTGACTCTCCCTGCGGAGATACTAGAATAACAGACCCACTCAGTGACTCTCCCTGTGGAGATACTGTAATAACAGACCCATTCAGTGACTCTCCCTGTGGAGATACTATAATAACAGACCATCTCAGTGACTCGCCCTGTGGAGATACTATAATAACAGACCAACTCAGTAATTCTCCCTGTGGAGATACTATAATAACAGACCGACTCAGCGACACCCCCTGTGGAGATACTATAATAACAGACCCACGCAAAGACTCACCCTGTGGAGATACTAAAATAACAGACCCACTCAGTAACTCTCCCTGGGGAGATACTATAATAACAGACCCACTCAGTGACTCACCCTCTGGAGATACCATAATAACAGACCCACTCCGAGACTCTCCCTGTGGAGATACTATAATAATAGACCCACTCAGTGACTCTCCCTGTGGAGATACTATAATAACAGACCCACTCCGAGACTCTCCCTGTGCAGATACTATAATAACAGACCCACTCAGTGACTCTCCCTGTGGAGATACTATAATAACAGACCCACTCAGAGACTCTCCCTGTGGAGATACTATAATAACAGACCCACTCAGTGACTCTCCCTTTGGAGATACCATAATAACAGACCCACTCAGTACTCTGCCTGTGGAGATACTTTAATAACAGACCCACTCAGTGACTCTCCCTGTGGAGATACTATATTAACAGACCCGCTCAATGACTCTCCCTGTGGAGACACTATATTAACAGACCCACTCAGTGACTCTCCCTGTGGAGATACTATACGAACAGACCCGCTCGGTGACTCTCCCTGTGGAGATACTATAATAACAGACCCACTCAGTGACTCTCCCTGTGGAGATACTGTAATAACAGACCCACTCAGTGACTCTCCCTGTGGAGATACAATAATAACAGACCCACTCAGTGACTCTCCCTGTGGAGATACTATAATAACTGACCCACTCAGTGACGCTCGCTGTGGAGATACTATAATAACAAACCCACTCAGTGACTCTCACTGTGGAGATACTATAATAACAGACCCACTCAGTGACACTCCCTGTGGAGATACTATAATAACAGACCAACTCAGTGACTCTCCCTGTGGAGATACTATAATAACAGACCCACTCAGTGACTCTCCCTGTGGAGATACTATAATAACAGACCCACTCAGTGACTCTCCCTGCGGAGATTCTATAATAACAGACCAACTCAGTGACTCTCCCTGTGGAGATACTATAATAACAGACCCACTCAGTGACTCTCCCTGTGGAGATACTATAATAACAGACCCACTCTGTGACACTCCCTGTGGAGATTCGATAATAACAGACGCACTCAGTGAATCTCAATGTGGAGATACTATAATAACAGACCCACTCAGTGACTCTCCCTGTGGAGATACTATAATAGCAGACCCACTCAGTGACACTCCCTGTGGAGATTCTATAATAACAGACCCACTCAGTGACTCTCCCTGTGGAGATACTATGGTAACAGACCCACTCAGTGACTCTCCCTGTGGAGATACTATAATAACAGACCCACCAGTGACTCCCCCTGTGGAGATTTTATAATAACAGACCCACTCAGTGACTCTCCCTGTGGAGATACTATAATAAAAAACCCACTCAGTGACACTCCCTGTGGAGATACTATATTAACAGACCCGCTCAGTGACTCTCCCTGTGGAGATACTATATTAACAGACCCACTCAGTGACTCTCCCTGTGGAGATACTATATTAACAGACCCACTCAGTGACTCTCCCTGTGGAGATACTATAATAACAGTCCCTCTCAGTGTCTCTCACCCTGGTGATACTATAAGAACAGACCGACTCAGTGACTCTCCCCCTGTTGATACTATAATAACAGACCCACCAGTGACTCTCCCTGTGGAGATTTTATAATAACAGACCCACTCAGTGTCTCTCCCTGTGGAGATACTATATTAACAGACCCACTCAGTGACACTCCCTGTGGAGATACTATAATAATAGACCCAATCGGAGACTCTCCCTGTGGAGAAACTATAATAACAGACCCACTCAGTGACTCTCCCTGTGGAGATACTATATTAACAGACCCACTCAGTGACTCTTCCTCTGGAGATACTATAATAATATTCCCACTCAGAAACTCTCCCTTTGGAGATACTATAATAACAGACCCACTCAGAGACTCTCCCTGTGGAGATACTACAATAACAGACCCATTCAGAGACTCTCCCTGTGGAGATACTATAATAACAGACCCACTCAGTGACTCTCCCTGTGGAGAAACAATAATAATAGACCCACTCAGAGACACTCTCTGTGGAGATACTATCATAACAGACCCACTCAGTGACTCTCCCTGTGGAGATACTAGAATAACAGACCCAATCAGAGACTCTCTCTGTGGAGATACTAAACTAACAGACCCACTCAGCGACTCTCCCTGTGAAGATACTATAATAACATCCCACTCAGAGACTCTCTCTGTGGAGATACTATACTAACAGACCCACTCAGTGACTCTCCCTGCGGAGATACATTAATAACAGACCCACTCAGAGACTCTCTCTGTGGAGATACTATAATAACAGACACACTCAGTGACACTCCCTGTGGAGATACTATAATAACAGACCCATTCAGAGACTCTCCCTGTGGAGATACTACAATAACAGACCCATTCAGAGACTCTCCCTGTGGAGATACTATAATAACAGACCCACTCAGTGACTCTCCCTGTGGAGAAACAATAATAACAGACCAACTCAGTGACTCTCCCTGTGGAGATACTATAATAACAGACTCACTCAGTGACTCTCCCTGTGGAGATACTATAATAACAGACCCACTCAGTGACTCTCCCTGTGGAGATACTATAATAACAGACCCACTCAGTGACTCTCCCTGTGGAGATACTATAATAACAGACCCACTCAGTGACTCTCCCTGTGGAGATACTATAATAACAGACGCACTCAGTGAGTCTCCCTGTGGAGATACGAAAATAACAGACCCACTCAGTGACTCTCCCTGTCGAGATACTAGAATAACAGACCCACTCAGTGACTCTCCCTGTGGAGATACTATAATAACAGACCCACTCAGTGACTCTCCTTGTGGAGATACTATAATAACAGACGCACTCAGTGAGTCTCCCTGTGGAGATACGAAAATAACAGACCTACTCAGTGACTCTCCCTGTCGAGATACTAGAATAACAGACCCACTCAGTGACTCTCCCTGTGGAGATACTATAATAACAGACCCACTCAGTGACTCTCTCTGTGGAGATACTATAATAACAGACCCACTCAGTGACTCTCCCTGTGGAGATACTATAATAACAGACCCACTCAGTGACTCTCCCTGTGGAGATACTAAAATAACAGAGCCACTCAGTGATTGTCCCTGTGGAGATACGATAAAAACAGACCCACTCAGTGACACTCCTTGTGGAGATACTATAATAACAGACCCACTCAGTGACTCTCTCTGTGGAGATACTATAATAACAGACCCACTCAGTGACTCTCCCTGTGGAGAAACTATAATAACAGACCGACTCAGTGACTCTCACTGTGGAGATACTATAATAACAGACCCACACAGTGACTCTCCCTTTGGAGATACTATAATAACAGATCCACTCAGTGACTTTCCTTGTGGAGATACTATAATAACAGACGCACTCAGTGAGTCTCCCTGTGGAGATACGAAAATAACAGATCCACTCAGTGACTCTCCCTGTCGAGATACTAGAATAACAGACCCACTCAGTGACTCTCCCTGTGGAGATAATATAATAACAGACCCACTCAGTGACTCTCCCTCTGGAGATATTATAATAACTTAAGCACTCAGTGACTCTCCCAGTGGAGATACTATAATAACAGACCCACTCAGTGACTCTCCCTGTGGAGATACTATAATAACAGACCCACTCAGTGACTCTCCCTGCGGAGATACTAGAATAACAGACCCACTCAGTGACTCTCCCTGTGGAGATACTGTAATAACAGACCCATTCAGTGACTCTCCCTGTGGAGATACTATAATAACAGACCATCTCAGTGACTCGCCCTGTGGAGATACTATAATAACAGACCAACTCAGTAATTCTCCCTGTGGAGATACTATAATAACAGACCGACTCAGCGACACCCCCTGTGGAGATACTATAATAACAGACCCACGCAAAGACTCACCCTGTGGAGATACTAAAATAACAGACCCACTCAGTAACTCTCCCTGGGGAGATACTATAATAACAGACCCACTCAGTGACTCACCCTCTGGAGATACCATAATAACAGACCCACTCCGAGACTCTCCCTGTGGAGATACTATAATAATAGACCCACTCAGTGACTCTCCCTGTGGAGATACTATAATAACAGACCCACTCCGAGACTCTCCCTGTGCAGATACTATAATAACAGACCCACTCAGTGACTCTCCCTGTGGAGATACTATAATAACAGACCCACTCAGAGACTCTCCCTGTGGAGATACTATAATAACAGACCCACTCAGTGACTCTCCCTTTGGAGATACCATAATAACAGACCCACTCAGTACTCTGCCTGTGGAGATACTTTAATAACAGACCCACTCAGTGACTCTCCCTGTGGAGATACTATAATAACAGTCCCACTCAGGTACTCTCCCTTTGGAGATACTATAATAACAGACCCACTCAGTGACTCTCCCTGTGGAGATACTATAATAACAGACCCACTCAGAGACTCTGCCCCTGTTGATACTATAATAACAGACCCACCAGTGACTCTCCCTGTGGAGATTTTATAATAGCAGACCCACTCAGTGTCTCTCCCTGTGGAGATACTATATTAACAGACCCACTCAGTGACACTCCCTGTGGAGATACTATAATAATAGACCCACTCGGAGACTCTCCCTGTGGAGAAACTATAATAACAGACCCACTCAGTGACTCTCCCTGTGGAGATACTATATTAACAGACCCACTCAGTGACTCTCCCTCTGGAGATACTATAATAATATTCCCACTCAGAAACTCTCCCTTTGGAGATACTATAATAACAGACCCACTCAGTGACTCTCCCTGTGGAGATACGATAATAACATACCCACTCAGTGACTCTCCCTGTGGAGATACTATAATAACAGTCCCACTCAGGTACTCTCCCTTTGGAGATACTATAATAACAGACCCACTCAGTGACTCTCCCTGTGGAGATACTATAATAACAGACCCACTCAGAGACTCTCCCTGTGTAGATACTATAATAACAGACCCACTCAGTGATTCTCCCTGGGGAGATACTATAATAACAGAACCACTCAGTGACTCTCCCTTTGGAGATACCATAATAACGGACTCATTCAGTGACTCTCCCTGTGGAGATGCTATAATAACAGACCCACTCAGTGACTTTCCCTGTGGAGATAGTATAATAACAGACCCACTCAGTGACTCTCCTTGTGGAGATACTATAATAACAGACCCACTGTGTGACTCTCCCTGTGGAGATACTTTAATAACAGACCCACTCAGTGACTCTCCCTGTGGAGATACTATAATAACATATCCACTCAGTGACTCTCTGTGGAGATACTATAATAACAGACCCACTCAGTGACTCTCCTTGTGGAGATACTATAATAAAAGACCCAATCAGTGACTATCCTTGTGGAGATACTATAATAACAGACCCACTCAGAGACTATCCCTGTGGAGATACTGTAATAACAGATCCACTCAGTGACTCTCCCTGTGGAGATACTGTAATAACAGACCCACTCATTGACTCTCCCTGTGGAGATACTATAATAACAGACCCACTCAGTGACTCTCCCTGTGGAAATACTATAATAACAGACCCACTCAGTGACTCTCCCCGTGGAGATACTATAATAACAGACCCACTCAGTGACCCTCCCTGTGGAGATACTATAATAACAGACCCACTCAGTGACTCTCCCTGTGGAGGTACTATAATAACAGATCCACTCAGTGACTCTCCCTGTGGAGATACTATAATAACATTCCTACTCAGTGACTCTCTCTGTGGAGATACTGTAATAACAGACCTACTCAGTGACTCTCCCTGTGGAGATACTATAATAACAGACCCACTCAGTGACTCTCCCTGTGGAGATACTATAATAACAGACCCACTCAGAGACTCTCCCTGTGGAGATACTATAATAACAGACCCACTCAGAGACTCGCCCTGTGGAGATACTATAATAACAGACCCACTCAGTGACTTTCCCTGGGGAGATACTATAATAACAGAACCATTCAGTGATTTCCCTGTGGAGATGCTATAATAACAGACCAACTCAGTGACTCTCCCTGTGGAGATACTATAATAACAGACCCACTCAGTGACTTTCCCTGGGGAGATACTATAATAACAGAACCATTCAGTGACTTTCCCTGTGGAGATGCTATAATAACAGACCAACTCAGTGACTCTCCCTGTGGAGGTACTATAATAACAGACCCACTCAGTGACTCTCCCTGTGGAGATACTATAATAACAGACCCACTCAGTGACTCTACCTGTGGAGATACTATAATAAAAAACCCACTCAGTGACACTCCCTGTGGAGATACTATATTAACAGACCCGCTCAGTGGCTCTCCCTGTGGAGATACTATATTAACAGACCCACTCAGTGACTCTCCCTGTGGAGATACTATATTAACAGACCCACTCAGTGACTCTCCCTGTGGAGATACTATAATAACAGACCCTCTCAGTGACTCTCCCCCTGGTGGTACTATAAGAACAGAACGACTCAGTGACTCTCCCCCTGTTGATACTATAATAACAGACCCACCAGTGACTCTCTCTGTGGAGATTTTATAGTAACAGACCCACTCAGTGTCTCTCCCTGTGGAGATACTATATTAACAGACCCACTCAGTGACACTCCCTGTGGAGATACTATAATAATAGACCCACTCGGAGACTCTCCCTGTGGAGAAACTATAATAACAGACCCACTCAGTGACTCTCCCTGTGGAGATACTATATTAACAGACCCACTCAGTGACTGTCCCTCTGGAGATACTATAATAATATTCCCACTCAGTGACTCTCCCTTTGGAGATACTATAATAACAGACCCACTCAGTGATTCTCCCTGTGGAGATACGATAATAACATACCCACTCAGTGACTCTCCCTGTGGAGATACTATAATAACAGACCCACTCAGTGACTCTCCCTTTGGAGATACTATAATAACAGACCCACTCAGAGACTCTCCCTTTGGAGATACTATAATAACAGACCCACTCAGTGACTTTCACTGGGGAGATACTATAATAACAGAACCATTCAGTGACTTTCCCTGTGGAGATGCTATAATAACAGACCAACTCAGTGACTCTCCCTGTGGAGATACTATAATAACAGACCCACTCAGTGACTCTCCTTGGATAGATAATATAATAACAGACCCACTCAGTGACTCTCCCTGTGGAGATACTATAATAACAGACCCACTCAGTGACTCTCCTTGTGGAGATACTATAATAAAAGACCCACTCAGTGGCTCTCCTCGTGGAGATACTATAATAACAGACCCACTCAGAGACTCTCCTTTTGGAGAAACAATAATAACAGACCCACTCAGAGACTCTCCCTGTGGAGATACTAAAATAACACACCCACTCAGTGACTCTCCCTGTGCAGATACTATAATAACAGACCCACTCAGTGACTCTCCCTGTGGAGATACTATAATAACAGACCTACTCAGTGACTCTCCCTGTGGAGATAATATAATAACAGACCCACTCAGTGACTCTCTCTGTGGAGATACTATAATCACAGACCCACTCAGAGGCTCTCCCTGTGGAGATACTATAATAAGAGACCTACTCAGTGACTCTCTCTGTGGAGATACTATGAGAACAGACCCACTCAGTGACTCTCCCTGTGGAGATACTATAATAACAGACCCACTCAGTGACTCTCCCTGTGGAGATACTATAATAAAAAACCCTCTCAGTGACTCTCCCTGTGGAGATACTATATTAACAGACCGTCTCAGTGACTCTCCCTGTGGAGATACTATATTAACAGACCCACTCAGTGACTCTCCCAGTGGAGATACTATTATAGCAGACCCGCTCAGTGACTCTCCCCGTGGAGATACTATATTAACAGACCCTCTCAGTGACTCTCCCTGTGGAGATACTATTTTAACAGACCAGCTCAGCGACTCTCCCTGTGGAGATACTATATTAACAGACCGACTCAGTGACTCTCCCTGTGGAGATACTATTTTAACAGACCCGCTCAGTGACTCTCCCCCTGGTGATACTATAATAACAGACCCACACAGTGACTCTCCCCCTGGTGATACTATAATAACAGACCCACCAGTGACTCTCCCTGTGGAGATTTTATAATAACAGACCCACTCAGTGACTCTCCCTGTGGAGATACTATAATAACAGACCCACTCAGAGAGTCTCACTGTGGAGATACTATAATAACAGACCCACTCAGTGACTCTCCCTGTGGAGATACTATAATAACAGACCCACTCAGTGACTCTCCCTGTGGAGATACTATAATAACATTCCCACTCAGTGACTCTCCCTTTGGAGATACTATAATAACAGACCCACTCAGTGATTTTCCCTGTGTAGATACGATATTAACAGACGCACTCAGTGACTCTCCCTGTGGAGATAATATAATAACAGACCCACTCAGTGACTCTCCCTGTGGGGGTACTATAATAACAGACCCACTCAGTGACTCTCTCTGTGGAGATACTGTAATAACAGACCTACTCAGTGACTCTCCCTGTGGAGATACTATAATAACAGACCCACTCAGTGACTCTCCCTGTGGAGATATTATAATAACAGACCCACTCAGAGACTCTCCCTGTGGAGATACTATAATAACAGACCCACTCAAAGACTCTCCCTGTGGAGATACTATAATAAGAGATCGATTCAGTGGCTCTCCCTGTGGAGATGCTATAATTACAGACCCGCTCAGTGACTCTCTCTCTGGAGATACGATAATAACAGACCAACTCAGTGACTCTCCCTGTGGAGATACTATAATAACAGACCCACTCAGTGACTCTTCCTGTGGAGATAATATAATCACAGACCCACTCAGAGGCTCTCCCTGTGGAGATACTATAATAACAGACCCACTCAGTGACTCTCTCTGTGGAGATACTCTAAGAACAGACCCACTCAGTGACTCTCCTTGTGGAGATACTATAATAACAGACCCACTCTGTGACTCTCCCTGTGGAGATACTATGATAAAAAACCCTCTCAGTGACTCTCCCTTTGGAGATACTATATTAACAGAACGGCTCAGTGACTCTCCCTGTGGAGATACTATATTTACAGACCCACTCAGTGACTCGCCCTGTGGAGATACTATTATAACAGACCCGCTCAGTGACTCTCCCTGTGCAGATACTATATAAACAGACCCACTCAGTGACTCTCCCTGTGGGGATACTATTTTAACAGACCCGCTCAGTGACTGTCCCTGTGGAGATACTATATTAAAAGACCCACTCAGTGACTCTCCCTGTGGAGATACTATTTTAAAAGACCCGCACAGTGACTCTCCCCCTTTGGTGATACGATAATAACAGACCCACTCAGTGACTCTCCCCCTGCTGATACTATAATAACAGACCCACCAGTGACTCTCCCTGTGGAGATACTATAATAACATTCCCACTCAATGACTCACCCTGTGGAGATACTAGAATAAGAGACCCACTCAGTGACTCTCCTTGTGGAGATACTATAATAAAAGACCCACTCAGTGACTATCCTTGTGGAGATACTATAATAACAGACGCACTCAGTGACTCTCCCTGTGGAGATACTATAATAACAGACCCACTCAGTGACTCTCCCTGTGGAGATACTATAATAGCAGACCCACTCAGTGACTCTCCCTGTGGAGATACTATAATAACAGACCCACTAAGTGACTCTCCCTGTGGAAATACTATAATAACAGACACACACAGTGACTCTCCCCGTGGAGATACTATAATAACAGACCCACTCAGTGACCCTCCCAGTGGAGATACTATAATAACAGACCCGCTCAGTGACTCTCCCTGTGGAGATACTATAATAACAGACCCACTCAGTGACTCTCCCTGTGGAGATACTATTTTAACAGACCCGCTCAGTGACTCTCCCTGTGGAGATGCTATAATTACAGACCCGCTCAGTGACTCTCTCTCTGGAGATACGATAATAACAGACCCACTCAGTGACTCTCCCTGTGGAGATACTATAATAACAGACCCATTCAGTGACTCTCCCTGTGGAGATAATATAATCACAGACCCACTCAGAGGCTCTCCCTGTGGAGATACTATAATAACAGACCCACTCAGTGACTCTCTCTGTGGAGATACTATAATAACAGACCCACTCTGTGACTCTCCCTGTGGAGATACTATAATAAAAAACCCTCTCAGTGACTCTCCCTTTGGAGATACTATATTAACAGAACGGCTCAGTGACTCTCCCTGTGGAGATACTATATTTACAGACCCACTCAGTGACTCGCCCTGTGGAGATACTATTATAACAGACCCGCTCAGTGACTCTCCCTGTGGAGATACGATAATAACATTGCTACTCAGTGACTCTCCCTTTGGAGATTCTATAATAACAGACCCACTCAGTGACTCTCCCTGTGGAGATACTATTTTAACAGACCCGCTCAGTGACTCTCCCTGTGGAGATACTATTTTAACAGACCCGCTCAGTGACTCTCCCTGTGGAGATACTATATTAACAGGCCCACTCAGTGACTCTCCCTGTGGAGATACTATTTTAACAGACCCGCTCAGTGACTCTCCCCCTGGTGATACCATAATAACAGACCCACTCAGTGACTCTCCCCCTGGTGATACTATATTAACAGACCCACTCAGTGACACTCCCTGTGGAGATACTATAATAACAGACCCACTCAGTGACTCTCCCTGTGGAGATACGATAATAACATTGCTACTCAGTGACTCTCCCTTGGGAGATTCTATAATAACAGACCCACTCAGTGACTCTCCCTGTGGAGATACTATTTTAACAGACCCGCTCAGTGACTCTCCCTGTGGAGATACTATTTTAACAGACCCGCTCAGTGACTCTCCCTGTGGAGATACTATATTAACAGACCCACTCAGTGCCTCTCCCTGTGGTGATACTATTTTAACAGACCCGCTCGGTGACTCTCCCCCTGGTGATACCATAATAACAGACCCACTCAGTGACTCTCCCCCTGGTGATACTATATTAACAGACCCACTCAGTGACACTCCCTGTGGAGATACTATAATAACAGACCCACTCAGAGACTCTCCCTGTGGAGATACTATAATAACAGACCCACTCAGTCACTCTCCCTGTGGAGATACTATAATAACAGGCCCACTCAGTGAATCTCCCTGTGGAGATACTGTAATAACAGACACACTCAGTGACTCTCCCTGTGGAGATACTATAATAACATTCCTACTCAGTGACTCTCCCTTTGGAGATACTATAATAACAGACCCACTCAGTGACTCTCCCTGTGGAGATACTATAATAACAGAAACACTCAGTGACTCTCCCTTTGGAGATACTATAATAACAGACCCACTCAGTGACTCTCCCTGTGGAGATACTATAATAACAGACCCACTCAGTGACTCTCTCTGTGTAGATACTATAATAACAGACCTTCTCAGTGACTCTCCCTGTGGAGATACTATAATAACAGACCCACTCAGTGACTCTCCCTGTGGAGATACTATAATAACAGACCCACTCAGAGACTCTCCCTGTGGAGATACAATAATAACAGACCCACTCAGTGACTCTCCCTTTGGAGATACTATAATAACAGAGCCACTCAGTGATTCTCCCTGTGGAGATACGATATTAACAGACCCACTCAGTGACTCTCCCTTTGGAGATACTATAATAACAGACCCACTCAGTGACTCTCCCTGTGGAGATACTATAATAACAGACCCACTCAGTGACTCTCCCTTTGGAGATACTATAATAACAGACCCACTCAGTGACTCTCCCTGTGGAGATACTATAATAACAGTAACACTCAGTGACTCTCCCTTTGGAGATACTATAATAACAGACCCACTCAGAGACTCTCCCTGTGGAGATACTATAATAACAGACCCACTCAGTGACTCTCCCTGTGGAGATACTATAATAACAGACCCACTCAGTGACTCTCCCTTTGGAGATACTATAATAACAGACCCACTCAGAGACTCTCCCTGTGGAGATACTATAATAACAGACCCACTCAGTGATTCTCCCTGTGGAGATACGATATTAACAGACCCACTCAGTGACTCTCCCTGTTTAGATACTATAATAACAGTAACACTCAGTGACTCTCCCTTTGGAGATACTATAATAACAGACCCACTCAGTGACTCTCTCTGTGGAGATACTATAATAACAGACCTGCTCAGCGACTCTCCTTGTGGAGATACTATAATAAAAGACCCACTCAGTGACTATCCTTGTGGAGATATTATAATAACAGACCCACTCAGAGACTGTCCCTGTGGAGATACTATAATAACAGACCCACTCAGTGACTCTCCCTGTGGAGATAATATAATCACAGACCCACTCAGAGGCTCTCCCTGTGGAGATACTATAATAACAGACCCACTCAGTGACTCTCTCTGTGGAGATACTATAAGAACAGACCCACTCAGTGACACTCCCTGTGGAGATACTATAATAACAGACCCACTCAGTGACTCTCTCTGTGGAGATACTATAAGAACAGACCCACTCAGTGACACTCCCTGTGGAGATACTATATTAACAGAACGGCTCAGTGACTCTCCCTGTGGAGATACTATATTTACAGACCCACTCAGTGACTCGCCCTGTGGAGATACTATTATAACAGACCCGCTCAGTGACTCTCCCTGTGGAGATACGATAATAACATTGCTACTCAGTGACTCTCCCTTTGGAGATTCTATAATAACAGACCCACACAGTGACTCTCCCTGTGGAGATACTATTTTAACAGACCCGCTCAGTGACTCTCCCTGTGGAGATACTATTTTAACAGACCCGCTCAGTGACTCTCCCTGTGGAGATACTATATTAACAGACCCACTCAGTGACTCTCCCTGTGGAGATACTATTTTAACAGACCCGCTCAGTGACTCTCCCCCTGGTGATACCATAATAACAGACCCACTCAGTGACTCTCCCCCTGGTGATACTATATTAACAGACCCACTCAGTGACACTCCCTGTGGAGATACTATAATAACAGACCCACTCAGTGACTCTCCCTGTGGAGATACGATAATAACATTGCTACTCAGTGACTCTCCCTTTGGAGATTCTATAATAACAGACCCACTCAGTGACTCTCCCTGCGGAGATACTATTTTAACAGACCCGCTCAGTGACTCTCCCTGTGGAGATACTATTTTAACAGACCCGCTCAGTGACTCTCCCTGTGGAGATACTATATTAACAGACCCACTCAGTGACTCTCCCTGTGGAGATACTATTTTAATAGACCCGCTCAGTGACTCTCCCCCTGGTGATACCATAATAACAGACCCACTCAGTGACTCTCCCCCTGGTGATACTATATTAACAGACCCACTCAGTGACACTCCCTGTGGAGATACTATAATAACAGACCCACTCAGAGACTCTCCCTGTGGAGATACAATAATAACAGACCCACTCAGTGACTCTCCCTTTGGAGATACTATAATAACAGAGCCACTCAGTGATTCTCCCTGTGGAGATACGATATTAACAGACCCACTCAGTGACTCTCCCTTTGGAGATACTATAATAACAGACCCACTCAGTGACTCTCCCTGTGGAGATACTATAATAACAGTAACACTCAGTGACTCTCCCTGTGGAGATACTATAATAACAGACCCACTCAGTGACTCTCCCTGTGGAGATACTATAATAACAGACCCACTCAGTGACTCTCCCTGTGGAGATACTATAATAACAGACCCACTCAGAGACTCTCCCTGTGGAGATACAATAATAACAGACCCACTCAGTGACTCTCCCTTTGGAGATACTATAATAACAGAGCCACTCAGTGATTTTCCCTGTGGAGATACGATATTAACAGACCCACTCAGTGACTCTCCCTTTGGAGATACTATAATAACAGACCCACTCAGTGACTCTCCCTGTGGAGATACTATAATAACAGACCCACTCAGTGACTCTCCCTGTGGAGATACTATAATAACAGACCCACTCAGTGACTCTCCCTTTGGAGATACTATAATAACAGACCCACTCAGTGACTCTCCCTGTGGAGATACTATAATAACAGTAACACTCAGTGACTCTCCCTTTGGAGATACTATAATAACAGACCCACTCAGAGACTCTCCCTGTGGAGATACTATAATAACAGACCCACTCAGTGACTCTCCCTGTGGAGATACAATAATAACAGACCCACTCAGTGACTCTCCCTTTGGAGATACTATAATAACAGAGCCACTCAGTGATTCTCCCTGTGGAGATACTGTAATAACAGACACACTCAGTGACTCTCCCTGTGGAGATACTATAATAACATTCCTACTCAGTGACTCTCCCTTTGGAGATACTATAATAACAGACCCACTCAGTGACTCTCCCTGTGGAGATACTATAATAACAGACCCACTCAGTGACTCTCTCTGTGTAGATACTATAATAACAGACCTTCTCAGTGACTCTCCCTGTGGAGATACTATAATAACAGACCCACTCAGTGACTCTCCCTGTGGAGATGCTATAATAACAGACCCACTCAGAGACTCTCCCTGTGGAGATACAATAATAACAGACCCACTCAGTGACTCTCCCTTTGGAGATACTATAATAACAGAGCCACTCAGTGATTCTCCCTGTGGAGATACGATATTAACAGACCCACTCAGTGACTCTCCCTGTGGAGATACTATAATAACAGACCCACTCAGTGACTCTCCCTTTGGAGATACTATAATAACAGACCCACTCAGTGACTCTCCCTGTGGAGATACTATAATAACAGTAACACTCAGTGACTCTCCCTTTGGAGATACTATAATAACAGACCCACTCAGAGACTCTCCCTGTGGAGATACTATAATAACAGACCCACTCAGTGACTCTCCCTGTGGAGATACTATAATAACAGACCCACTCAGTGACTCTCCCTTTGGAGATACTATAATAACAGACCCACTCAGAGACTCTCCCTGTGGAGATACTATAATAACAGACCCACTCAGTGATTCTCCCTGTGGAGATACGATATTAACAGACCCACTCAGTGACTCTCCCTGTTTAGATACTATAATAACAGTAACACTCAGTGACTCTGCCTTTGGAGATACTATAATAACAGACCCACTCAGTGACTCTCTCTGTGGAGATACTATAATAACAGACCTGCTCAGCGACTCTCCTTGTGGAGATACTATAATAAAAGACCCACTCAGTGACTATCCTTGTGGAGATATTATAATAACAGACCCACTCAGAGACTGTCCCTGTGGAGATACTATAATAACAGACCCACTCAGTGACTCTCCCTGTGGAGATACTATAATAACAGACCCACTCAGTGACTCTCCCTGTGGAGATACTGTAATAGCAGACCCACTCAGTGACTCTCCCTGTGGAGATACTATAATAACAGACCCACTAAGTGACTCTCCCTGTGGAAATACTATAATAACAGACCCACACAGTGACTCTCCCCGTGGAGATACTATAATAACAGACACACTCAGTGACTCTCCCTGTGGAGATACTATAATAACATGCCTACTCAGTGACTCTCCCTTTGGAGATACTATCATAACAGACCCACTCAGTGACTCTCCCCCTGGTGATACTATAATAACAGACCCACCAGAGACTCTCCCTGTGGATATTTTATAATAACAGACCCACTCAGTGACTCTCCCTGTGGAGATACTATATGAACAGACCCACTCAGTGACACTCCCTGTGGAGATACTATAATAACAGACCCACTCAGAGACTCTCCCTGTGGAGATACTATAATATCAGACCCACTCAGTGACTCTCCCTGTGGAGATACGATAATAACAGACCCACTCAGTGACTCTCCCTGTGGAGATACTATAATAACATTCCTACTCAGTGACTCTCCCTGTGGAGATACGATAATAACATTGCTACTCAGTGACTCTCCCTTTGGAGATTCTATAATAACAGACCCACTCAGTGACTCTCCCTGTGGAGATACTATTTTAACAGACCCGCTCAGTGACTCTCCCTGTGGAGATACTATTTTAACAGACCCGCTCAGTGACTCTCCCTGTGGAGATACTATATTAACAGACCCACTCAGTGACTCTCCCTGTGGAGATACTATTTTAACAGACCCACTCAGTGACTCTCCCTGTGGAGATACTATATTAACAGACCCACTCAGTGACACTCCCTGTGGAGATACTATAATAACAGACCCACTCAGAGACTCTCCCTGTGGAGATACTATAATAACAGACCCACTCAGTCACTCTCCCTGTGGAGATACTATAATAACAGGCCCACTCAGTGAATCTCCCTGTGGAGATACTGTAATAACAGACACACTCAGTGACTCTCCCTGTGGAGATGCTATAATAACATTCCTACTCAGTGACTCTCCCTTTGGAGATACTATAATAACAGACCCACTCAGTGACTCTCCCTGTGGAGATACTATAATAACAGAAACACTCAGTGACTCTCCCTTTGGAGATACTATAAAAACAGACCCACTCAGTGACTCTCCCTGTGGAGATACTATAATAACAGACCCACTCAGTGACTCTCTCTGTGTAGATACTATAATAACAGACCTTCTCAGTGACTCTCCCTGTGGAGATACTATAATAACAGACCCACTCAGTGACTCTCCCTGTGGAGATACTATAATAACAGACCCACTCAGAGACTCTCCCTGTGGAGATACAATAATAACAGACCCACTCAGTGACTCTCCCTTTGGAGATACTATAATAACAGAGCCACTCAGTGATTCTCCCTGCGGAGATACGATATTAACAGACCCACTCAGTGACTCTCCCTGTGGAGATACTATAATAACAGACCCACTCAGTGACTCTCCCTTTGGAGATACTATAATAACAGACCCACTCAGTGACTCTCCCTGTGGAGATACTATAATAACAGTAACACTCAGTGACTCTCCCTTTGGAGATACTATAATAACAGACCCACTCAGAGACTCTCCCTGTGGAGATACTATAATAACAGACCCACTCAGTGACTCTCCCTGTGGAGATACTATAATAACAGACCCACTCATTGACTCTCCCTTTGGAGATACTATAATAACAGACCCACTCAGAGACTCTCCCTGTGGAGATACTATAATAACAGACCCACTCAGTGATTCTCCCTGTGGAGATACGATATTAACAGACCCACTCAGTGACTCTCCCTGTTTAGATACTATAATAACAGTAACACTCAGTGACTCTCCCTTTGGAGATACTGTAATAACAGACCCACTCAGTGACTCTCTCTGTGGAGATACTATAATAACAGACCTGCTCAGCGACTCTCCTTGTGGAGATACTATAATAAAAGACCCACTCAGTGACTATCCTTGTGGAGATATTATAATAACAGACCCACTCAGAGACTGTCCCTGTGGAGATACTATAATAACAGACCCACTCAGTGTCTCTCCCTGTGGAGATACTATAATAACAGACCCACTCAGTGACTCTCCCTGTGGAGATACTGTAATAGCAGACCCACTCAGTGACTCTCCCTGTGGAGATACTATAATAACAGACCCACTAAGTGACTCTCCCTGTGGAAATACTATAATAACAGACCCACACAGTGACTCTCCCCGTGGAGATACTATAATAACAGACACACTCAGTGACTCTCCCTGTGGAGATACTATAATAACATGCCTACTCAGTGACTCTCCCATTGGAGATACTATCATAACAGACCCACTCAGTGACTCTCCCCCTGGTGATACTATAATAACAGACCCACCAGAGACTCTCCCTGTGGATATTTTATAATAACAGACCCACTCAGTGACTCTCCCTGTGGAGATACTATATGAACAGACCCACTCAGTGACACTCCCTGTGGAGATACTATAATAACAGACCCACTCAGAGACTCTCCCTGTGGAGATACTATAATATCAGACCCACTCAGTGACTCTCCCTGTGGAGATACGATAATAACAGACCCACTCAGTGACTCTCCCTGTGGAGATACTATAATAACATTCCTACTCAGTGACTCTCCCTTTGGAGGTACTATAATAACAGACCCACTCAGTGATTCTCCATGTGGAGATACGATATTAACAGACCCACTCAGTGATTCTCCCTGTGGAGATCCTATAATAACAGTTACACTCAGTGACTCTCCCTTTGGAGATACTATAATAACAGACCCACTCAGTGACTCTCCCTGTGGAGATACTATTTTAACAGACCCGCTCAGTGACTCTCCCTGTGGAGGTACTATATTAACAGACCAACTCAGTGACTCTCCCTGTGGAGATACTATTTTAACAGACCCGCTCAGTGACTCTCCCTGTGGAGATACTATATTAACAGACCCACTCAGTGACTCTCCCTGTGGAGATACTATTTTTTTCAGACCCGCTCTGTGACTCTCCCCCTGGTGATACTATAATAACAGACCCACTCAGTGATTCTCCCCCTGGTGATACTATAATAACAGACCCACCAGAGACTCTCCCTGTGGATATTTTATAATAACAGACCCACTCAGTGACTCTCTCTGTGTAGATACTATAATAACAGACCCACTCAGTGACTCTCCCTGTGGAGATACTATAATAACAGACCCACTCAGTGACTCTCCCTGTGGAGATACTATAATAACAGACCCACTCAGAGACTCTCCCTATGGAGATACTATAATAACAGACCCACTCAGAGACTCTCCCTGTGGAGATACTATAATAACAGACCCATTCAGTGAATCTCCCTGGGGAGATACGAGAATAACAGACCCATTCAGTGACTCTCCCTGTGGAGATGCTATAATAACAGACCCACTCAGTGACTCTCCCTGTGGAGATACTATAATAACAGACCCACTCAGTGACTCTCCTTGTCTAGATACTATAATAACAGACCCACTCAGTGACTCTCCCTGTGGAGATACTATAATAACAGACCCACTCAGTGACTCTCCTTGTGGAGATACTATAATAAAAGACTCACTCAGTGGCTCTCTTTGTGGAGATGCTACAATAACAGACCCACTCAGTGACTCTCCCTGTGGAGATTCTATCATAACAGACCCACTCCGTGACTCTCCCTGTGGAGATAATATAATCACAGACCCACTCAGTGTCTCTCTCTGCGGAGATAGTATAATCACAGACCCACTCAGAGGCTCTCCCTATGGAGATACTATAATAAGAGACCCACTCAGAGACTCTCTCTGTGGAGATACTATAAGAACAGACCCACTCAGTGACTCTCCCTGTGGAGATACTATAATAACAGACCCACTCAGTGACTCTCCCTGTGGAGTTACTTTAATAAAAAACCCTCTCTGTGACTCTCCCTGTGGAGATACTATAATAACAGACCCACTCAGTGACTCTCCCTGTGGAGATACTATAATAACAGACCCACTCAGTGACTCTCCCTGTGGAGATACTATAATAACATTCCTACCCAGTGACTCTCCCTTTGGAGATACTATAATAACAGACCCACTCAGTGATTCTCCTTTTGGAGATACGATATTAACAGACCCACTCAGTGACTCTCCCTGTGGAGATACTATAATAACAGTAACACTCAGTGACTCTCCCTTTGGAGATACTATAATAACAGACCCACTCAGTGACTCTCCCTGTGGAGATACTATAATAACAGACCCAGTCAGTGACTCTCTCTGTGTAGATACTATAATAACAGACCTACTCAGTGACTCTCCCTGTGGAGATACTATAATAACAGACCCACTCAGAGACTCTCCCTGTGGAGATACTATAATAACAGACCCACTCAGTGACTCTCCCTTTGGAGATACTATAATAACAGACCCACTCAGTGATTCTCCCTGTGGAGATACGATATTAACAGACCCACTCAGTGACTCTCCCTGTGGAGATACTATAATAACAGTAACACTCAGTGACTCTCCCTTTGGAGATACTATAATAACAGACCCACTCAGTGACTCTCCCTGTGAAGATACTATAATAACAGACCCGCTCAGTGACTCTCTCTGTGGAGATACTATAATAACAGACCTGCTCAGTGACTCTCCTTGTGGAGATACTATAACAAAAGACCCACTCAGTGACTATCCTTGTGGAGATACTATAATAACAGACCCACTCAGAGACTGTCCCTGTGGAGATACTATAACAACAGACCCACTCAGTGACTCTCCCTTTGGAGATACTATAATAACAGACCCACTCAGTGACTGTCCCTGTGGAGATACTATAACAAAAGAACCACTCAGTGACTATCCTTGTGGAGATACTATAATAACAGACCCACTCAGAGACCGACCCTGTGGAGATACTATAATAACATTAACACTCAGTGACTCTCCCTGTGGAGATACTATAATAACAGACCCACTCAGTGACTCTCCCTGTGGAGATACTATAATAACATTAACACTCAGTGACTCTCCCTGTGGAGATACTATAATAACAGACCCACTCAGTGACTCTCCCTGTGGAGATACTATAATAACAGACCCACTCAGTGACTCTCTCTGTGTAGATACTATAATAACAGACCTACTCAGTGACTCTCCATGTGGAGATACTATAATAACAGACCCACTCAGAGACTCTCCCTGTGGAGATACTATAATAACAGACCCACTCAGTGACTCTCCCTGTGCAGATACTATAATAACACCCCCACTCAGTGACTCTCCCTGTGGAGATACTATAATAACAGTCCCACTCAGTGACTCTCCCTGTGGAGATACTATAATAACAGACCCACTCAGTGACTCTCCAAGTGGAGATAATATAATAACAGACCCACTCAGTGACTCTCTCTGTGGAGATACTATAATCACAGACCCACTTAGAGGCTCTCCCTGTGGAGATAGCATAATAAGAGACCCACTCAGTGACTCTCTCTGTGGAGATACTGTGAGAACAGACCCACTCAGTGACTCTCCCTGTGGAGATACTATAATAACAGACCCACTCAGTGACTCTCCCTCTGGAGATACTAGAATAAAAAACCCTCTCAGTGACTCTCCCTGTGGAGATACTATATTAACAGACCGGCTCAGTGACTCTCCCTGTGGAGATACTATATTAACAGACCGGCTCAGTGACTCTCCCTGTGGAGATACTATATTAACAGACCCACTCACTGACTCTCCCTGTGGAGATACTATTTTAACAGACCCGCTCAGTGACTCTCCCTGTGGAGATACTATATTAACAGACCCACTCAGTGACTCTCACTGTGGAGATACTATTTGAACCGACCCGCTCAGTGACTCTCCCTGTGGAGATACTATATTAACAGACCCACTCAGTGACTCTCCCTGTGGAGATACTATTTTAACAGACCCGCTCAGTGACTCTCCCCCTGGTGATACTATAATAACCGGCCCACCAGTGACTCTCCCTGTTGAGATTTTATAATAACAGACCCACTCAGTGACTCTCCCTGTGGAGATACTATATTAACAGACCCACTCAGTGACACTCCCTGTGGAGATACTATAATAACAGACCCACTCAGAGACTCTCCCTGTGGAGATACTGTAATAACAGACCCACTCAGTGACTCTCCCTGTGGAGATACTGTAATAACAGACCCACTCAGTGACTCTCCCTGTGGAGATACTATTATAACATTCCTACTCAGTGACTCTCCCTTTGGAGATACTATAATAACAGACCCACTCAGTGATTCTCCCTGTGGAGATACTATAATAACAGACCCACTCAGTGGCTCTCCTTGTGGAGATACTATAATAACAGACCCACTCAGAGACTCTCCTTGTGGAGATACTATAATAACATTCCTACCCAGTGACTCTCCCTTTGGAGATACTATAACAACCGACCCACTCAGTGATTCTCCATGTGGAGATACGATATTAACAGGCCCACTCAGTGACTCTCCCTGTGGAGATACTATAATAACAGTAACACTCAGTGACTCTCCCTTTGGAGATACTATAATAACAGACCCACTCAGTGACTCTCCCTGTGGAGATACTATAATAACAGACCCACTCAGTGACTCTCTCTGTGTAGATACTATAATAACAGACCTACTCAGTGACTCTCCCTATGGAGATACTATAATAACAGACCCACTCAGAGACTCTCCCTGTGGAGATACTATATTAACAGACCCACTCAGTGACTCTCCCTGTGGAGATACTATAATAACAGTAACACTCAGTGACTCTCCCTTTGGAGATACTATAATAACAGACCCACTCAGTGACTCTCCCTGTGAAGATACTATAATAACAGACCCACTCAGTGACTCTCTCTGTGGAGATACTATAATAACAGACCTGCTCAGTGACTCTCCTTGTGGAGATACTATAATAACAGAGTCACTCAGAGACTCTCACTGTGGAGATACTGTAATAACAGACCCACTCAGTGACTCTCCCTGTGGAGATACTGTAATAACAGACCCACTCAGTGACTCTCCCTGTGGAGACACTATTATAACATTCCTACTCAGTGACTCTCCCTTTGGAGATACTATAATAACAGACCCACTCAGTGATTCTCCCTGTGGAGATACTATAATAACAGACCCACTCAGTGGCTCTCCTTGTGGAGATACTATAATAACAGACCCACTCAGAGACTCTCCCTGTGGAGATACTATAATAACAGACCCACTCAGAGACTCTCCCTGTGGAGATACTAAAATAACACAGTCACTCAGTGACTCTCCCTGTGCAGATACTATAATAACACACCCACTCAGTGACTCTCCCTTTGGAGATACTATAATAACAGACCCACACAGTGACTCTCCCTGTGGAGATACTATAATAACAGACCCACTCAGTGACTCTCCCTGTGGAGATAATATAATAACAGACCCACTCAGTGACTCTCTCTGTGGAGATACTATAATCACAGACCCACTCAGAGGCTCTCCCTGTGGAGATAGTATAATAAGAGACCCACTCAGTGACTCTCTCTGTGGAGATACTGTGAGAACAGACCCACTCAGTGACTCTCCCAGTGGAGATACTATAATAACAGACCGGCTCTGTGACTCTCCCTGTGGAGATAGTATATTAACAGACCGGCTCAGTGACTCTCCCTGTGGAGATACTATATTATCAGACCCACTCAGTGACTCTCCCTGTGGAGATACTATTTTAACAGACCCGCTCAGTGACTCTCCCTGTGGAGATACTATATTAACAGACCCACTCAGTGACTCTACCTGTGGAGATACTATTTTAACAGACCCACTCAGTGACTCTCCCTGTGGAGATACTATTTTAACAGACCCGCTCAGTGACTCTCCCTGTGGAGATACTATATTAACAGACCCACTCAGTGACTCTCCCTGTGGAGATACTATTTTTTCAGACCCGCTCTGTGACTCTCCCCCTGGTGATACTATAATAACAGACCCACTCAGTGACTCTCCCCCTGGTGATACTATAATAACAGACCCACCAGAGACTCTCCCTGTGGATATTTTATAATAACAGACCCACTCAGTGACTCTCTCTGTGTAGATACTATAATAACAGACCTACTCAGTGACTCTCCCTGTGGAGATACTATAATAACAGACCCACTCAGTGACTCTCCCTGTGGAGATACTATAATAACAGACCCACTCAGAGACTCTCCCTATGGAGATACTATAATAACAGACCCACTCAGAGACTCTCCCTGTGGAGATACTATAATAACAGACCCATTCAGTGAATCTCCCTGGGGAGATACGAGAATAACAGACCCATTCAGTGACTCTCCCTGTGGAGATGCTATAATAACAGACCCACTCAGTGACTCTCCCTGTGGAGATACTATAATAACAGACCCACTCAGTGACTCTCCTTGTCTAGATACTATAATAACAGACCCACTCAGTGACTCTCCCTGTGGAGATACTATAATAACAGACCCACTCAGTGACTCTCCTTGTGGAGATACTATAATAAAAGACTCACTCAGTGGCTCTCTTTGTGGAGATACTACAACAACAGACCCACTCAGTGACTCTCCCTGTGGAGATTCTATCATAACAGACCCACTCCGTGACTCTCCCTGTGGAGATAATATAATCACAGACCCACTCAGTGTCTCTCTCTGCGGAGATAGTATAATCACAGACCCACTCAGAGGCTCTCCCTATGGAGATACTATAATAAGAGACCCACTCAGAGACTCTCTCTGTGGAGATACTATAAGAACAGACCCACTCAGTGACTCTCCCTGTGGAGATACTATAATAACAGACCCACTCAGTGACTCTCCCTGTGGAGGTACTTTAATAAAAAACCCTCTCTGTGACTCTCCCTGTGGAGATACTATAATAACAGACCCACTCAGTGACTCTCCCTGTGGAGATACTATAATAACAGACCCACTCAGTGACTCTCCCTGTGGAGATACTATAATAACAGTAACACTCAGTGACTCTCCCTTTGGAGATACTATAATAACAGACCCACTCAGTGACTCTCCCTGTGGAGATACTATAATAACAGACCCACTCAGTGACTCTCTCTGTGTAGATACTATAATAACAGACCTACTCAGTGACTCTCCCTGTGGAGATACTATAATAACAGACCCACTCAGAGACTCTCCCTGTGGAGATACTATAATAACAGACCCACTCAGTGACTCTCCCTTTGGAGATACTATAATAACAGACCCACTCAGTGATTCTCCCTGTGGAGATACGATATTAACAGACCCACTCAGTGACTCTCCCTGTGGAGATAGTATAATAACAGTAACACTCAGTGACTCTCCCTTTGGAGATACTATAATAACAGACCCACTCAGTGACTCTCCCTGTGAAGATACTATAATAACAGACCCTCTCAGTGACTCTCTCTGTGGAGATACTATAATAACAGACCTGCTCAGTGACTCTCCTTGTGGAGATACTATAACAAAAGACCCACTCAGTGACTATCCTTGTGGAGATACTATAATAACAGACCCACTCAGAGACTGTCCCTGTGGAGATACTATAATAACAGACCCACTCAGTGACTCTCCCTGTGGAGATACTATAATAACATTAACACTCAGTGACTCTCCCTGTGGAGATACTATAATAACAGACCCACTCAGTGACTCTCCCTGTGGAGATACTATAATAACAGACCCACTCAGTGACTCTCTCTGTGTAGATACTATAATAACAGACCTACTCAGTGTCTCTCCCTGTGGAGATACTATAATAACAGACCCACTCAGAGACTCTCCCTGTGGAGATACTATAATAACAGACCCACTCAGTGACTCTCCCTGTGCAGATACTATAATAACACCCCCACTCAGTGACTCTCCCTTTGGAGATACTATAATAACAGTCCCACTCAGTGACTCTCCCTGTGGAGATACTATAATAACAGACCCACTCAGTGACTCTCCATGTGGAGATAATATAATAACAGACCCACTCAGTGACTCTCTCTGTGGAGATACTATAATCACAGACCCAATTAGAGGCTCTCCCTGTGGAGATAGCATAATAAGAGACCCACTCAGTGACTCTCTCTGTGGAGATACTGTGAGAACAGACCCACTCAGTGACTCTCCCTGTGGAGATACTATAATAACAGACCCACTCAGTGACTCTCCCGGTGGAGATACAAGAATAAAAAACCCTCTCAGTGACTCTCCCTGTGGAGATACTATATTAACAGACCGGCTCAGTGACTCTCCCTGTGGAGATACTATATTAACAGACCCACTCAGTGACTCTCCCTGTGGAGATACTATTTTAACAGACCCGCTCAGTGACTCTCCCTGTGGAGATACTATAATAACAGACCCACTCAGTGACTCTCACTGTGCAGATACTATAATAACACCCCCACTCAGTGACTCTCCCTTTGGAGATACTATAATAACAGTCCCACTCAGTGACTCTCCCTGTGGAGATACTATAATAACAGACCACTCAGTGACTCTCCATGTGGAGATAATATAATAACAGACCCACTCAGTGACTCTCTCTGTGGAGATACTATAATCACAGACCCACTTAGAGGCTCTCCCTGTGGAGATAGCATAATAAGAGACCCACTCAGTGACTCTCTCTGTGGAGATACTGTGAGAACAGACCCACTCAGTGACTCTCCCTGTGGAGATACTATAATAACAGACCCACTCAGTGACTCTCCCTGTGGAGATACTAGAATAAAAAACCCTCTCAGTGACTCTCCCTGTGGAGATACTATATTAACAGACCGGCTCAGTGACTCTCCCTGTGGAGATACTATATTAACAGACCCACTCAGTGACTCTCCCTGTGGAGATACTATTTTAACAGACCCGCTCAGTGACTCTCCCTGTGGAGATACTATTTTAACAGACCCACTCAGTGACTCTCACTGTGGATATACTATTTGAACCGACCCGCTCAGTGACTCTCCCTGTGGAGATACTATATTAACAGACCCACTCAGTGACTCTCCCTGTGGAGATACTATTTTAACAGACCCGCTCAGTGACTCTCCCCCTGGTGATACTATAATAACCGGCCCACCAGTGACTCTCCCTGTTGAGATTTTATAATAACAGACCCACTCAGTGACTCTCCCTGTGGAGATACTATATTAACAGACCCACTCAGTGACACTCCCTGTGGAGATACTATAATAACAGACCCACTCAGAGACTCTCCCTGTGGAGATACTGTAATAACAGACCCACTCAGTGACTCTCCCTGTGGAGATACTGTAATAACAGACCCACTCAGTGACTCTCCCTGTGGAGATACTATTATAACATTCCTACTCAGTGACTCTCCCTTTCGAGATACTATAATAACAGACCCACTCAGTGATTCTCCCTGTGGAGATACTATAATAACAGACCCACTCAGTGGCTCTCCTTGTGGAGATACTATAATAACAGACCCACTCAGAGACTCTCCTTGTGGAGATACTATAATAACATTCCTACCCAGTGACTCTCCCTTTGGAGATACTATAATAACAGACCCACTCAGTGATTCTCCATGTGGAGATACGATATTAACAGACCCACTCAGTGACTCTCCCTGTGGAGATACTATAATAACAGTAACACTCAGTGACTCTCCCTTTGGAGATACTATAATAACAGACCCACTCAGTGACTCTCCCTGTGGAGATACTATAATAACAGACCCACTCAGTGACTCTCTCTGTGTAGATACTATAATAACAGACCTACTCAGTGACTCTCCCTATGGAGATACTATAATAACAGACCCACTCAGAGACTCTCCCTGTGGAGATACTATATTAACAGACCCACTCAGTGACTCTCCCTGTGGAGATACTATAATAACAGTAACACTCAGTGACTCTCCCTTTGGAGATACTATAATAACAGACCCACTCAGTGACTCTCCCTGTGAAGATACTATAATAACAGACCCACTCAGTGACTCTCTCTGTGGAGATACTATAATAACAGACCTGCTCAATGACTCTCCTTGTGGAGATACTATAATAACAGAGTCACTCAGAGACTCTCACTGTGGCGATACTGTAATAACAGACCCACTCAGTGACTCTCCCTGTGGAGATACTGTAATAACAGACCCACTCAGTGACTCTCCCTGTGGAGACACTATTATAACATTCCTACTCAGTGACTCTCCCTTTGGAGATACTATAATAACAGACCCACTCAGTGATTCTCCCTGTGGAGATACTATAATAACAGACCCACTCAGTGGCTCTCCTTGTGGAGATACTATAATAACAGACCCACTCAGAGACTCTCCCTGTGGAGATACTATAATAACAGACCCACTCAGAAACTCTCCCTGTGGAGATACTAAAATAACACAGCCACTCAGTGACTCTCCCTGTGCAGATACTATAATAACACATCCACTCAGTGACTCTCCCTTTGGAGATACTATAATAACAGACCCACTCAGTGACTCTCCCTGTGGAGATACTATAATAACAGACCCACTCAGTGACTCTCCCTGTGGAGATAATATAATAACAGACCCACTCAGTGACTCTCTCTGTGGAGATACTATAATCACAGACCCACTCAGAGGCTCTCCCTGTGGAGATAGTATAATAAGAGACCCACTCAGTGACTCTCTCTGTGGAGATACTGTGAGAACAGACCAACTCAGTGACTCTCCCAGTGGAGATACTATAATAACAGACCGGCTCAGTGACTCTCCCTGTGGAGATACTATATTAACAGACCGGCTCAGTGACTCTCCCTGTGGAGATACTATATTATCAGACCCACTCAGTGACTCTCCCTGTGGAGATACTATTTTAACAGACCCGCTCAGTGACTCTCCCTGTGGAGATACTATATTAACAGACCCACTCAGTGACTCTCCCTGTGGAGATACTATTTTAACAGACCCGCTCAGTGACTCACCCTGTGGAGATACTATATTAACAGACCCACTCAGTGACTCTCCCTGTGGAGATACTATTTTAACAGACCCGCTCAGTGACTCTCCCCCTGGTGATACTATAATAACCGGCCCACCAGTGACTCTCCCTGTGGAGATTTTATAATAACAGACCCACTCAGTGACTCTCCCTGTGGAGATACTATATTAACAGACCCACTCAGTGACACTCCCTGTGGAGATACTATAATAACAGACCCACTCAGAGACTCTCCCTGTGGAGATACTATATTAACAGACCCACTCAGTGACTCTCCCTGTGGAGATACTATAATAACAGTAACACTCAGTGACTCTCCCTTTGGAGATACTATAATAACAGACCCACTCAGTGACTCTCCCTGTGAAGATACTATAATAACAGACCCACTCGGTGACTCTCTCTGTGGAGATACTATAATAACAGACCTGCTCAGTGACTCTCCTTGTGGAGATACTATAATAAAAGACCCACTCAGTGACTATCCTTGTGGAGATACTATAATAACAGAGTCACTCAGAGACTCTCACTGTGGAGATACTGTAATAACAGACCCACTCAGTGACTCTCCCTGTGGAGATACTGTAATAACAGACCCACTCAGTGACTCTCCCTGTGGAGACACTATTATAACATTCCTACTCAGTGACTCTCCCTTTGGAGATACTATAATAACAGACCCACTCAGTGATTCTCCCTGTGGAGATACTATAATAACAGACCCACTCAGTGGCTCTCCTTGTGGAGATACTATAATAACAGACCCACTCAGAGACTCTCCCTGTGGAGATACTATAATAACAGACCCACTCAGAGACTCTCCCTGTGGAGATACTAAAATAACACAGCCACTCAGTGACTCTCCCTGTGCAGATACTATAATAACATACCCACTCAGTGACTCTCCCTTTGGAGATACTATAATAACAGACCCACTCAGTGACTCTCCCTGTGGAGATACTATAATAACAGACCCACTCAGTGACTCTCCCTGTGGAGATAATATAATAACAGACCCACTCAGTGACTCTCTCTGTGGAGATACTATAATCACAGACCCACTCAGAGGCTCTCCCTGTGGAGATAGTATAATAAGAGACCCACTCAGTGACTCTATCTGTGGAGATACTGTGAGAACAGAACCACTCAGTGACTCTCCCAGTGGAGATACTATAATAACAGACCGGCTTAGTGACTCTCCCTGTGGAGATACTATATTAACAGACCGGCTCAGTGACTCTCCCTGAGGAGATACTATATTATCAGACCCACTCAGCGACTCTCCCTGTGGAGATACTATTTTAACAGACCCGCTCAGTGATTCACCCTGTGGAGATACTATATTAACAGACCCACTCAGTGACTCTCCCTGTGGAGATACTATTTTAACAGACCCGCTCAGTGACTCTCCCCCTGGTGATACTATAATAACCGGCCCACCAGTGACTCTCCCTGTGGAGATTTTATAATAACAGACCCACTCAGTGACTCTCCCAGTGGAGATACTATATTAACAGACCCACTCAGTGACACTCCCTGTGGAGATACTATAATAACAGACCCACTCAGAGACTCTCCCTGTGGAGATACTGTAATAACAGACCCACTCAGTGACTCTCCCTGTGGAGATACTGTAATAACAGAGCCACTCAGTGACTCTCCTTGTGGAGATACTATTATAAGATTCCTACTCAGTGACTCTCCCTTTGGAGATACTATAATAACAGACCCACTCAGTGATTCTCCCTGTGGAGATACGAGAATAACAGACCCACTCTGTGACTCTCCCTGTGGAGATACTATAATAACAGTAACACTCAGAGACTCTCCCTTTGGAGATACTATAATAACAGACCCACTCAGTGACTCTCCCTGTGGAGACACTATAATAACAGACCCACTCAGTGACTCTCCCTGTGGAGATACTATAATAACAGACCCACTCAGTGACTCTCCCTGTGCAGATACTATAACAACAGACCCACTCAGTGACTCTCCCTGTGGAGATACTATAATCACAGACCCACTCAGAGGCTCTCCCTGTGGAGATAGTATAATAAGAGACCCACTCAGTGACTCTCTCTGTGGAGATACTGTGAGAACAGACACACTCAGTGACTCTCCCAGTGGAGATACTATAATAACAGACCCACTCAGTGATTCTCCCTGTGGAGATACTATAATAACAGACCCACTCAGTGGCTCTCCTTGTGGAGATACTATAATAACAGACCCACTCAGAGACTCTCCCTGTGGAGATACTATAATAACAGACCCACTCAGAGACTCTCCCTGTGGAGATACTAAAATAACACAGCCACTCAGTGACTCTCCCTGTGCAGATACTATAATAGCACACCCACTCAGTGACTCTCCCTTTGGAGATACTATAATAACAGACCCACTCAGTGACTCTCCCTGTGGAGATACTATAATAACAGACCCACTCAGTGACTCTCCCTGTGGAGATAATATAATAACAGACCCACTCAGTGACTCTCTCTGTGGAGATACTATAATCACAGACCCACTCAGAGGCTCTCCCTGTGGAGATAGTATAATAAGAGACCCACTCAGTGACTCTCTCTGTGGAGATACTGTGAGAACAGACCCACTCAGTGACTCTCCCAGTGGAGATACTATAATAACAGACCGGCTCAGTGACTCTCCCTGTGGAGATACTATATTAACAGACCGGCTCAGTGACTCTCCCTGTGGAGATACTATATTATCAGACCCACTCAGTGACTCTCCCTGTGGAGATACTATTTTAACAGACCCGCTCAGTGACTCTCCCTGTGGAGATACTATATTAACAGACCCACTCAGTGACTCTACCTGTGGAGATACTATTTTAACAGACCCGCTCAGTGACTCACCCTGTGGAGATACTATATTAACAGACCCACTCAGTGACTCTCCCTGTGGAGATACTATTTTAACAGACCCGCTCAGTGACTCTCCCCCTGGTGATACTATAATAACCGGCCCACCAGTGACTCTCCCTGTGGAGATTTTATAATAACAGACCCACTCAGTGACTCTCCCTGTGGAGATACTATATTAACAGACCCACTCAGTGACACTCCCTGTGGAGATACTATAATAACAGACCCACTCAGAGACTCTCCCTGTGGAGATACTATATTAACAGACCCACTCAGTGACTCTCCCTGTGGAGATACTATAATAACAGTAACACTCAGTGACTCTCCCTTTGGAGATACTATAATAACAGACCCACTCAGTGACTCTCCCTGTGAAGATACTATAATAACAGACCCACTCAGTGACTCTCTCTGTGGAGATACTATAATAACAGACCTGCTCAGTGACTCTCCTTGTGGAGATACTATAATAAAAGACCCACTCAGTGACTATCCTTGTGGAGATACTATAATAACAGAGTCACTCAGAGAATCTCACTGTGGAGATACTGTAATAACAGACCCACTCAGTGACTCTCCCTGTGGAGATACTATAATAACAGACCCACTCAGTGATTCTCCCTGTGGAGATACTATAATAACATACCCACTCAGTGGCTCTCCTTGTGGAGATACTATAATAACAGACCCACTCAGAGACTCTCCCTGTGGAGATACTATAATAACAGACCCACTCAGAGACTCTCCCTGCGGAGATACTAAAATAACACAGCCACTCAGTGACTCTCCCTGTGCAGATACTATAATAACATACCCACTCAGTGACTCTCCCTTTGGAGATACTATAATAACAGACCCACTCAGTGACTCTCCCTGTGGAGATACTATAATAACAGACCCACTCAGTGACTCTCCCTGTGGAGATAATATAATAACAGACCCACTCAGTGACTCTCTCTGTGGAGATACTATAATCACAGACCCACTCAGAGGCTCTCCCTGTGGAGATAGTATAATAAGAGACCCACTCAGTGACTCTATCTGTGGAGATACTGTGAGAACAGACCCACTCAGTGACTCTCCCAGTGGAGATACTATAATAACAGACCGGCTTAGTGACTCTCCCTGTGGAGATACTATATTAACAGACCGGCTCAGTGACTCTCCCTGTGGAGATACTATATTATCAGACCCACTCAGCGACTCTCCCTGTGGAGATACTATTTTAACAGACCCGCTCAGTGACTCACCCTGTGGAGATACTATATTAACAGACCCACTCAGTGACTCTCCCTGTGGAGATTTTATAATAACAGACCCACTCAGTGACTCTCCCTGTGGAGATACTATATTAACAGACCCACTCAGTGACACTCCCTGTGGAGATACTATAATAACAGACCCACTCAGAGACTCTCCCTGTGGAGATACTGTAATAACAGACCCACTCAGTGACTCTCCCTGTGGAGATACTGTAATAACAGAGCCACTCAGTGACTCTCCTTGTGGAGATACTATTATAACATTCCTACTCAGTGACTCTCCCTTTGGAGATACTATAATAACAGACCCACTCAGTGATTCTCCCTGTGGAGATACGAGAATAACAGACCGACTCTGTGACTCTCCCTGTGGAGATATTATAATAACAGTAACACTCAGAGACTCTCCCTTTGGAGATACTATAATAACAGACCCACTCAGTGACTCTCCCTGTGGAGACACTATAATAACAGACCCACTCAGTGACTCTCCCTGTGGAGATACTATAATAACAGACCCACTCAGTGACTCTCCCTGTGCAGATACTATAACAACAGACCCACTCAGTGACTCTCCCTGTGCAGATACTATAATAACAGACCCACTCAGTGACTCTCCCTGTGGAGATACTATAATAACAGACCCACTCAGAGACTCTCCCTGTGGAGATACTATAATAACAGACCCACTCAGAGACTCTCCCTGTGGATATACTATAATAACAGACCCATTCAGTGACTCTCCCTGGGGAGATAATGTAATAACAGACCCATTCAGTGACTCTACTTGTATAGATACTATAATAACAGACCCACTCAGTGACTCTCCCTGTGGAGATACTATAATAAAAGACCCACTCAGTGGCTCTCCTTGTGGAGATACTATAATAACAGACCCACTCAGTGACTCTCCCTGTGGAGATACTATAATAAAAGACCCACTCAGTGGCTCTCCTTGTGGAGATACTATAATAACAGACCCACTCAGAGACTCTCCCTGTGGAGATACTATAATAACAGCCCCACTCAGAGACTGTCCCTGTGGAGATACTAAAATAACATTCCCACTCAGTGACTCTCCCTGTGCAGATACTATAATAACAGACCCAGTCATTGACTCTCCCTGTGGAGATACTAGAATAACAGACCCACTCAGTGACTGTCCCTTTGGAGATACTATAATAACAGACCCACTCAGTGACTCTCTCTGTGGAGATACTATAATCACAGACCCACTCAGAGGCTCTCCCTGTGGAGATACTATAATAAGAGACCCACTCAGTGACTCTCTCTGTGGAGATACTAGAAGAACAGACAAACTCAGTGACGCTCCCTGTGGAGATACTATAATAACAGACCCACTCATTGACTCTCCCTGTGGAGATACTATAATAAAAAACCCTCTCAGTGACTCTCCCTGTGGAGATACTATATTAACAGACCGGCTCAGTGACTCTCCCTGTGGAGATACTATATTAGCAGACCCACTAAGTGACTCTCCCTGTGGAGATACGATAATAACAGACCCACTCAGTGACTCTCCGTGTGGAGATACTATAATAAAAAACCCTCTCAGTGACTCTCCCTGTGGAGATACTATATTAACAGACCCGCTCAGTGACTCTCCCTGTGAAGATACTATATTAGCAGACCCACTCAGTGACTCTCCCTGTGGAGATACTATAATAACAGACCCACTCAGTGACTTTCCCTGTGGAGATACTATAATAACATTTCTACTCAGTGACTCTCCCTTTGGAGATACTATAATAACAGACCCACTCAGTGATTCTCCCTGTGGAGATACGATAATAACAGACCCGCTCAGTGACTGTCCCTGTGGAGATACTATATTAACAGACCCACTCCGTGAAACTCCCTGTGGAGATACTATATTAACAGACCCGCTCAGTGACTCTCCCCCTGGTGATACTATAATAACAGACCCACTCAGTGACTCTCCCCCTGCTGATCCTAGAATAGCAGACCCACCAGTGACTCGCCCTGTGGAGATTTTATAATAACAGACCCACTCAGTGACTCTCCCTGTGGAGATACTATATTAACAGAACCACTCAGTGACACTCCCTGTGGAGATACTATAATAACAGATCCACTCAGTGACTCTCCCTGTGGAGATACTATAATAACAGACCCACTCAGTGACACTCCCTCTGGAGATACTATGATAACAGACCAACTCAGTGACTCTCCCTGTGGAGATACTATAATAATATTCCCACTCAGTGACTCTTCCTTTGGAGATACTATAATAACAGACCCACTCAGCGATTCTCCCTGTGGAGATACGATAATAACATACCCACTCAGTGACTCTACCTGTGGAGATACTATAATAACAGTCCCAATCAGTGACTCTCCCTTTGGAGATACTATAATAACAGACCCACTCAGTGACTCTCCCTGTGGAGATACTATAATAACAGACCCACTCAGAGACTCTCCCTGTTGAGTTACTATAATAACAGACACAGTCAGAGTCTCTCCCTGTGGAGATACTATAATAACAGACCCACTCAGTGACTCTCCCTGGGGAGATACTATAACAACAGACCCACTCTGTGATTCTCCCTTTGGAGATACCAATATAACAGACCCACTCAGTGACTCTCCCTGTGGAGATGCTATAATAACAGACCCACTCAGTGACTCTCCCTGTGGAGATATTATAATAACAGACCCACTCAGTGACTCTCCTTGAGCAGAAACTATAATAACAGACCCACTGTGTGACTCTCCCTGTGGAGATACTATAATAACAGACCCACTCAGTGACTCTCCCTGTGGAGATACTATAATAACATACCGACTCAGTGACTCTCTGTGGAGATACTATAATAACAGACCCACTCAGTGACTCTCCTTGTGGAGATACAATAATAAAAGACCCACTCAGTGACTATCCTTGTGGAGATACTAGAATAACAGACCCTCTCAGAGACTCTCCCTGTGGAGATACTATAATAACAGACCCACTCAGTGACTCCCCCTGTGGAGATACTATAATAACAGACCCACTCAGGGACTCTCCCCGTGGATATACTATAATAACAGACCCACTCAGTGACTCTCCCTGTGGAGATACTATAATAACAGACCCACTTAGTGACTCTCCCCGTGGAGATACTATAATAACTGACCCACTCAGAGACCCTCCCTGCGGAGATACTATAATAACAGACCCACTCAGTGACTCTCCCTGTGGAGATACTATAATAACAGACCCACTCAGTGACTCTCCCTGTGGAGATACTATAATAACATTCCTACTCAGTGACTCTCCCATTGGAGATACTATAATAACAGACCCACTCTGTGATTCTCCCTGTGGAGATACGATAATAACAGACCCACTCAGTGACTCTCCCTGTGGAGATACTATAAGAACAGTCCCACTCAGTGACTCTCCCTTTGGAGATACTATAATAACAGACCCACTCAGTGACTCTCCCTGTGGAGATACTATAATAACAGACCCACTCAGTGACTCTCTCAGTGGAGAAACTATAATAACAGACCTACTCAGTGACTCTCCCTGTGGAGATACTATAATAACAGACCCACTCAGTGACTCTCCCTGTGGAGATACTATAATAACAGACCCACTCAGTGACTCTCCTTGTGCAGAAACTATAATAACAGACCCACTGTGTGACTCTCCCTGTGGAGATACTATTATAACAGACCCACTCAGTGACTCTCCCTGTGGAGATACTATTATAACAGACCCACTCAGTGACTCTCCCTTTGGAGATACTATAATAACAGACCCACTCAGTGACTCTCCTTGTGGAGATACAATAATAAAAGACCCACTCAGTGACTATCCTTGTGGAGATACTATAATAACAGACCCACTCAGAGACTCTCCCTGTGGAGATACTATAATAACAGACCCACTCAGTGACTCCCCCTGTGGAGATACTATAATAACAGACCCAGTGAGGGTCTCTCCCCGTGGATATACTAGAATAACAGACCCACTCAGTGACTCTCCCCGTGGAGATACTATAATAACAGACCCACTCAGAGACCCTCCCTGTGGAGATACTATAATAACAGACCCACTCAGTGACTCTCCCTGTGGAGATACTATAATAACAGACCCACTCGGTGACTCTCCCTGTGGAGATACTATAATAACATTCCTACTCAGTGACTCTCCCTTTGGAGATACTAGAATAACAGACCCACTCTGTGATTCTCCCTGTGGAGATACGATAATAACAGACACACTCAGTGACTCTCCCCGTGGAGATACTATAATAACAGTCCCACTCAGTGACTCTCCCTTTGGAGATACTATAATAACAGACCCACTCAGTGACTCTCCCTGTGGAGATACTATAATAACAGACCCACTCAGTGACTCTCTCTGTTGAGAAACTATAATAACAGACCTACTCAGTGACTCTCCCTGTGGAGATACTATAATAACAGACCCACTCAGTGACTCTCCCTGTGGAGATACTATAATAACAGACCCACTCAGAGACTCTCCCTGTGGAGATACTATAATAACAGACCCACTCATAGACACTCCCTGTGGAGATACTATAATAACAGACCAACTCAGTGACTCTCCCTGGGGAGATACTATCATAACAGACCCACTCAGTGACTCTCCCTGTAGAGATGCTATAATAACAGACCCACTCAGTGACTCTCCCTGTGGAGATACTATAATAACAGACCCACTCAGTGACTCTCCTTGTGGAGGTACTATAATAACAGACCCACTCAGTGACTCTCCCTGTGGAGATACTATAATAACAGACCCACTCAGTGACTCTCCTTGTGGAGATACTATAATAAAAGACCCACTCAGTGGCTCTCCTTGTGGAGATACTATAATAACAGACCAACTCAGAAAATCTCCCTGTGGAGATACTATAATAACAGACCCACTCAGAGACTCTCACTGTGGAGATACTAAAAGAACACACCCACTCAGTGACTCACCCTGTGCAGATACTATAATAAAAGACCCAATCAGTGACTCTCACTTTGGAGATACTATAATAACTCACCCACTCAGTGACTCTCCCTGTGGAGATACTAGAATAACAGACCCACTCAGTGACTCTCCCTGTGGAGATAATATAATCACAGACCCACTCAGTGACTCTCTCTGTGGAGATACTATAATCACAGACCCACTCAGAGGCTCTCCCTGTGAAGATACTGTAATAAGAGACCCACTCTGTGACTCTCCCTGTGGAGATACTATAAGAACAGACCCACTCTGTGACTCTCCCTGTGGAGATACTATAATAACAGACCCACTCAGTGACTCCCCCTGTGGAGATACTATAATAACAGACGCATTCAGTGACTCTCCCTGTGGAGATACTATAATAACAGACCCTCTCAGTGACTCTCCCTGTGGAGATACTATAATAACAGACCCACTCAGTGACTCTCCCTGTGGAGATACTATAATAAAAGACCCACTCAGTGGCTCTCCATGTGGAGATACTATAATAACAGACCCACTCAGTGACTCTCCCTGTGGAGATACTATAATAAAAGACCCACTCAGTGGCTCTCCTTGTGGAGATACTATAATAACAGACCCACTCAGTGACTCTCCCTGTGGAGATACTATAATAACAGCCCCACTCAGAGACTGTCCCAGTGGAGATACTATAATAACAGACCCACTCAGTGACTCTCCCTGTGGAGATACTATCATAAAAGACCCACTCAGTGGCTCTCCTTGTGGAGATACTATAATAACAGCCCCACTCAGAGACTGTCCCTGTGGAGATACTAAAATAACACTCCCACTCAGTGACTCTCCCTGTGCAGATACTATAATAACAGACCCACTCAGTGACTGTCCCTTTGGAGATACTATAATAACAGACCCACTCAGTGACTCTCCCTGTGGAGATACTATAATAACAGACCCACTCAGTGACTCTCCCTGTGGAGATAATATAATCACAGACCCACTCAGTCACTCTCTCTGTGGAGATACTATAATCACAGACCCACTCAGAGGCTCTCCCTGTGGAGATACTATAATAAGAGACCCACTCAGTGACTCTCTCTGTGGAGATACTAGAAGAACAGACAAACTCAGTGACTCTCCCTGTGGAGATACTATAATAACAGACCCACTCAGCGACTCTCCCTGTGGAGATACTATAATAAAAAACCCTCTCAGTGACTCTCCCTGTGGAGATACTATATTAACAGACCGGCTCAGTGACTCTCCCAGTGGAGATACTATATTAGCAGACCCACTAAGTGACTCTCCCTGTGGAGATACTATAATAACAGACCCACTCAGTGACTCTCCCTGTGGAGATACTATAATAAAAAAACCCTCTCAGTGACTCTCCCTGTGGAGACACTATATTAACAGACCCGCTCAGTGACTCTCCCTGTGAAGATACTATATTAGCAGACCCACTCAGTGACTCTCCCTGTGGAGATACTATTTTAACAGACCCGCTCAGTGACTGTCCTTGTGGAGATACTATATTAACAGACCCACTCAGTGACTCTCCCTGTGGAGATACTATAATAACAGACCCACTCAGAGACTCTCCCTGTGGAGATACTATAATAACAGTCCCACTCAGAGACTCTCCCTGTGGAGATACTATAATAACAGACCCACTCAGAGACTCTCGCTGTGGAGATACTATAATAACAGACCAACTCAGTGACTCTCCCTGGGGAGATACTACAATAACAGACCCACTCAGTGACTCTCCCTTTGGAGATACCATAATAACAGACCCATTCAGTGACTTGTCCCTGTGGAGATACTATATTAACAGACCCGCTCATTGACTCTCCCTGTGGAGATACTGTATTAACAGACCCACTCCGTGACTCTCCCTGTGGAGATACTATATTAACAGACCCGCTCAGTGACTCTCCCTGTGGAGATACTATAATAACAGAACCTCTCAGTGACTCTCCCCCTGGTGATACTATAATAACAGACCCACTCAGTGACTCTCCCCCTGTTGATACTATAATAACAGACACACCAGTGACTCTCCCTGTGGAGATTTTATAATAACAGACCCACTCAGTGACTCTCCCTGTGGAGATACTATATTAACAGACCCACTCAGTGACTCTCCCTTTGGAGATACTACAATAACAGACCCACTCTGTGACTCTCCCTGTGGAGATACTATAATAACAGACCCACTCAGTGACTCCCCCTGTGGAGATACTATAATAACAGTCCCACTCAGTGACTCTCCCATTGGAGATACTATAATAACAGACCCACTCAGTGACTCTCCCTGTGGAGATACTATAATAACAGACCCACTCAGAAACTCTCCCTGTGGAGATACTACAATAACAGACCCACTCAGTGACTCTCCCTGGGGAGATACTATAATAACAGACCCACTCAGTGACTCTCCCTTTGGAGATACCATAATAACAGACCCATTCAGTGACTCTCCCTGTGGAGATGCCATAATAACAGACGCACTCAGTGACTCTCCCTGTGGAGATACTATAATAACGTACCCACTCAGTGACTTTCTGTGGAGATACTATAATAACATACCCACTCAGTGACTCTCCTTGTGGAGATACTATAATAAAAGACCCACTCAGTGACTATCCTTGTGGAGATACTATAATAACAGACCCACTCAGTGACTCTCCCTGTGGAGATACTATAATAACAGACCCACTCAGTGACTTTCCCTGTGGAGATACTATAATAACAGACCCACTCAGTGATTCTCCCTGTGGAGATACGATAATAACAGACCCACTCAGTGACTCTCCCTTTGGAGATACTATAATAACAGACCCACTCAGTGATTCTCCCTGTGGAGATACGATAATAACAGACCCACTCAGTGACTCTCCCTTTGGAGATACTATAATAACAGTCCCACTCTGTTACTCTCCCTTTGGAGATACTATAATAACAGACCCACTCAGTGATTCTCCCTGTGGAGATACGATAATAACAGACCCACTCAGTGACTCTCCTTGTGGAGTTACTATAATAACAGTCCCACTCTGTTACTCTCCCTTTGGAGATACTACAATAACAGACCCACTCTGTGACTCTCCCTGTGGAGATACTATAATAACAGACCCACTCAGTGACTCCCCCTGTGGAGATACTATAATAACAGTCCCACTCAGTGACTCTCCCATTGGAGATACTATAATAACAGACCCACTCAGTGACTGTCCCTGTGGAGATACTATAATAACAGACCCACTCAGAGACTCTCCCTGTGGAGATACTACAATAACAGACCCACTCAGTGACTCTCCCTGGGGAGATACTATAATAACAGACCCACTCAGTGACTCTCCCTTTGGAGATACCATAATAACAGACCCATTCAGTGATTCTCCCTGTGGAGATGCCATAATAACAGACCCACTCAGTGACTCTCCCTGTGGAGATACTATAATAACGTACCCACTCAGTGACTTTCTGTGGAGATACTATAATAACATACCCACTCAGCGACTCTCCTTGTGGAGATACTATAATAAAAGACCCAGTCAGTGACTATCCTTGTGGAGATACTATAATAACAGACCCACTCAGTGACTCTCCCTTTGGAGATACTATAATAACAGACCCACTCAGTGACTCTCCCTGTGGAGATACTATAATAACAGACCCACTCAGTGACTTTCCCTGTGGAGATACTATAATAACATTTCTACTCAGTGACTCTCCCTTTGGAGATACTATAATAACAGACCCACTCAGTGATTCTCCCTGTGGAGATACGATAATAACAGACCCACTCAGTGACTCTCCCTTTGGAGATACTATAATAACAGTCCCACTCTGTTACTCTCCCTTTGGAGATACTATAATAACAGACCCACTCAGTGACTCTCCCTGTGGAGATACTATAATAACAGACCCACTCAGTGACTCTCTCTGTGGAGATACTATAAATACAGACCCACTCAGTGATTCTCCCTGTGGAGATACTATAATAACAGACCCACTCAGAGACTCTCCCTGTGGAGATACTATAATAACAGACCCACTCAGAGACTCTCCCTGTGGAGATACGATAATAACAGACCCACTCAGTGACTCTCCCTGGGGAGATACTATAATAACAGACACATTCAGTGACTCTCCCTGTGGAGATGCTATAATAACAGACCCACTCAGTGACTCTCCCTGTGGAGATACGATAATATCAGACCCACTCAGTGACTCTCCTTGTGGAGATACTATAATAACAGACCCACTCAGTGACTCTCCCTGTGGAGATACTATAATAACAGACCCACTCAGTGACTCTCCTTGTGGAGCTACTATAATAACAGACCCACTCAGAGACTCTCCCTGTGGAGATACTATAATAGCAGACCCACTAAGAGACTCTCCCTGTGGAGATACTAAAATAACAGACCCACTCAGTGACTCTCCCTGTGGATGTACTATATTAACAGACCCACTCCGAGACTCTCCCTGTGGAGATACTATAGTAACAGACCCATTCAGTGACTCTCCCTGGGGAGATACAATAATAACAGACCCACTCAGTGACACTCCCTGTGGAGATACTATAATAACAGACCCACTCAGTGACTCTCCCTGCGGAGATTCTATAATAACAGAACCACTCTGTGACACTCCCTGTGGAGATTCTATAATTACAGACCCACTCAGTGACTCTCACTGTGGAGATACTATAATAACAGACCCACTCAGTGACTCTCCCTGTGGAGATACTATAATAACAGACCCACTCAGTGACACTCCCTGTGGATATTCTATAACAACAGACCCACTGAGTGACTCTCCCTGTGGATGTACTCTCTTAACAGACCCACTCCGAGACTCTCCCTGTGGAGATACTATAATAACAGACCCATTCAGTGACTCTCCCTGGGGAGATACTATAATAACAGACCCACTCAGTGACACTCCCCCTGTTGATACTATAATAACAGACACACCAGTGACTCTCCCTGTGGAGATTTTATAATAACAGACCCACTCAGTGACTCTCCCTGTGGAGATACTATATTAACAGACCCACTCAGTGACTCTCCCTTTGGAGGTACTACAATAACAGACCCACTCTGTGACTCTCCCTGTGGAGATACTATAATAACAGACCCACTCAGTGACTCCCCCTGTGGAGATACTATAATAACAGTCCCACTCAGTGACTCTCCCATTGGAGATACTATAATAACAGACCCACTCAGTGACTCTCCCTGTGGAGATACTATAATAACAGACCCACTCAGAGACTCTCCCTGTGGAGATACTACAATAACAGACCCACTCAGTGACTCTCCCTGGGGAGATACTATAATAACAGACCCACTCAGTGACTCTCCCTTTGGAGATACCATAATAACAGACCCATTCAGTGACTCTCCCTGTGGAGATGCCATAATAACAGACCCACTCAGTGACTCTCCCTGTGGAGATACTACAATAACGTACCCACTCAGTGACTTTCTGTGGAGATACTATAATAACATACCCACTCAGTGACTCTCCTTGTGGAGATACTATAATAAAAGACACACTCAGTGACTATCCTTGTGGAGATACTATAATAACAGACCCACTCAGTGACTCTCCCTGTGGAGATACTATAATAACAGACCCACTCAGTGACTTTCCCTGTGGAGATACTATAATAACAGACCCACTCAGTGATTCTCCCTGTGGAGATACGATAATAACAGACCCACTCAGTGACTCTCCCTTTGGAGATACTATAATAACAGACCCACTCAGTGATTCTCCCTGTGGAGATACGATAATAACAGACCCACTCAGTGACTCTCCCTTTGGAGATACTATAATAACAGTCCCACTCTGTTACTCTCCCTTTGGAGATACTATAATAACAGACCCACTCAGTGATTCTCCCTGTGGAGATACGATAATAACAGACCCACTCAGTGACTCTCCCTTTGGAGATACTATAATAACAGTCCCACTCTGTTACTCTCCCTTTGGAGATGCTATAATAACAGACCCACTCAGTGACTCTCCCTGTGGAGATACTATCATAACAGACCCACTCAGTGACTCTCTCTGTGGAGATACTATAAATACAGACCCACTCAGTGATTCTCCCTGTGGAGATACTATAATAACAGACCCACTCAGAGACTCTCCCTGTGGAGATACTATAATAACAGACCCACTCAGAGACTCTCCCTGTGGAGATACTATAATAACAGACCCCCTCAGAGACTCTCGCTGTGGAGATACTATAATAACAGACCAACTCAGTGACTCTCCCTGGGGAGATACTACAATAACAGACCCACTCAGTGACTCACCCTTTGGAGATACCATAATAACAGACCCATTCAGTGACTGTCCCTGTGGAGATACTATATTAACAGACCCGCTCATTGACTCTCCCTGTGGAGATACTGTATTAACAGACCCACTCAGTGATTCTCCCTGTGGAGATACTATAATAACAGTCCCACTCAGTGACTCTCCCATTGGAGATACTATAATAACAGACCCACTCAGTGACTCTCCCTGTGGAGATACTATAATAACAGACCCACTCAGAGACTCTCCCTGTGGAGATACTACAATAACAGACCCACTCAGTGACTCTCCCTGGGGAGATACTATAATAACAGACCCACTCAGTGACTCTCCCTTTGGAGATACCATAATAACAGACCCATTCAGTGACTCTCCCTGTGGAGATGCCATAATAACAGACCCACTCAGTGACTCTCCCTGTGGAGATACTACAATAACGTACCCACTCAGTGACTTTCTGTGGAGATACTATAATAACATACCCACTCAGTGACTCTCCTTGTGGAGATACTATAATAAAAGACACACTCAGTGACTATCCTTGTGGAGATACTATAATAACAGACCCACTCAGTGACTCTCCCTGTGGAGATACTATAATAACAGACCCACTCAGTGACTTTCCCTGTGGAGATACTATAATAACAGACCCACTCAGTGATTTTCCCTGTGGAGATACGATAATAACAGACCCACTCAGTGACTCTCCCTTTGGAGATACTATAATAACAGACCCACTCAGTGATTCTCCCTGTGGAGATACGATAATAACAGTCCCACTCTGTTACTCTCCCTTTGGAGATACTATAATAACAGACCCACTCAGTGATTCGCCCTGTGGAGATACGATAATAACAGACCCACTCAGTGACTCTCCCTTTGGAGATACTATAATAACAGTCCCACTCTGTTACTCTCCCTTTGGAGATGCTATAATAACAGACCCACTCAGTGACTCTCCCTGTGGAGATACTATAATAACAGACCCACTCAGAGACTCTCCCTGTGGAGATACTATAATAACAGACCCACTCAGAGACTCTCCCTGTGGAGATACTATAATAACAGACCCACTCAGAGACTCTCCCTGTGGAGATGCTATAATAACAGACCCACTCAGAGACTCTCCCTGTGGAGATACGATAATATCAGACCCACTCAGTGACTCTCCTTGTGGAGATACTATAATAACAGACCCACTCAGTGACTCTCCCTGTGGAGATACTATAATAACAGACCCACTCAGTGACTCTCCTTGTGGAGCTACTATAATAACAGACCCACTCAGAGACTCTCCCTGTGGAGATACTATAATAGCAGACCCACTAAGAGACTCTCCCTGTGGAGATACTAAAATAACAGACCCACACAGTGACTCTCCCTGTGGATGTACTATATTAACAGACCCACTCCGAGACTCTCCCTGTGGAGATACTATAATAACAGACCCATTCAGTGACTCTCCCTGGGGAGATACTATAATAACAGACCCACTCATTGACACTCCCTGTGGAGATACTATAATAACAGACCCACTCAGTGACTCTCCCTGCGGAGATTCTATAATAACAGAACCACTCTGTGACACTCCCTGTGGAGATTCTATAATTACAGACCCACTCAGTGACTCTCACTGTGGAGATACTATAATAACAGACCCACTCAGTGACTCTCCCTATGGAGATACTATAATAACAGACCCACTCAGTGGCACTCCCTGTGGATATTCTATAATAACAGACCCACTCAGTGACTCTCCCTGTGGAGGTACTATAATAACAGACTCACGCAGTGACTCTCCTTCTGGAGCTACTATAATAACAGACCCACTCAGAGACTCTCCCTGTGGAGATACTATAATAGCAGACCCTCTAAGAGACTCTCCCTGTGGAGATACTAAAATAACAGACCCACTCCGAGAACCTCCCTGTGGAGATACTACAATAACAGACCCACTCAGTGACTCTCCCTGTGGATGTACTATATTAACAGACCCACTCCGAGACTCTCCCTGTGGAGATACTATAATAACAGACCCATTCAGTGACTCTCCCTGGGGAGATACTATAAGAACAGACCCACTCAGTGACACTCCCCCTGTTGATACTATAATAACAGACACACCAGTGACTCTCCCTGTGGAGATTTTATAATAACAGACCCACTCAGTGACTCTCCCTGTGGAGATACTATATTAACAGACCCACTCAGTGACTCTCCCTTTGGAGATACTACAATAACAGACCCACTCTGTGACTCTCCCTGTGGAGATACTATAATAACAGACCCACTCAGTGACTCCCCCTGTGGAGATACTATAATAACAGTCCCACTCAGTGACTCTCCCATTGGAGATACTATAATAACAGACCCACTCAGTGACTGTCCCTGTGGAGATACTATAATAACAGACCCACTCAGAGACTCTCCCTGTGGAGATACTATAATAACAGACCCACTCAGTGACTCTCCCTTTGGAGATACCATAATAACAGACCCATTCAGTGACTCTCCCTGTGGAGATGCCATAATAACAGACCCACTCAGTGACTCTCCCTGTGGAGATACTACAATAACGTACCCACTCAGTGACTTTCTGTGGAGATACTATAATAACATACCCACTCAGTGACTCTCCTTGTGGAGATACTATAATAAAAGACACACTCAGTGACTATCCTTGTGGAGATACTATAATAACAGACCCACTCAGTGACTCTCCCTGTGGAGATACTATAATAACAGACCCACTCAGTGACTTTCCCTGTGGAGATACTATAATAACAGACCCACTCAGTGATTCTCCCTTTGGAGATACTATAATAACAGACCCACTCAGTGATTCTCCCTGTGGAGATACGATAATAACAGACCCAGTCAGTGACTCTCCCTTTGGAGATACTATAATAACAGTCCCACTCTGTTACTCTCCCTTTGGAGATACTATAATAACAGACCCACTCAGTGATTCTCCCTGTGGAGATACGATAATAACAGACCCACTCAGTGACTCTCCCTTTGGAGATACTATAATAACAGTCCCACTCTGTTACTCTCCCTTTGGAGATGCTATAATAACAGACCCACTCAGTGACTCTCCCTGTGGAGATACTATCATAACAGACCCACTCAGTGACTCTCTCTGTGGAGATACTATAAATAAAGACCCACTCAGTGATTCTCCCTGTGGAGATACTATAATAACAGACCCACTCAGAGACTCTCCCTGTGGAGATACTATAATAACAGACCCACTCAGAGACTCTCCCTGTGGAGATACTATAATAACAGACCCACTCAGAGACTCTCGCTGTGGAGATACTATAATAACAGACCAACTCAGTGACTCTCCCTGGGGAGATACTACAATAACAGACCCACTCAGTGACTCACCCTTTGGAGATACCATAATAACAGACCCATTCAGTGACTGTCCCTGTGGAGATACTATATTAACAGACCCGCTCATTGACTCTCCCTGTGGAGATACTGTATTAACAGACCCACTCAGTGATTCTCCCTGTGGAGATACTATAATAACAGTCCCACTCAGTGACTCTCCCATTGGAGATACTATAATAACAGACCCACTCAGTGACTCTCCCTGTGGAGATACTATAATAACAGACCCACTCAGAGACTCTCCCTGTGGAGATACTACAATAACAGACCCACTCAGTGACTCTCCCTGGGGAGATACTATAATAACAGACCCACTCAGTGACTCTCCCTTTGGAGATACCATAATAACAGACCCATTCAGTGACTCTCCCTGTGGAGATGCCATAATAACAGACCCACTCAGTGACTCTCCCTGTGGAGATACTACAATAACGTACTCACTCAGTGACTTTCTGTGGAGATACTATAATAACATACCCACTCAGTGACTCTCCTTGTGGAGATACTATAATAAAAGACACACTCAGTGACTATCCTTGTGGAGATACTATAATAACAGACCCACTCAGTGACTCTCCCTGTGGAGATACTATAATAACAGACCCACTCAGTGACTTTCCCTGTGGAGATACTATAATAACAGACCCACTCAGTGATTCTCCCTGTGGAGATACGATAATAACAGACCCACTCAGTGACTCTCCCTTTGGAGATACTATAATAACAGACCCACTCAGTGATTCTCCCTGTGGAGATACGATAATAACAGACCCACTCAGTGACTCTCCCTTTGGAGATACTATAATAACAGTCCCACTCTGTTACTCTCCCTTTGGAGATACTATAATAACAGACCCACTCAGTGATTCTCCCTGTGGAGATACGATAATAACAGACCCACTCAGTGACTCTCCCTTTGGAGATACTATAATAACAGTCCCACTCTGTTACTCTCCCTTTGGAGATGCTATAATAACAGACCCACTCAGTGACTCTCCCTGTGGAGATACTATCATAACAGACCCACTCAGTGACTCTCTCTGTGGAGATACTATAAATACAGACCCACTCAGTGATTCTCCCTGCGGAGATACTATAATAACAGACCCACTCAGAGACTCTCCCTGTGGAGATACTATAATAACAGACCCACTCAGAGACTCTCGCTGTGGAGATACTATAATAACAGACCAACTCAGTGACTCTCCCTGGGGAGATACTACAATAACAGACCCACTCAGTGACTCACCCTTTGGAGATACCATAATAACAGACCCATTCAGTGACTGTCCCTGTGGAGATACTATATTAACAGACCCGCTCATTGACTCTCCCTGTGGAGATACTGTATTAACAGACCCACTCAGTGATTCTCCCTGTGGAGATACTATAATAACAGTCCCACTCAGTGACTCTCCCATTGGAGATACTATGATAACAGACCCACTCAGTGACTCTCCCTGTGGAGATACTATAATAACAGACCCACTCAGAGACTCTCCCTGTGGAGATACTACAATAACAGACCCACTCAGTGACTCTCCCTGGGGAGATACTATAATAAAAGACCCACTCAGTGACTCTCCCTTTGGAGATACCATAATAACAGACCCATTCAGTGACTCTCCCTGTGGAGATGCCATAATAACAGACCCACTCAGTGACTCTCCCTGTGGAGATACTACAATAACGTACCCACTCAGTGACTTTCTGTGGAGATACTATAATAACATACCCACTCAGTGACTCTCCTTGTGGAGATACTATAATAAAAGACACACTCAGTGACTATCCTTGTGGAGATACTATAATAACAGACCCACTCAGTGACTCTCCCTGTGGAGATACTATAATAACAGACCCACTCAGTGACTTTCCCTGTGGAGATACTATAATAACAGACCCACTCAGTGATTCTCCCTGTGGAGATACGACAATAACAGACCCACTCAGTGACTCTCCCTTTGGAGATACTATAATAACAGACCCACTCAGTGATTCTCCCTGTGGAGATACGATAATAACAGACCCACTCAGTGACTCTCCCTTTGGAGATACTGTAATAACAGTCCCACTCTGTTACTCTCCCTTTGGAGATACTATAATAACAGACCCACTCATTGATTCTCCCTGTGGAGATACGATAATAACAGACCCACTCAGTGACTCTCTCTGTGGAGATACTATAAATACAGACCCACTCAGTGATTCTCCCTGTGGAGATACTATAATAACAGACCCACTCAGAGACTCTCCCTGTGGAGATACTATAATAACAGACCCACTCAGAGACTCTCCCTGTGGAGATACTATAATAACAGACCCACTCAGAGACTCTCGCTGTGGAGATACTATAATAACAGACCAACTCAGTGACTCTCCCTGGGGAGATACTACAATAACAGACCCACTCAGTGACTCACCCTTTGGAGATACCATAATAACAGACCCATTCAGTGACTGTCCCTGTGGAGATACTAGATTAACAGACCCGCTCATTGACTCTCCCTGTGGAGATACTGTATTAACAGACCCACTCCGTGACTCTCCCTGTGGAGATACTATATTAACAGACCCGCTCAGTGACTCTCCCTGTGGAGATATTATAATAACAGAACCTCTCAGTGACTCTCCCCCTGGTGATACTATAATAACAGACCCACTCAGTGACTCTCCCCCTGTTGATACTATAATGACAGACACACCAGTGACACTCCCTGTGGAGATTTTATAATAACAGACCCACTCAGTGACTCTCCCTGTGGAGATACCAAATTAACAGACCCACTCAGTGACTCTCCCTTTGGAGATACTACAATAACAGACCCACTCTGTGACTCTCCCTGTGGAGATACTATAATAACAGACCCACTCAGTGACTCCCCCTGTGGAGATACTATAATAACAGTCCCACTCAGTGACTCTCCCATTGGAGATACTATAATAACAGACCCACTCAGTGACTCTCCCTGTGGAGATACTATAATAACAGACCCACTCAGAGACTCTCCCTGTGGAGATACTACAATAACAGACCCACTCAGTGACTCTCCCTGGGGAGATACTATAATAACAGACCCACTCAGTGACACTCCCTTTGGAGATACCATAATAACAGACCCATTCAGTGACTCTCCCTGTAGAGATGCCATAATAACAGACCCACTCAGTGACTCTCCCTGTGGAGATACTATAATAACGTACCCACTCAGTGACTTTCTGTGGAGATACTATAATAACATACCCACTCAGCGACTCTCCTTGTGGAGATACTATAATAAAAGACCCACTCAGTGACTATCCTTGTGGAGATACTATAATAACAGACCCACTCAGTGACTCTCCCTTTGGAGATACTATAATAACAGACCCACTCAGTGACTCTCCCTGTGTAGATACTATAATAACAGACCCACTCAGTGACTTTCCCTGTGGAGATACTATCATAACATTTCTACTCAGTGACTCTCCCTTTGGAGATACTATAATAACAGACCCACTCAGTGATTCTCCCTGTGGAGATACGATAATAACAGACCCACTCAGTGACTCTCCCTTTGGAGATACTATAATAACAGTCCCACTCTGTTACTCTCCCTTTGGAGATACTATAATAACAGACCCACTCAGTGACTCTCCCTGTGGAGATACTATAATAACAGACCCACTCAGTGACTCTCTCTGTGGAGATACTATAAATACAGACCCACTCAGTGATTCTCCCTGTGGAGATACTATAATAACAGACCCACTCAGAGACTCTCCCTGTGGAGATACTATAATAACAGACCCACTCAGAGACTCTCCCTGTGGAGATACTATAATAACAGACCCACTCAGTGACTCTCCCTGGGGAGATACTATAATAACGGACACATTCAGTGACTCTCCCTGTGGAGATGCTATAATAACAGACACACTCAGTGACTCTCCCTGTGGAGATACGATAATAACAGACCCACTCAGTGACTCTCCTTGTGGAGATACTATAATAACAGACCCACTCAGTGACTCTCCCTGTGGAGATACTATAATAACAGACCCACTCAGTGACTCTCCCTGTGGAGATACTATAATAGCAGACCCACTAAGAGACTCTCCCTGTGGAGATACTAAAATAACAGACCCACTCAGTGACTCTCCCTGTGGATGTACTATATTAACAGACCCACTCCGAGACTCTCCCTGTGGAGATACTATAATAACAGGCCCATTCAGTGACTCTCCCTGGGGAGATCCTATAATAACAGACCCACTCAGTGACACTCCCTGTGGAGATACTATAATAACAGACCCACTCAGTGACACTCCCTGTGGATATTCTATAATAACAGACCCACTCAGTGACTCTCCCTGTGGAGGTACTATAATAACAGACTCACTCAGTGACTCTCCTTGTGGAGCTACTATAATAACAGACCCACTCAGAGACTCTCCCTGTGGAGATACTATAATAGCAGACCCTCTAAGAGACTCTCCCTGTGGAGATACTAAAATAACAGACCCACTCCGAGACTCTCCCTGTGGAGATACTACAATAACAGACCCACTCAGTGACTCTCCCTGTGGATGTACTATATTAACAGACCCACTCCGAGACTCTCCCTGTGGAGATACTATAATAACAGACCCATTCAGTGACTCTCCCTGGGGAGATACTATAATAACAGACCCACTCAGTGACACTCCCTGTGGAGATACTATAATAACAGACCCACTCAGTGACTCTCCCTGCGGAGATTCTATAATAACAGACCCACTCTGTGACACTCCCTGTGGAGATTCTATAATGCAGACCCACTCAGTGACTCTCACTGTGGAGATACTATAATAACAGACCCACTCAGTGACTCTCCCTATGGAGATACTATAATAACAGACCCACTCAGTGACACTCCCTGTGGATATTCTATAATAACAGACCCACTCAGTGACTCTCCCTGTGGAGATACTATAGTAACCGACCCACTCAGTGACTCTCCCTGTGGAGATACTATAATAACAGCCCCACTCAGTGACTTTCGCTGTGGAGATACAATAATAACATTCCTACTCAGTGACTCTCCCTTTGGAGATACTATAATAACAGACCCACTCAGTGACTCTCCCTGTGGATGTACTATATTAACAGACCCACTCCGAGACTCTCCCTGTGGAGATACTATAATAACAGACCCATTCAGTGACTCTCCCTGGGGAGATACTATAATAACAGACCCACTCAGTGACACTCCCTGTGGAGATACTATAATAACAGACCCACTCAGTGACTCTCCCTGCGGAGATTCTATAATAACAGATCCACTCTGTGACACTCCCTGTGGAGATTCTATAATAACAGACCCACTCAGTGACTCTCACTGTGGAGATACTATAATAACAGACCCACTCAGTGACTCTCCCTATGGAGATACTATAATAACAGACCCACTCAGTGACACTCCCTGTGGATATTCTATAATAACAGAGCCACTCAGTGACTCTCCCTGTGGAGATACTATAGTACCGACCCACTCAGTGACTCTCCCTGTGGAGATACTATAATAACAGCCCCACTCAGTGACTCTCGCTGTGGAGATACAATAATAACATTCCTACTCAGTGACTCTCCCTTTGGAGATACTATAATAACAGACCCACTCAGTGATTCTCCCTGTGGAGATACTATGTTAACAGACCCGCTCAGTGACTCTCCCTGTGGAGATACAGTATTAACAGACCCACTCAGTGACTCTCCCTGTGGAGATACTATATTAACAGACCCTCTCAGTGACTCGCCCCCAGGTGATACAATAACAGACCCACTCAGTGACTCTCCCCCTGTTGATACTATAATAACAGAACCACCAGTGACTCTCCCTGTGGAGATTTTATAATAACAGACCCACTCAGTGACTCTCCCTGTGGAGATACTATATTAACAGACCCACTCAGTGACTCTCCCTTTGGAGATACTATAATAACAGACCCACTCAGTGACTCTCCCTGTGGAGATACTATAATAACAGACCCACTCAGTGACTCTCCCTGTGGAGATACTATAATAACTGTCCCTCTCAGTGACTCTCCCTTTGGAGACACTATAATAACAGACCCACTCATGGACTCTCCCTGTGGAGATACTATAATAACAGACCCACTCAGAGACTCTCCCTGTGGAGATACTATAATAACAGACCCAATAAGAGACTCTCGCTGTGGAGATACTATAATAACAGACCAACTCAGTGACTCTCCCTGGGGAGATACGACAATAACAGAACCACTCAGTGACTCTCCCTTTGGAGATACCATAATAACAGACCCACTCCGTGACTCTCCCTGTGGAGATACAGTATTAACAGACCCACTCCGTGACTCTCCCTGTGGAGATACTATATTAACAGACCCGCTCAGTGACTCTCCCTATGGAGATACTATAATAACAGACCCTCTCAGTGACTCTCCCCCTGGTGATACTATAATAACAGACCCACTCAGTGACTCTCCCCCTGTTGATACTATAATAAAAGACACACCAGTGACTCTCCCTGTGGAGATTTTATAATAACAGACCCACTCAGTGACTCTCCCTGTGGAGATACTATATTAACAGACCCACTCAGTGACTCTCCCTTTGGAGATACTACAATAACAGACCCACTCTGTGACTCTCCCTGTGGAGATACTATAATAACAGACCCACTCAGTGACTCCCCCTGTGGAGATACTATAATAACAGTCCCACTCAGTGACTCTCCCATTGGAGATACTATAATAACAGACCCACTCAGTGACTCTCCCTGTGGAGATACTATAATAACAGACCCACTCAGAGACTCTCCCTGTGGAGATACTATAATAACAGACCCACTCAGTGACTCTCCCTGGGGAGATACTATAATAACAGACCCACTCAGTGACTCTCCGTTTGGAGATACCATAATAACAGACCCACTCAGTGACTCTCCCTGTGGAGATACTATAATAACGTACCCACTCAGTGACTTTCTGTGGAGATACTATAATAACAGACCCACTCTGTGACTCTCCTTGTGGAGATACTATAATAACAGACCCACTCAGTGACTCTCCCTGTGGAGATACTATAATAACAGACCCACTCAGTGACTCTCCTTGTGGAGATACTATAATAACAGACCCACTCAGTGACTCTCCCTGTGGAGATACTATAATAACAGACCCACTCAGTGACTCTCCTTGTGGAGATACTATAATAACAGACCCACTCAGTGACTCTCCCTGTGGAGATACTATCATAACAGACCGGCTCAGTGACTCTCCCTGTGGAGATACTACATTAACAGACCCACTCAGTGACTCTCCCTGTGGAGATACTATTTTAACAGACCCGCTCAGTGACTCTCCCTGTGGAGATACTATATTAACAGACCCACTCAGTGACTCTCCCTGTGGAGATACTATTTTAACAGAACCGCTCAGTGACTCTCCCTGTGGAGATACTATAATAACAGTCCCACTCAGTGACTCTCCCTTTGGAGATACTATAATAACAGACCCACTCAGTGTTTCTCCCTGTGGAGATACGATATTAACAGACCCACTCAGTGACACTCCCTGGGGAGATACTATTTTAACGGACCCGCTCAGTGACTCTCCCTGTGGAGATACTATAATAACAGTGCCACTCAGTGACTCTCCCTTTGGAGAAACTATAATAACAGACCCACTCAGTGACTCTCCCTGTGGAGATACTATAATAACAGCCCCACTCAGTGAATCTCCCTGTGGAGATACGAAAATCACAGACCACTCAGTGACTCTCCCTGCGGAGATACTATAATAACAGACCCGGTCAGAGACTCTCCCTGTGGAGATACTATAATAACAGACCCACTCAGTGATTCTCCCTGGGGAGATAATATAATAACAGACCCACTCAGTGTCTCTCCCTTTGGAGCTACCATAATAACAGATCCATTCAGTGACTCTCCCTGTGGAGATGCTATAATAACAGACCCACTCAGTGACTCTCCCTGTGGAGATACTATAATAACAGACCCACTCAGTGACTCTCCTTGTGGAGCTACTATAATAACAGCCCCACTCAGTGACTTTCGCTGTGGAGATACAATAATAACATTCCTACTCAGTGACTCTCCCTTTGGAGATACTATAATAACAGACCCACTCAGTGATTCTCCCTGTGGAGATACTATGTTAACAGACCCGCTCAGTGACTCTCCCTGTGGAGATACAGTATTAACAGACCCACTCAGTGATTCTCCCTGTGGAGATACGATAATACCAGACCCACTCAGTGACTCTCCCTTTGGAGATACTATAATAACAGTCCCACTCTGTTACTCTCCCTTTGGAGATACTATAATAACAGACCCACTCAGTGACTCTCCCTGTGGAGATACTATAATAACAGACCCACTCAGTGACTCTCTCAGTGGAGATACTATAAATACAGACCCACTCAGTGATTCTCCCTGTGCAGATACTATAATAACAGACCCACTCAGAGACTCTCCCTGTGGAGATACTATAATAACAGACCCACTCAGAGACTCTCCCTGTGGAGATACTATAATAACAGACCCATTCAGTGACTCTCCCTGTGGAGATGCTATAATAACAGACCCACTCAGTGACTCTCCCTGTGGAGATACGATAATAACAGATCCACTCAGTGACTCTCCCTGTGGAGATACTATAATAACAGACCCACTCAGTGACTCTCCTTGTGGAGATACTATAATAACAGACGCACTCAGTGACTCTCCCTGTGGAGATACTATAATAACAGACCCACTCAGTGACTCTCCTTGTGGAGCTACTATAATAACAGACCCACTCAGAGACTCTCCCTGTGGAGATACTATAATAGCAGACCCACTAAGAGACTCTCCCTGTGGAGATACTAAAATAACAGACCCACTCCGAGACTCTCCCTGTGGAGATACTACCATAACAGAACCACTCAGTGACTCTCCCTGTGGATGTACTATATTAACAGACCCACTCCGAGACTCTCCCTGTGGAGATACTATAATAACAGACCCATTCAGTGACCCTCCTTGGGAGATACTATAATAACAGACCCACTCAGTGACACTCCCTGTGGAGATACTATAATAACAGACCCACTCAGTGACACTCCCTGTGGAGATACTATAATAACAGACCCACTCAGTGACTCTCCCTGCGGAGATTCTATAATAACAGACCCACTCAGTGACTCTCCCCATGGAGATACTATAATAACAGACCCACTCAGTGACACTCCCTGTGGATATTCTATAATAACAGACCCACTCAGTGACTCTCCCTGTGGAGGTACTATAATAACAGACCCACTCATTGACTCTCCTTGTGGAGCTACTATAATAACAGACCCACTCAGAGACTCTCCCTGTGGAGATACTATAATAGCAGACCCACTAAGAGACTCTCCCTGTGGAGATACTAAAATAACAGCCCCACTCAGTGAATCTCCCTGTGGAGATACGAAAATCACAGACCACTCAGTGACTCTCCCTGCGGAGATACTATAATAACAGACCCGGTCAGAGACTCTCCCTGTGGAGATACTATAATAACAGACCCACTCAGTGATTCTCCCTGGGGAGATAATATAATAACAGACCCACTCAGTGTCTCTCCCTTTGGAGCTACCATAATAACAGATCCATTCAGTGACTCTCCCTGTGGAGATGCTATAATAACAGACCCACTCAGTGACTCTCCCTGTGGAGATACTATAATAGCAGACCCACTAAGAGACTCTCCCTGTGGAGATACTAAAATAACAGACCCACTCCGAGACTCTCCCTGTGGAGATACTACAATAACAGACCCACTCAGTGACTCTCCCTGTGGATGTACTATATTAACAGACCCACTCCGAGACTCTCCCTGTGGAGATACTATAATAACAGACCCATTCAGTGACTCTCCCTGGGGAGATACTATAATAACAGACCCACTCAGTGACACTCCCTGTGGACATACTATAATAACAGACCCACTCAGTGACTCTCCCTGCGGAGATTCTATAATAACAGATCCACTCTGTGACACTCCCTGTGGAGATTCTATAATAACAGACCCACTCAGTGACTCTCACTGTGGAGATACTATAATAACAGACCCACTCAGTGACTCTCCCTATGGAGATACTATAATAACAGACCCACTCAGTGACACTCCCTGTGGATATTCTATAATAACAGACCCACTCAGTGACTCTCCCTGTGGAGATACTATTTTAACAGAACCGCTCAGTGACTCTCCCTGTGGAGATACTATAATAACAGTCCCACTCAGTGACTCTCCCTTTGGAGATACTATAATAACAGACCCACTCAGTGTTTCTCCCTGTGGAGATACGATATTAACAGACCCACTCAGTGACACTCCCTGGGGAGATACTATTTTAACGGACCCGCTCAGTGACTCTCCCTGTGGAGATACTATAATAACAGTGCCACTCAGTGACTCTCCCTTTGGAGAAACTATAATAACAGACCCACTCAGTGACTCTCCCTGTGGAGATACTATAATAACAGCCCCACTCAGTGAATCTCCCTGTGGAGATACGAAAATCACAGACCACTCAGTGACTCTCCCTGCGGAGATACTATAATAACAGACCCGGTCAGAGACTCTCCCTGTGGAGATACTATAATAACAGACCCACTCAGTGATTCTCCCTGGGGAGATAATATAATAACAGACCCACTCAGTGTCTCTCCCTTTGGAGCTACCATAATAACAGATCCATTCAGTGACTCTCCCTGTGGAGATGCTATAATAACAGACCCACTCAGTGACTCTCCCTGTGGAGATACTATAATAACAGACCCACTCAGTGACTCTCCTTGTGGAGCTACTATAATAACAGCCCCACTCAGTGACTTTCGCTGTGGAGATACAATAATAACATTCCTACTCAGTGACTCTCCCTTTGGAGATACTATAATAACAGACCCACTCAGTGATTCTCCCTGTGGAGATACTATGTTAACAGACCCACTCAGTGATTCTCCCTGTGGAGATACGATAATAACAGACCCACTCAGTGACTCTCCCTTTGGAGATACTATAATAACAGTCCCACTCTGTTACTCTCCCTTTGGAGATACTATAATAACAGACCCACTCAGTGACTCTCCCTGTGGAGATACTATAATAACAGACCCACTCAGTGACTCTCTCAGTGGAGATACTATAAATACAGACCCACTCAGTGATTCTCCCTGTGCAGATACTATAATAACAGACCCACTCAGAGACTCTCCCTGTGGAGATACTATAATAACAGACCCACTCAGAGACTCTCCCTGTGGAGATACTATAATAACAGACCCATTCAGTGACTGTCCCTGTGGAGATGCTATAATAACAGACCCACTCAGTGACTCTCCCTGTGGAGATACGATAATAACAGATCCACTCAGTGACTCTCCCTGTGGAGATACTATAATAACAGACCCACTCAGTGACTCTCCTTGTGGAGATACTATAATAACAGACGCACTCAGTGACTCTCCCTGTGGAGATACTATAATAACAGACCCACTCAGTGACTCTCCTTGTGGAGCTACTATAATAACAGACCCACTCAGAGACTCTCCCTGTGGAGATACTATAATAGCAGACCCACTAAGAGACTCTCCCTGTGGAGATACTAAAATAACAGACCCACTCCGAGACTCTCCCTGTGGAGATACTACCATAACAGAACCACTCAGTGACTCTCCCTGTGGATGTACTATATTAACAGACCCAATCCGAGACTCTCCCTGTGGAGATACTATAATAACAGACCCATTCAGTGACCCTCCTTGGGAGATACTATAATAACAGACCCACTCAGTGACACTCCCTGTGGAGATACTATAATAACAGACCCACTCAGTGACACTCCCTGTGGAGATACTATAATAACAGACCCACTCAGTGACTCTCCCTGCGGAGATTCTATAATAACAGACCCACTCAGTGACTCTCCCCATGGAGATACTATAATAACAGACCCACTCAGTGACACTCCCTGTGGATATTCTATAATAACAGACCCACTCAGTGACTCTCCCTGTGGAGGTACTATAATAACAGACCCACTCAGTGACTCTCCTTGTGGAGCTACTATAATAACAGACCCACTCAGAGACTCTCCCTGTGGAGATACTATAATAGCAGACCCACTAAGAGACTCTCCCTGTGGAGATACTAAAATAACAGACCCACTCCGAGACTCTCCCTGTGGAGATACTACAATAACAGACCCACTCAGTGACTCTCCCTGTGGATGTACTATATTAACAGACCCACTCCGAGACTCTCCCTGTGGAGATGCTATAATAACAGACCCATTCAGTGAGTCTCCCTGGGGAGATACTATAATAACAGACCCACTCAGTGACACTCCCTGTGGAGATACTATAATAACAGACCCACTCAGTGACTCTCCCTGCGGAGATTCTATAATAACAGATCCACTCTGTGACACTCCCTGTGGAGATTCTATAATAACAGACCCACTCAGTGACTCTCACTGTGGAGATACTATAATAACAGACCCACTCAGTGACTCTCCCTATAGAGATACTATAATAACAGCCCCACTCAGTGACTCTCGCTGTGGAGATACAATAATAACATTCCTACTCAGTGACTCTCCCTTTGGAGATACTATAATAACAGACCCACTCAGTGATTCTCCCTGTGGAGATACTATGTTAACAGACATGCTCAGTGACTCTCCCTGTGGAGATACAGTATTAACAGACCCACTCAGTGACTCTCCCTGTGGAGATACTATATTAACAGACCCTCTCAGTGACTCGCCCCCAGGTGATACAATAACAGACCCACTCAGTGACTCTCCCCCTGTTGATACGATAATAACAGAACCACCAGTGACTCTCCCAGTGGAGATTTTATAATAACAGACCCACTCAGTGACTCTCCCTGTGGAGATACTATATTAACAGACCCACTCAGTGACTCTCCCTTTGGAGATACTATAATAACAGACCCACTCAGTGACTCTCCCTGTGGAGATACTATAATAACAGACCCACTCAGTGACTCTCCCTGTGGAGATACTATAATAACTGTCCCTCTCAGTGACTCTCCCTTTGGAGACACTATAATAACAGACCCACTCATGGACTCTCCCTGTGGAGATACTATAATAACAGACCCACTCAGAGACTCTCCCTGTGGAGATACTATAATAACAGACCCAATAAGAGACTCTCGCTGTGGAGATACTATAATAACAGACCAACTCAGTGACTCTCCCTGGGGAGATACGACAATAACAGAACCACTCAGTGACTCTCCCTTTGGAGATACCATAATAACAGACCCACTCCGTGACTCTCCCTGTGGAGATACTGTATTAACAGACCCACTCCGTGACTCTCCCTGTGGAGATACTATATTAACAGACCCGCTCAGTGACTCTCCCTATGGAGATACTATAATAACAGACCCTCTCAGTGACTCTCCCCCTGGTGATACTATAATAACAGACCCACTCAGTGACTCTCCCCCTGTTGATACTATAATAACAGACACACCAGTGACTCTCCCTGTGGAGATTTTATAATAACAGACCCACTCAGTGACTCTCCCTGTGGAGATACTATATTAACAGACCCACTCAGTGACTCTCCCTTTGGAGATACTACAATAACAGACCCACTCTGTGACTCTCCCTGTGGAGATACTATAATAACAGACCCACTCAGTGACTCCCCCTGTGGAGATACTATAATAACAGTCCCACTCAGTGACTCTCCCATTGGAGATACTATAATAACAGACCCACTCAGTGACTCTCCCTGTGGAGATACTATAATAACAGACCCACTCAGAGACTCTCCCTGTGGAGATACTATAATAACAGACCCACTCAGTGACTCTCCCTGGGGAGATACTATAATAACAGACCCACTCAGTGACTCTCCGTTTGGAGATACCATAATAACAGACCCACTCAGTGACTCTCCCTGTGGAGATACTATAATAACGTACCCACTCAGTGACTTTCTGTGGAGATACTATAATAACAGACCCACTCAGTGACTCTCCTTGTGGAGATACTATAATAACAGACCCACTCAGTGACTCTCCCTGTGGAGATACTATAATAACAGACCCACTCAGTGACTCTCCTTGTGGAGATACTATAATAACAGACCCACTCAGTGACTCTCCCTGTGGAGATACTATAATAACAGACCCACACAGTGACTCTCCTTGTGGAGATACTATAATAACAGACCCACTCAGTGACTCTCCCTGTGGAGATACTATCATAACAGACCGGCTCAGTGACTCTCCCTGTGGAGATACTACATTAACAGACCCACTCAGTGACTCTCCCTGTGGAGATACTATTTTAACAGACCCGCTCAGTGACTCTCCCTGTGGAGATACTAAATTAACAGACCCACTCAGTGACTCTCCCTGTGGAGATACTATTTTAACAGAACCGCTCAGTGACTCTCCCTGTGGAGATACTATAATAACAGTCCCACTCAGTGACTCTCCCTTTGGAGATACTATAATAACAGACCCACTCAGTGTTTCTCCCTGTGGAGATACGATATTAACAGACCCACTCAGTGACACTCCCTGGGGAGATACTATTTTAACGGACCCGCTCAGTGACTCTCCCTGTGGAGATACTATAATAACAGTGCCACTCAGTGACTCTCCCTTTGGAGAAACTATAATAACAGACCCACTCAGTGACTCTCCCTGTGGAGATACTATAATAACAGCCCCACTCAGTGAATCTCCCTGTGGAGATACGAAAATCACAGACCACTCAGTGACTCTCCCTGCGGAGATACTATAATAACAGACCCGGTCAGAGACTCTCCCTGTGGAGATACTATAATAACAGACCCACTCAGTGATTCTCCCTGGGGAGATAATATAATAACAGACCCACTCAGTGTCTCTCCCTTTGGAGCTACCATAATAACAGATCCATTCAGTGACTCTCCCTGTGGAGATGCTATAATAACAGACCCACTCAGTGACTCTCCCTGTGGAGATACTATAATAACAGACCCACTCAGTGACTCTCCTTGTGGAGCTACTATAATAACAGACCCACTAAGAGACTCTCCCTGTGGAGATACTAAAATAACAGACCCACTCAGTGCCTCTCCCTGGGGAGATACTATAATAACAGATCCACGCAGTGACTCTCCCTTTGGAGATACCATAATAACACACCCACTCCGAGTCTCTCCCTGTGGAGATACTATAATAACAGACCCACTCCGAGACTCTCCCTGTGGAGATACTATAATAACAGACCCATTCAGTGACTCTCCCAGGGGAGATACTATAATAACAGACCCACTCAGTGACACTCCCTGTGGAGATACTATAATAACAGACCCACTCAGTGACTCTCCCTGCGGAGATTCTATAATAACAGACCCACTCAGTGACTCTCCCTGCGGAGATTCTATAATAACAGACCCACTCTGTGACACTCCCTGTGGAGATACTATAATAACAGACCCACTCAGTGACTCTCCCTGTGGAGATACTATAATAACAGACCCACTCAGTGACTCTCCCTGCGGAGATTCTATAATAACAGACCCACTCTGTGACACTCCCAGTGGAGATTCTATAATAACAGACCCACTCAGTGACTCTCCCTGTGGAGATACTACAATAACAGACCCACTCAGTGACTCTCGCTGTGGATGTACGATAATAACAGACCCACTCCGAGACTCTCCCTGTGGAGATACTATAATAACCGTCCCACTCAGTGACTCTCCCATTGGAGATGCTATAATAACAGAATCACTCAGTGACTCTCCCTGTGGAGATACTATAATAACAGACCCACTCAGAGACTCTCCCTGTGGAGATACTATAATAACAGTCCCACTCAGAGACTCTCCCTTTGGAGATACCATAATAACAGACCCATTCAGTGACTTTCCCTGTGGAGATGCCATAATAACAGACCCACTCAGTGACTCTCCCTTTGGAGATACTATAATAACAGACCCACTCAGTGTTTCTCCCTGTGGAGATACGATATTAACAGACCCACTCAGTGACTCTCCCTTTGAGAACCTATAATAACAGACCCACTCAGTGTTTCTCCCTGTGGAGATACGATATTAACAGACCCACTCAGTGACTCTCCCTTTGAGAAACTATAATAACAGACCCACTCAGTGACTCTCCCTTTGGAGATACTATAATAACAGACCCACTCAGTGTTTCTCCCTGTGGAGATACGATATTAACAGACCCACTCAGTGACTCTCCCTTTGAGAAACTATATTAACAGACCCACTCAGTGACTCTCCCTTTGGAGCTACCATAATAACAGACCCATTCAGTGACTCTCCCTGTGGAGTTGCTATAATAACAGACCACTCAGTGACTCTCCCTGTGGAGATACTATAATAACAGACCCACTCAGTGACTCTCCTTGTGGAGCTACTATAATAACAGACCCACTCAGAGACTCTCCCTGTGGAGATACTATAAGAGCAGACCCACTCAGAGACTCTCCCTGGGGAGATACTATAATAACAGACCACTCAGTGACTCTCCCTGTGGAGATACTAAAATAAAAGACCCATTCAGTGACTCTCCCTGTGGAGTTGCTATAATAACAGACCACTCAGTGACTCTCCCTGTGGAGATACTAAAATAACAGACCCACTCAGTGCCTCTCCCTGGGGAGATACTATAATAACAGATCCACTCAGTGACTCTCAATTTGGAGATACCATAATAACAGACCCACTCCGAGACTCTCCCTGTGGAGATACTACAATAACAGACCCACTCAGTGACTCTCCCTGTGGAGATACTATAATAACAGACCCACTCAGTGACTCTCTCTGTGGAGATACTATAAATACAGACCCACTCAGTGATTCTCCCTGTGGAGATACTATAATAACAGACCCACTCAGAGACTCTCCCTGTGGAGATACTATAATAACAGACCCACTCAGAGACTCTCCCTGTGGAGATACTATAATAACAGACCCACTCAGTGACTCTCCCTGGGGAGATACTATAATAACAGACCCATTCAGTGACTCTCCCTGTGGAGATGCTATAATAACAGACCCACTCAGTGACTCTCCCTGTGGAGATACTATAATAACAGACCCACACAGTGACTCTCCTTGTGGAGATACTATAATAACAGACCCACTCAGTGACTCCAATTGTGGAGATACTATAATAACAGACCCACTCAGTGACTCTCCCCGTGGAGATACCATAATAACAGACCCACTCAGTGATTCTCCCTGTTGAGATACTATAATAACAGACCCACTCAGTGACGCTCCCCGTGGAGATACCATAATAACAGACCCACTCAGTGACTCTCCCTTTGGAGATACTATAATAACAGACCCACTCAGTGTTTCTCCCTGTGGAGATACGATATTAACAGACCCACTCAGTGACACTCCCTGTGGAGATACTATTTTAACGGACCCGCTCAGTGACTCTCCCTGTGGAGATACTATAATAACAGTGCCACTCAGTGACTCTCCCTTTGGAGAAACTATAATAACAGACCCACTCAGCGACTCTCCCTGTGGAGATACTATAATAACAGCCCCACTCAGTGAATCTCCCTGTGGAGATACGAAAATAACAGACCACTCAGTGACTCTCCCTGTGGAGATACTATAATAACAGACCCACTCAGAGACTCTCCCTGTGGAGATACTATAATAACAGACCCACTCAGTGATTCTCCCTGGGGAGATAATATAATAACAGACCCACTCAGTGTCTCTCCCTTTGGAGCTGCCATAATAACAGACCCATTCAGTGACTCTCCCTGTGGAGATGCTATAATAACAGACCCACTCAGTGACTCTCCTTGTGGAGCTACTATAATAACAGACCCACTCAGTGACTCTCCTTGTGGAGCTACTATAATAACAGACCCACTCAGTGACTCTCCCTGTGGAGATACTATAATAACAGACCCACTCAGTGACTCTCCTTGTGGAGCTACTATAATAACAGACCCACTCAGTGACTCTCCCTGTGGAGATACTATAATAACAGACCCACTCAGTGACTCACCCTGTGGAGATACTATAATAACAGACCCACTCAGAGACTCTCCCTGTGGAGATACTATAATAACAGACCCACTCAGTGACTCTCCCTGGGGAGATACTACAATAACAGACCCACTCAGTGACTCTCCTTGTGGTGCTACTATAATAACAGACCCACTCAGTGACTCTCCTTGTGGAGCTACTATAATAACAGACCCACTCAGAGACTCTCCCTGTGGAGATACTATAATAGCAGACCCACTAAGAGACTCTCCCTGTGGAGATACTATAATAACAGACCCACTCAGTGACTCTCTCTGTGGAGATACTATAAATACAGACCCACTCAGTGATTCTCCCTGTGGAGATACTATAATAACAGACCCACTCAGAGACTCTCCCTGTGGAGATACTATAATAACAGACCCACTCAGAGACTCTCCCTGTGGAGATACTATAATAACAGACCCACTCAGTGACTCTCCCTGGGGAGATACTATAATAACAGACCCATTCAGTGACTCTCCCTGTGGAGATGCTATAATAACAGACCCACTCAGTGACTCTCCCTGTGGAGATACTATAATAACAGACCCACACAGTGACTCTCCTTGTGGAGATACTATAATAACAGACCCACTCAGTGACTCCAATTGTGGAGATACTATAATAACAGACCCACTCAGTGACTCTCCCCGTGGAGATACCATAATAACAGACCCACTCAGTGATTCTCCCTGTTGAGATACTATAATAACAGACCCACTCAGTGACGCTCCCCGTGGAGATACCATAATAACAGACCCACTCAGTGACTCTCCCTTTGGAGATACTATAATAACAGACCCACTCAGTGTTTCTCCCCGTGGAGATACGATATTAACAGACCCACTCAGTGACACTCCCTGTGGAGATACTATTTTAACGGACCCGCTCAGTGACTCTCCCTGTGGAGATACTATAATAACAGTGCCACTCAGTGACTCTCCCTTTGGAGAAACTATAATAACAGACCCACTCAGTGACTCTCCCTGTGGAGATACTATAATAACAGCCCCACTCAGTGAATCTCCCTGTGGAGATACGAAAATAACAGACCACTCAGTGACTCTCCCTGTGGAGATACTATAATAACAGACCCACTCAGAGACTCTCCCTGTGGAGATACTATAATAACAGACCCACTCAGTGATTCTCCCTGGGGAGATAATATAATAACAGACCCACTCAGTGTCTCTCCCTTTGGAGCTGCCATAATAACAGACCCATTCAGTGACTCTCCCTGTGGAGATGCTATAATAACAGACCCACTCAGTGACTCTCCTTGTGGAGCTACTATAATAACAGACCCACTCAGTGACTCTCCTTGTGGAGCTACTATAATAACAGACCCACTCAGTGACTCTCCCTGTGCAGATACTATATTAACAGACCCTCTCAGTGACTCTCCCCCTGGTGATACTATAATAACAGACCCACTCAGTGACTCTCCCCCTGTTGATACTATAATAACAGAACCACCAGTGACTCTCCCTGTGGAGATTTTATAATAACAGACCCACTCAGTGACTCTCCCTGTAGAGGTACTATATTAACAGACCCACTCAGTGACTCTCCATTTGGAGATACTATAATAACAGACCCACTCAGTGACTCTCCCTGTGGAGATACTATAATAACAGACCCACTCAGTGACTCTCCCTGTGGAGATACTATAATAACAGACCCACTCAGTGACTCACCCTGTGGAGATACTATAATAACAGACCCACTCAGAGACTCTCCCTGTGGAGATACTATAATAACAGACCCACTCAGTGACTCTCCCTGGGGAGATACTACAATAACAGACCCACTCAGTGACTCTCCTTGTGGTGCTACTATAATAACAGACCCACTCAGTGACTCTCCTTGTGGAGCTACTATAATAACAGACCCACTCAGAGACTCTCCCTGTGGAGATACTATAATAGCAGACCCACTAAGAGACTCTCCCTGGGGAGATACTATAATAACAGATCCACTCAGTGACTCTCCCTTTGGAGAAACCATAATAACACACCCACTCCGAGTCTCTCGCTGTGGAGATACTATAATAACAGACCCACTCAGTGACTCTCCTTGTGGAGCTACTATAATAACAGACCCACTCAGAGACTCTCCCTGTGGAGATACTATAAGAGCAGACCCACTCAGAGACTCTCCCTGGGGAGATACGATAATAACAGACCACTCAGTGACTCTCCCTGTGGAGATACTAAAATAAAAGACCCATTCAGTGACTCTCCCTGTGGAGTTGCTATAATAACAGACCACTCAGTGACTCTCCCTGTGGAGATACTAAAATAACAGACCCACTCAGTGCCTCTCCCTGGGGAGATACTATAATAACAGATCCACTCAGTGACTCTCAATTTGGAGATACCATAATAACAGACCCACTCCGAGACTCTCCCTGTGGAGATACTACAATAACAGACCCACTCAGTGACTCTCCCTGTGGAGATACTATAATAACAGACCCACTCAGTGACTCTCTCTGTGGAGATACTATAAATACAGACCCACTCAGTGATTCTCCCTGTGGAGATACTATAATAACAGACCCACTCAGAGACTCTCCCTGTGGAGATACTATAATAACAGACCCACTCAGAGACTCTCCCTGTGGAGATACTATAATAACAGACCCACTCAGTGACTCTCCCTGGGGAGATACTATAATAACAGACCCATTCAGTGACTCTCCCTGTGGAGATGCTATAATAACAGACCCACTCAGTGACTCTCCCTGTGGAGATACTATAATAACAGACCCACACAGTGACTCTCCTTGTGGAGATACTATAATAACAGACCCACTCAGTGACTCCAATTGTGGAGATACTATAATAACAGACCCACTCAGTGACTCTCCCCGTGGAGATACCATAATAACAGACCCACTCAGTGATTCTCCCTGTTGAGATACTATAATAACAGACCCACTCAGTGACGCTCCCCGTGGAGATACCATAATAACAGACCCACTCAGTGACTCTCCCTTTGGAGATACTATAATAACAGACCCACTCAGTGTTTCTCCCTGTGGAGATACGATATTAACAGACCCACTCAGTGACACTCCCTGTGGAGATACTATTTTAACGGACCCGCTCAGTGACTCTCCCTGTGGAGATACTATAATAACAGTGCCACTCAGTGACTCTCCCTTTGGAGAAACTATAATAACAGACCCACTCAGTGACTCTCCCTGTGGAGATACTATAATAACAGCCCCACTCAGTGAATCTCCCTGTGGAGATACGAAAATAACAGACCACTCAGTGACTCTCCCTGTGGAGATACTATAATAACAGACCCACTCAGAGACTCTCCCTGTGGAGATACTATAATAACAGACCCACTCAGTGATTCTCCCTGGGGAGATAATATAATAACAGACCCACTCAGTGTCTCTCCCTTTGGAGCTGCCATAATAACAGACCCATTCAGTGACTCTCCCTGTGGAGATGCTATAATAACAGACCCACTCAGTGACTCTCCTTGTGGAGCTACTATAATAACAGACCCACTCAGTGACTCTCCTTGTGGAGCTACTATAATAACAGACCCACTCAGTGACTCTCCCTGTGGAGATACTATAATAACAGACCCACTCAGTGACTCTCCTTGTGGAGCTACTATAATAACAGACCCACTCAGAGACTCTCCCTGTGGAGATACTATAATAGCAGACCCACTAAGAGACTCTCCCTGGGGAGATACTATAATAACAGATCCACTCAGTGACTCTCCCGTTGGAGAAACCATAATAACACACCCACTCCGAGTCTCTCCCTGTGGAGATACTACAATAACAGACCCACTCAGTGACTCTCCCTGTGGATGTACTATAATAACAGACCCACTCCGAGACTCTCCCTGTGGAGATACTATAATAACAGACCCATTCAGTGACTCTCCCTGGGGAGATACTATAATAACAGACCCACTCAGTGACACTCCCTGTGGAGATACTATAATAACAGACCCACTCAGTGACTCTCCCTGCGGAGATTCTATAATAACAGACCCACTCTGTGACACTCCCTGTGGAGATTCAATAATAACAGACCCACTCAGTGACTCTCCCTGTGGAGATACTACAATAACAGACCCACTCAATGACTCTCCCTGTGGATGTACTATAATAACAGACCCACTCCGAGACTCTCCCTGTGGAGATACTGTAATAACAGTCCCACTCAGTGACTCTCCCATTGGAGATGCTATAATAACAGACCCACTCAGTGACTCTTCCTGTGGAGATACTATAATAACAGACCCACTCAGTGACTCTCCCTGGGGAGATACAATAATAACAGACCCACTCAGTGACTCTCCCTTTGGAGATACCATAATAACAGACCCATTCAGTGACTTTCCCTGTGGAGATACTATAATAACAGACCCACTCAGTGACTCACCCTTTGGAGATACTATAATAACAGACCCACTCAGTGTTTCTCCCTGTGGAGATACGATATTAACAGACCCACTCAGTGACACTCCCTGTGGAGATACTATTTTAACGGACCCGCTCAGTGACTCTCCCTGTGGAGATACTATAATAACAGTGCCACTCAGTGACTCTCCCTTTGAGAAACTATAATAACAGACCCACTCAGTGACTCTCCCTGTGGAGATACTATAATATCAGCCCCACTCAGTGAATCTCCCTGTGGAGATACTATAATAACAGACCACTCAGTGACTCTCCCTGTGGAGATACTATAATAACAGACCCACTCAGAGACTCTCCCTGTAAAGATACTATAATAACAGACCCACTCAGTGATTCTCCCTGGGGAGATACTATAATAACAGACCCACTCAGTGACTCTCCCTTTGGAGATACTATAATAACAGACCCATTCAGTGACTCTCCCTGTGGAGATACTATAATAACAGACCCACTCAGTGACTCTCCTTGTGGTGCTACTATAATAACAGACCCACTCAGAGACTCTCCCTGTGGAGATACTATAATAGCAGACCCACTAAGAGACTCTCCCTGTGGAGATACTAAAATAACAGACCCACTCAGTGCCTCTCCCTGGGGATATACTATAATAACAGATCCACTCAGTGACTCTCCCTTTGGAGATACCATAATAACAGACCCACTCCGAGACTCTCCCTGTGGAGATACTACAATAACAGACCCACTCAGTGACTCTCCCTGTGGATGTACTATAATAACAGACCCACTCCGAGACTCTCCCTGTGGAGATACTATAATAACAGACCCACTCAGTGACTCTCCCTGTGGATGTACTATAATAACAGACCCACTCCGAGACTCTCCCTGTGGAGATACTATAATAACAGACCCACTCAGTGACTCTCCCTGTGGAGATACTACAATAACAGACCCACTCAGTGACTCTCCCTGTGGATGTACTATAATAACAGACCCACTCCGAGACTCTCCCTGTGGAGATACTATAATAACAGACCCACTCAGTGACTCTCACTGTGGAGATACTATAATAACAGACCCACTCAGTGACTCTCCCTATGGAGATACTATAATAACAGACCCACTCAGTGACACTCCCTGTGGAGATACTATAATAACAGACCCACTCAGTGACTCTCACTGTGGAGATACTATAATAACAGACCCACTCAGTGACTCTCCCTTTGGAGATACCATAATAACAGACCCACTCCGAGACTCTCCCTGTGGAGATACTACAATAACAGACCCACTCAGTGACTCTCCCTGTGGATGTACTATAATAACAGACCCACTCCGAGACTCTCCCTGTGGAGATACTATAATAACAGACCCACTCAGTGACTCTCCCTGTGGATGTACTATAATAACAGACCCACTCCGAGACTCTCCCTGTGGAGATACTATAATAACAGACCCATTCAGTGACTCTCCCTGGGGAGATACTATAATAACAGACCCACTCAGTGACACTCCCTGTGGAGATACTATAATAACAGACCCACTCAGTGACTCTCACTGTGGAGATACTATAATAACAGACCCACTCAGTGACTCTCCCTATGGAGATACTATAATAACAGACCCACTCAGTGACACTCCCGGTGGATATTCTATAATAACAGACCCACTCAGTGACGCTCCCTGTGGAGATACTATAGTAACCGACCCACACAGTGACTCTCCCTGTGGAGATACTATAATAACAGTCCCACTCAGTGACTCTCCCTGTGGAGATACAATAATAACATTCCTACTCTGTGACTCTCCCTTTGGAGATACTATAATAACAGACCCACTCAGTGATTCTCCCTGTGGAGATACTATATTAACAGACCCGCTCAGTGACTTTCCCTGTGGAGATACAGTATTAACAGACCCACTCAGTGACTCTCCCTGTGGAGATACTATATTAACAGACCCTCTCAGTGACTCTCCCCCTGGTGATACTATAATAACAGACCCACTCAGTGACTCTCCCCCTGTTGATACTATAATAACAGAACCACCAGTGACTCTCCCTGTGGAGATTTTATAATAACAGACCCACTCAGTGACTCTCCCTGTAGAGGTACTATATTAACAGACCCACTCAGTGACTCTCCCTTTGGAGATACTATAATAACAGACCCACTCAGTGACTCTCCCTGTGGAGATACTATAATAACAGACCCACTCAGTGACTCTCCCTGTGTAGATACTATAATAACAGACCCACTCAGTGACTCACCCTGTGGAGATACTATAATAACAGACCCACTCAGAGACTCTCCCTGTGGAGATACTATAATAACAGACCCACTCAGTGACTCTCCCTGGGCAGATACTACAATAACAGACCCACTCAGTGACTCTCCCTGTGGAGATACTATAATAACAGACCCACTCAGTGACTCTCCCTGTGGAGATACTATAATAACAGACCCATTCAGTGACTGTCCCTGTGGAGATACTATATTAACAGACCCGCTCAGTGACTCTGCCTGTGGAGATACTGTATTAACAGACCCACTCCGTGACTCTCCCTGTGGAGATACTATATTAACAGACCCTCTCAGTGACTCTCCCCCTGGTGATACTATAATAACAGACACACCAGTGACTCTCCCTGTGGAGATTTTATAATAACAGACCCACTCAGTGACTCTCCCTGTGGAGATACTATATTAACAGACCCACTCAGTGAAGCTCCCTTTGGAGATACTACAATAACAGACCCACTCTGTGACTCTCTCTGTGGAGATACTATAATAACAGACCCACTCAGTGACTCCCCCTGTGGAGATACTATAATAACAGTCCCACTCAGTGACTCTCCCATTGGAGATACTATAATAACAGACCCACTCAGTGACTCTCCCTGTGGAGATACTATAATAACAGACCCACTCAGAGACTCTCCCTGTGGAGATACTATAATAACAGACCCACTCAGTGACTCTCCCTGGGGAGATACTATAATAACGTACCCACTCAGTGACTTTCTGTGGAGATACTATTATAACATACCCACTCAGTGACCCTCCTTGTGGAGATACTATAATAAAAGACCCACTCAGTGACTATCCTTGTGGAGATACCATAATAACAGACCAACTCAGTGACTCTCCCTGTGGAGATACTATAATAACAGACCCACTCAGTGACTCTCCCTGTGGAGATACTATAATAACAGACCCACTCAGTGACTCTCCCTGTGGAGATACTATAATAACATTCCTAGTCAGTGACTCTCCCTTTGGAGATACTATAATAACAGACCCACTCATTGACTCTACCTTTGGAGATACAAGAATAACAGTCCCACTCTGTTACTCTCCCTTTGGAGATACTATAATAACAGACCCACTCAGTGACTCTCCCTGTGGAGATACTATAATAACAGACCCACTCAGTGACTCTCTCTGTGGAGATACTATAAATACAGACTCACTCAGTGATTCTCCCTGTGGAGATACTATAATAACAGACCCACTCAGAGACTCTCCCTGTGGAGATACTATAATAACAGACCCACTCAGAGACTCTACCTGTGGAGATACTATAATAACAGACCCACTCAGTGACTCTCCCTGGGGAGATACTATAATAACAGACCATTCAGTGACTCTCCCTGCGGAGATGCTATAATAACAGACCCACTCAGCGACTCTCCCTGTGGAGATACGATAATAACAGACCCACTCAGTGACTCTCCCTGTGGAGATACTATAATAACAGACCCACTCAGTGCCTCTCCCTTTGGAGATACTATAATAACAGACCCACTCAGTGACTCTCCTTGTGGAGATACTATAATAACAGACCCACTCAGTGACTCTCCCCGTGGAGATACGATAATAACAGACCCACTCATTGACTCTCCCTGTGGAGATACTATAATAACAGACCCACTCAGTGACTCTCCCTATGGAGATACTATAATAACAGACCCACTCAGTGACTCTCTCTGTGGAGATACTATAATAACAGACCCACTCAGTGACTCTCCCTGTGGAGATACTATTATAACAGACCCACTCAGCGACTCTCCCTGTGGAGATACTATCATAACAGAGCCACTCAGAGACTCTCCCTGTGGAGATACTATAATAACAGACCCACTCAGTGACTCTCCCTGTGGAGATACTATAATAACAGACCCATTCAGTGACTCTCCCTGTGGAGATGCTATAATAACAGACCCACTCAGTGACTCTCCCTGTGGAGATACTAAAATAACAGACCCACTCAGTGACTCTCCTTGAGGAGATACTATAATAACAGACCCACTCAGTGACTCTCCCTGTGGAGATACTATCATAACAGACCCACTCAGTGACTCTCCTTGTGGAGATACTATAGTAAAAGACCCACTCAGTGGCTCTCCTTGTGGAGATACTATAATAACAGACCCACTCAGATACTCTCCCTGTGGAGATACTATAATAACAGACCCACTCAGAGACTCTCCCTGTGGAGATACTATAGTAACAGACCCACTCAGAGACTCTCCCTGTGGAGATACTATAATAACAGACCCACTCAGTGACTCTCCCTGGGGAGATACTACAATAACAGACCCACTCAGTGACTCTCCCTTTGGAGATACCATCATAACAGACCCATTAAGTGACTGTCCCTGTGGAGATACTATATTAACAGACCCGCTCAGTGACTCTCCCTGTGGAGATACTGTATTAACAGACCCACTCCGTGACTCTCCCTGTGGAGATACTATATTAACAGACCCGCTCAGTGACTCTCCCTGTGGAGATACTATAATAACAGACCCTCTCAGTGACTCTCCCCCTGGTGATACTATAATAACAGACCCACTCAGTGACTCTCCCCCTGTTGATACTATAATAACAGACACACCAGTGACTCTCCCTGTGGAGATTTTATAATAACAGACCCACTCAAAGACTCTCCCTGTGGAGATACTATATTAACAGATCCACTCAGTGACTCTCCCTTTAGAGATACTACAATAACAGACCCACTCTGTGACTCTCTCTGTGGAGATACTATAATAACAGACCCACTCAGTGACTCCCCCTGTGGAGATACTATAATAACAGTCCCACTCAGTGACTCTCCCATTGGAGATACTATAATAACAGACCCACTCAGTGACTCTCACTGTGGAGATACTATAATAACAGACCCACTCAGAGACTCTCCCCGTGGAGATACGATAATAACAGACCCACTCATTGACTCTCCCTGTGGAGATACTATAATAACAAACCCACTCAGTGTCTCTCCCTATGGATATACTATAATAACAGACCCACTCAGTGACTCTCTCTGTGGAGATACTATAATAACAGACCCACTCAGTGACTCTCCCTGTGGAGATACTATTATAACAGACCCACTCAGCGACTCTCCCTGGGGAGATACTATAATAACGTACCCACTCAGTGACTTTCTGTGGAGATACTATTATAACATACCCACTCAGTGACCCTCCTTGTGGAGATACTATAATAAAAGACCCACTCAGTGACTATCCTTGTGGAGATACCATAATAACAGACCAAATCAGTGACTCTCCCTGTGGAGATACTATAATAACAGACCCACTCAGTGACTCTCCCTGTGGAGATACTATAATAACAGACCCACTCAGTGACTCTCCCTGTGGAGATACTATAATAACATTCCTAGTCAGTGACTCTCCCTTTGGAGATACTAAAATAACAGACCCACTCAGTGACTCTACCTTTGGAGATACAAGAATAACAGTCCCACTCTGTTACTCTCCCTTTGGAGATACTATAATAACAGACCCACTCAGTGACTCTCCCTGTGGAGATACTATAATAACAGACCCACTCAGTGACTCTCTCTGTGGAGATACTATAAATACAGTCTCACTCAGTGATTCTCCCTGTGGAGATACTATAATAACAGACCCACTCAGAGACTCTCCCTGTGGAGATACTATAATAACAGACCCACTCAGAGACTCTACTTGTGGAGATACTATAATAACAGACCCACTCAGTGACTCTCCCTGGGGAGATACTATAATAACAGACCATTCAGTGACTCTCCCTGTGGAGATGCTATAATAACAGACCCACTCAGTGACTCTCCCTGTGGAGATACGATAATAACAGACCCACTCAGTGACTCTCCCTGTGGAGATACTATAATAACAGACCCACTCAGTGCCTCTCCCTTTGGAGATACTATAATAACAGACCCACTCAGTGACTCTCCTTGTGGAGATACTATAATAACAGACCCACTCAGTGACTCTCCCCGTGGAGATACGATAATAACAGACCCACTCATTGACTCTCCCTGTGGAGATACTATAATAACAGACCCACTCAGTGACTCTCCCTATGGAGATACTATAATAACAGACCCACTCAGTGACTCTCTCTGTGGAGATACTATAATAACAGACCCACTCAGTGACTCTCCCTGTGGAGATACTATCATAACAGAGCCACTCAGAGACTCTCCCTGTGGAGATACTATAATAACAGACCCACTCAGTGACTCTCCCTGTGGAGATACTATAATAACAGACCCATTCAGTGACTCTCCCTGTGGAGATGCTATAATAACAGACCCACTCAGTGACTCTCCCTGTGGAGATACTAAAATAACAGACCCACTCAGTGACTCTCCTTGAGGAGATACTATAATAACAGACCCACTCAGTGACTCTCCCTGTGGAGATACTATCATAACAGACCCACTCAGTGACTCTCCTTGTGGAGATACTATAGTAAAAGACCCACTCAGTGGCTCTCCTTGTGGAGATACTATAATAACAGACCCACTCAGATACTCTCCCTGTGGAGATACTATAATAACAGACCCACTCAGAGACTCTCCCTGTGGAGATACTATAGTAACAGACCCACTCAGAGACTCTCCCTGTGGAGATACTATAATAACAGACCCACTCAGTGACTCTCCCTGGGGAGATACTACAATAACAGACCCACTCAGTGACTCTCCCTTTGGAGATACCATCATAACAGACCCATTAAGTGACTGTCCCTGTGGAGATACTATATTAACAGACCCGCTCAGTGACTCTCCCTGTGGGGATACTGTATTAACAGACCCACTCCGTGACTCTCCCTGTGGAGATACTATATTAACAGACCCGCTCAGTGACTCTCCCTGTGGAGATACTATAATAACAGACCCTCTCAGTGACTCTCCCCCTGGTGATACTATAATAACAGACCCACTCAGTGACTCTCCCCCTGTCGATACTATAATAACAGACACACCAGTGACTCTCCCTGTGGAGATTTTATAATAACAGACCCACTCAAAGACTCTCCCTGTGGAGATACTATATTAACAGATCCACTCAGTGACTCTCCCTTTAGAGATACTACAATAACAGACCCACTCTGTGACTCTCTCTGTGGAGATACTATAATAACAGACCCACTCAGTGACTCCCCCTGTGGAGATACTATAATAACAGTCCCACTCAGTGACTCTCCCATTGGAGATACTATAATAACAGACCCACTCAGTGACTCTCACTGTGGAGATACTATAATAACAGACCCACTCAGAGACTCTCCCCGTGGAGATACGATAATAACAGACCCACTCATTGACTCTCCCTGTGGAGATACTATAATAACAGACCCACTCAGTGACTCTCCCTATGGAGATACTATAATAACAGACCCACTCAGTGACTCTCTCTGTGGAGATACTATAATAACAGACCCACTCAGTGACTCTCCCTGTGGAGATACTATTATAACAGACCCACTCAGCGACTCTCCCTGTGGAGATACTATCATAACAGAGCCACTCAGAGACTCTCCCTGTGGAGATACTATAATAACAGACCCACTCAGTGACTCTCCCTGTGGAGATACTATAATAACAGACCCATTCAGTGACTCTCCCTGTGGAGATGCTATAATAACAGACCCACTCAGTGACTCTCCCTGTGGAGATACTAAAATAACAGACCCACTCAGTGACTCTCCTTGAGGAGATACTATAATAACAGACCCACTCAGTGACTCTCCCTGTGGAGATACTATCATAACAGACCCACTCAGTGACTCTCCTTGTGGAGATACTATAGGAAAAGACCCACTCAGTGGCTCTCCTTGTGGAGATACTATAATAACAGACCCACTCAGATACTCTCCCTGTGGAGATACTATAATAACAGACCCACTCAGAGACTCTCCCTGTGGAGATACTATAGTAACAGACCCACTCAGAGACTCTCCCTGTGGAGATACTATAATAACAGACCCACTCAGTGACTCTCCCTGGGGAGATACTACAATAACAGACCCACTCAGTGACTCTCCCTTTGGAGATACCATCATAACAGACCCATTAAGTGACTGTCCCTGTGGAGATACTATATTAACAGACCCGCTCAGTGACTCTCCCTGTGGAGATACTGTATTAACAGACCCACTCCGTGACTCTCCCTGTGGAGATACTATATTAACAGACCCGCTCAGTGACTCTCCCTGTGGAGATACTATAATAACAGACCCTCTCAGTGACTCTCCCCCTGGTGATACTATAATAACAGACCCACTCAGTGACTCTCCCCCTGTTGATACTGTAATAACAGACACACCAGTGACTCTCCCTGTGGAGATTTTATAATAACAGACCCACTCAAAGACTCTCCCTGTGGAGATACTATATTAACAGATCCACTCAGTGACTCTCCCTTTAGAGATACTACAATAACAGACCCACTCTGTGACTCTCTCTGTGGAGATACTATAATAACAGACCCACTCAGTGACTCCCCCTGTGGAGATACTATAATAACAGTCCCACTCAGTGACTCTCCCATTGGAGATACTATAATAACAGACCCACTCAGTGACTCTCCTTGTGGAGATACTATAATAACAGACCCACTCAGTGACTCTCCCCGTGGAGATACGATAATAACAGACCCACTCATTGACTCTCCCTGTGGAGATACTATAATAACAGACCCACTCAGAGACTCTCCCTATGGAGATACTATAATAACAGACCCACTCAGTGACTCTCTCTGTGGAGATACTATAATAACAGACCCACTCAGTGACTCTCCCTGTGGAGATACTATTATAACAGACCCACTCAGCGACTCTCCCTGTGGAGATACTATCATAACAGAGCCACTCAGAGACTCTCCCTGTGGAGATACTATAATAACAGACCCACTCAGTGACTCTCTCTGTGGAGATACTATAATAACAGACCCATTCAGTGACTCTCCCTGTGGAGATGCTATAATAACAGACCCACTCAGTGACTCTCCTGTGGAGATACTAAAATAACAGACCCACTCAGTGACTCTCCTTGAGGAGATACTATAATAACAGACCCACTCAGTGACTCTCCCTGTGGAGATACTATCATAACAGACCCACTCAGTGACTCTCCTTGTGGAGATACTATAGTAAAAGACCCACTCGGTGGCTCTCCTTGTGGAGATACTATAATAACAGACCCACTCAGATACTCTCCCTGTGGAGATACTATAATAACAGACCCACTCAGAGACTCTCCCTGTGGAGATACTATAGTAACAGACCCACTCAGAGACTCTCCCTGTGGAGATACTATAATAACAGACCCACTCAGTGACTCTCCCTGGGGAGATACTACAATAACAGACCCACTCAGTGACTCTCCCTTTGGAGATACCATCATAACAGACCCATTAAGTGACTGTCCCTGTGGAGATACTATATTAACAGACCCGCTCAGTGACTCTCCCTGTGGAGATACTGTATAAACAGACCCACTCCGTGACTCTCCCTGTGGAGATACTATATTAACAGACCCGCTCAGTGACTCTCCCTGTGGAGATACTATAATAACAGACCCTCTCAGTGACTCTCCCCCTGGTGATACTATAATAACAGACCCACTCAGTGACTCTCCCCCTGTTGATACTATAATAACAGACACACCAGTGACTCTCCCTGTGGAGATTTTATAATAACAGACCCACTCAAAGACTCTCCCTGTGGAGATACTATATTAACAGATCCACTCAGTGACTCTCCCTTTAGAGATACTACAATAACAGACCCACTCTGTGACTCTCTCTGTGGAGATACTATAATAACAGACCCACTCAGTGACTCCCCCTGTGGAGATACTATAATAACAGTCCCACTCAGTGACTCTCCCATTGGAGATACTATAATAACAGACCCACTCAGTGACTCTCACTGTGGAGATACTATAATAACAGACCCACTCAGAGACTCTCCCTGTGGAGATACTATAATAACAGACCTACTCAGTGACTCTCCCTGGGGAGATACTATAATAACAGACCCACTCAGTGACTCTCCCTTTGGAGATACCATAATAACAGACCCATTCAGTGACTCTCCCTGTGGAGATGCCATAATAACAGACACACTCAGTGATTCTCCTTGTGGAGATACTATAATAACAGACCCACTCAGTGACCTTCTGTGGAGATACTATAATAACATACCCACTCAGTGACTCTCCTTGTGGAGATACTATAATAAAAGACACACTCAGTGGCTATCCTTGTGGAGATACTATAATAACAGACTCACTCAGTGACCTTCTGTGGAGATACTATAATAACATACCCACTCAGTGACTCTCCTTGTGGAGATACTATAATAAAAGACACAATCAGTGGCTATCCTTGTGGAGATACTATAATAACAGACCCACTCAGTGACTCTCCCTGTGGAGATACTATAATAACAGACCCACTCAGTGACTCTCCCTGTGGAGATTCTATAATAACATTCCTAGTCAGTGACTCTCCCTTTGGAGATACTATAATAACAGACCCACCCAGTGATTCTCCCTGTGGAGATACTATAATAACAGACCCATTCAGTGACTCTCCCTTTGGAGATACTATAATAACAGTCCCACTCTGTTACTCTCCCTTTGGAGATACTATAATAACAGACCCACTCAGTGACTCTCCCTGTGGAGATACTATAATAACAGACCCACTCAGTGACTCTCTCTGTGGAGATACTATAAATACAGACCCACTCAGTCATTCTCCCTGTGGAGATACTATAATAACAGACCCACTCAGAGACTCTCCCTGTGAAGATACTATAATAAGAGACCCACTCAGAGACTCTCCCTGTGGAGATACTATAATAACAGACCCACTCAGTGACTCTCCCTGTGGAGATACTATAATAACAGACCCACTCAGTGACTCTCCTTGTGGAGATACTATAATAACAGACCCACTCAGTGACTCTCCTTGTGGAGATACTATAATAACAGACCCACTCAGTGACTCTCCCCGTGGAGATACTATAATAACAGACCCACTCAGTGACTCTCCCTGTGGAGATACTATCATAACAGACCCACTCAGTGACTCTCCCTGTGGAGATACGATAATAACAGACCCACTCAGAGACTCTCCCTGTGGAGATACTATAATAACAGACCCACTCAGTGACTTTCCTTGTGGAGATACTATAATAACAGACCCACTCAGTGACTCTCCTTGTGGAGATACTATAATAACAGACCCACTCAGTGACTCTCCCCGTGGAGATACTATAATAACAGACCCACTCAGTGACTCTGCCTGTGGAGATACTATCATAACAGACCCACTCAGTGACTCTCCCTGTGGAGATACTATAATAACAGACCCACTCAGTGACTCTCCCTGTGGAGATACTATAATAACATTCCTGCTCAGTGACTCTCCCTTTGGAGATACTATAATAACAGACCCACTCAGTGATTCTCCCTGTGGAGATACGATAATAACAGACCCACTCAGTGACTCTCCCTGTGGAGATACTATAATAACAGTCCCACTCAGTGACTCTCCCTTTGGAGATACTATAATAACAGACCCACTCAGTGACTCTCCCTGTGGAGATACTATAATAACAGACCCACTCAGTGACTCTCCCTGTGGAGATACTATTTTAACAGACCCACTCAGCGACTCTCCCTGTGGAGATACTATCATAACAGAGCCACTCAGAGACTCTCCCTGTGCAGATACTATAATAACAGTCCCACTCAGTGACTCTCCCTGTGGAGATACTATAATAACAGGCCCATTCAGTGACTCTCCCTGTGGAGATGCTATAATAACAGACCCACTCAGTGACTCTCCCTGTGGAGATACTAAAATAACAGACCCACTCAGCGACTCTCCCTGTGGAGATACTATCATAACAGAGCCACTCAGAGACTCTCCCTGTGGAGATACTATAATAACAGACCCATTCAGTGACTCTCCCTGTGGAGATGCTATAATAACAGACCCACTCAGTGACTCTCCCTGTGGAGATACAAAAATAACAGACCCACTCAGTGACTCTCCCTGTTGAGATACTATAATAACAGACCCACTCAGTGACTCTCCCTGTGGAGATACTATAATAACAGACCCACTCAGTGACCCACCCTGTGGAGATACTATAATAACAGACCCACTCAGTGACACTCCCTGTGGAGATACTATAATAACAGACCCACTCAGTGCCTCTCCCTGGGGAGATACTATGATAACAGACCCACTCAGAGACTCTCCCTGTGGAGATACAATAATAACAGACCCACTCAGTGACTCTCCCTGTGGAGATACTATAATAACAGACCCACTCAGTGACTCTCCCTGTGGAGATACTATAATAAGATTCCCACTCAGTGACTCTCCCTTTGGAGATACTATAATAACAGACCCACTCAGTGACTCTCCCCCTGTTGATACTATAATAACAAACCCACCAGTGACTCTCCCTGTGGAGATTTTATAATAACAGACCCACTCAGAGACTCTCCCTGTGGAGATACTAAAATAACACACCCACTCAGTGACTCTCCCTGTGCAGATACTATAATAACAGACCCACTCAGTGACTCTCCCTGTGGAGATACTATAATAACAGACCCACTCAGTGACTCTCCCTGTGGAGATAATATAATCACAGACCCACTCAGTGACTCTCTCTGTGGAGATACTATAATCACAGACCCACTCAGTGGCTCTCCCTGTGGAGATACTATAATAAGAGACCCAATTAGTGACTCTCTCTGTGGAAATACCGAAAGAGCAGACCCACTCAGTGACTCTCCCTGTGGAGATGCTGTAATAACAGACCCACTCAGTGACTCTCCCTTTGGAGATACTATAATATAAAACCCTCTCAGTGACTCTCCCTGTGGAGATACTATAACAACAGACCGGCTCAGTGACTCTCCCTGTGGTGATACTATTTTAACAGACCCACTCAGTGACTCTCCCTGTGGAGATACTATTTTAACAGACCCGCTCAGTGACTCTCCCTGTGGAGATACTATATTAACAGACCCACTCAGTGACTCTCCCGGTGGAGATACTATAACAACAGACCCACTCAGTGACTCTCCCTGTGGAGATACTATAATAACAGACCCACTCAGTGACCCACCCTGTGGAGATACTATAATAACAGACCCACTCAGTGACACTCCCTGTGGAGATACTATAATAACAGACCCACTCAGTGACTCTCCCTGTGGAGATACTATAATAACAGACCCACTCAGTGCCTCTCCCTGGGGAGATACTATGATAACAGACCCACTCAGTGACTCTCCCTTTGGAGATACCATAATAACAGACCCAATCCGAGACTCTCCCAGTGGAGATACTATAATAACAGACCCACTCTGTGACACTCCCTGTGGAGATTCTATCATAACAGACCCACTCAATGACTCTCCCTATGGAGATACTATAATAACAGTCCCACTCATTTACTCTCCCTGTGGAGATTCTATAATAACAGACCCACTCAGTGACTCTCCCTGTGGGGATACTATGATAAAAAACCCACTCAGCGACTCTCCCTGTGGAGATACTATATTAACAGACCCGCTCAGTTACTCTCTCTGTGGAGATACTTTCTTAACAGACCCACTCAGTGACTCTCCCTGTGGAGATACAATAATAACAGACCCTCTCAGTTACTCTCCCCCTGGTGATACGATGATAACAGACCCACTCAGTGACTCTCCCCCTGTTGATACTATAATAACAGACCCACCAGTGACTCTCACTGTGGAGATTTTATAATAACAGACCCACTCAGTGACTCTCCCTGTGGAGATACTATGTTAACAGACCCACTCAGTGACTCTCCCTGTGGAGATACTATAATAACAGACCCACTCAGAGACTCTCCCTGTGGAGATACTATAATAACAGACCCACTCAGTGACTCTCCCTGTGGAGATACTATAATAACAGACCCACTCAGTGACTCTCCCTGTGGAGATACTATAATAACATTCCCACTCAGTGACTCTCCCTTTGGAGATACTATAATAACAGACCCACTCAGAGACTTTCCCTGTGGAGATACTATAATAACAGACCCACTCAGTGACTCTCCCTGTGGAGATACTATAATAACAGACCCACTCAGTGACTCTCCCTGTGGAGATACTATAATAACATTCCCACTCAGTGACTCTCCCTTTGGAGATACTATAATAACAGACCCATTCAGTGACTCTCCCTGTGGAGATACTATAATAACAGACCCACTCAGTGACTCTCCCTTTGGAGATACTATAATAACAGACCCACTCAGAGACTCTCCCTGTGGAGATACTATAATAACAAACCCACCAGTGACTCTCCCTGTGGAGATTTTATAATAACAGACCCACTCAGAGACTTTCCCTGTGGAGATACTATAATAACAGACCCACTCAGTGACTCTCCCTGTGGAGATACTATAATAACAGACCCACTCAGTGACTCTCCCTGTGGAGATACTATAATAACATTCCCACTCAGTGACTCTCCCTTTGGAGATACTATAATAACAGACCCATTCAGTGACTCTCCCTGTGGAGATACTATAATAACAGACCCACTGAGTGACTCTCCCTTTGGAGATACTATAATAACAGACCCACTCAGAGACTCTCCCTGTGGAGATACTATAATAACAAACCCACCAGTGACTCTCCCTGTGGAGATTTTATAATAACAGACCCACTCAGAGACTTTCCCTGTGGAGATACTATAATAACAGACCCACTCAGTGACTCTCCCCCTGGTGATACGATGATAACAGACCCACTCAGTGACTCTCCCCCTGTTGATACTATAATAACAAACCCACCAGTGACTCTCCCTGTGGAGATTTTATAATAACAGACCCACTCAGAGACTTTCCCCGTGGAGATACTATAATAACAGACCCACTCAGTGACTCTCCCTGTGGAGATACTATAATAACAGACCCACTCAGTGACCCACCCTGTGGAGATACTATAATAACAGACCCACACAGTGACACTCCCTGTGGAGATACTATAATAACAGACCCACTCAGTGACTCTCCCTGTGGAGATACTATAATAACAGACCCACTCAGTGCCTCTCCCTGGGGAGATACTATGATAACAGACCCACTCAGTGACTCTCCCTTTGGAGATACCATAATAACAGACCCAATCCGAGACTCTCCCAGTGGAGATACTATAATAACAGACCCACTCTGTGACACTCCCTGTGGAGATTCTATCATAACAGACCCTCTCAGTGACTCTCACTGTGGAGATACTATAATAACAGACCCACTCAATGACTCTCCCTATGGAGATACTATAATAACAGTCCCACTCATTTACTCTCCCTGTGGAGATTCTATAATAACAGACCCACTCAGTGACTCTCCCTGTGGAGATACTATGATAAAAAACCCACTCAGCGACTCTCCCTGTGGAGATACTATATTAACAGACCCGCTCAGTTACTCTCCCTGTCGAGATACTTTCTTAACAGACCCACTCAGTGACTCTCCCTGTGGAGATACAATAATAACAGACCCTCTCAGTGACTCTCCCCCTGGTGATACGATGATAACAGACCCACTCAGTGACTCTCCCCCTGTTGATACTATAATAACAGACCCACCAGTGACTCTCACTGTGGAGATTTTATAATAACAGACCCACTCAGTGACTCTCCCTGTGGAGATACTATGTTAACAGACCCACTCAGTGACTCTCCCTGTGGAGATACTATAATAACAGACCCACTCAGAGACTCTCCCTGTGGAGATACTATAATAACAGACCCACTCAGTGACTCTCCCTGTGGAGATACTATAATAACAGACCCACTCAGTGACTCTCCCTGTGGAGATACTATAATAACATTCCCACTCAGTGACTCTCCCTTTGGAGATACTATAATAACAGACCCACTCAGAGACTTTCCCTGTGGAGATACTATAATAACAGACCCACTCAGTGACTCTCCCTGTGGAGATACTATAATAACAGACCCACTCAGTGACTCTCCCTGTGGAGATACTATAATAACATTCCCACTCAGTGACTCTCCCTTTGGAGATACTATAATAACAGACCCACTCAGTGACTCTCCCTGTGGAGATACTATAATAACAGACCCACTCAGTGACTCTCCCTTTGGAGATACTATAATAACAGACCCACTCAGAGACTCTCCCTGTGGAGATACTATAATAACAGACCCTCTCAGCGACTCTCCCCCTGGTGATACGATGATAACAGACCCACTCAGTGACTCTCCCCCTGTTGATACTATAATAACAAACCCACCAGTGACTCTCCCTGTGGAGATTTTATAATAACAGACCCACTCAGTGACTCTCCCTGTGGAGATAATATAATAACAGACCCACTCAGAGACTCTCCCTGTGGAGATACAATAATAACAGACCCACTCAGTGACTCTCCCTGTGGAGATACTATAATAACAGACCCACTCAGTGACTCTCCCTGTGGAGATACTATAATAACATTCCCACTCAGTGACTCTCCCTTTGGAGATACTATAATAACAGACCCACTCAGTGACTCTCCCTGTGGAGATACTATAATAACAGACCCACTCAGTGACTCTCCCTTTGGAGATACTATAATAACAGACCCACTCAGTGCCTCTCCCTGGGGAGATACTATGATAACAGACCCACTCAGTGACTCTCCCTTTGGAGATACCATAATAACAGACCCAATCCGAGACTCTCCCAGTGGAGATACTATAATAACAGACCCACTCTGTGACACTCCCTGTGGAGATTCTATCATAACAGACCCTCTCAGTGACTCTCACTGTGGAGATACTATAATAACAGACCCACTCAATGACTCTCCCTATGGAGATACTATAATAACAGTCCCACTCATTTACTCTCCCTGTGGAGATTCTATAATAACAGACCCACTCAGTGACTCTCCCTGTGGAGATACTATGATAAAAAACCCACTCAGCGACTCTCCCTGTGGAGATACTATATTAACAGACCCGCTCAGTTACTCTCCCTGTGGAGATACTTTCTTAACAGACCCACTCAGTGACTCTCCCTGTGGAGATACAATAATAACAGACCCTCTCAGTGACTCTCCCCCTGGTGATACGATGATAACAGACCCACTCAGTGACTCTCCCCCTGTTGATACTATAATAACAGACCCACCAGTGACTCTCACTGTGGAGATTTTATAATAACAGACCCACTCAGTGACTCTCCCTGTGGAGACACTATGTTAACAGACCCACTCAGTGACTCTCCCTGTGGAGATACTATAATAACAGACCCACTCAGAGACTCTCCCTGTGGAGATACTATAATAACAGACCCACTCAGTGACTCTCCCTGTGGAGATACTATAATAACAGACCCACTCAGTGACTCTCCCTGTGGAGATACTATAATAACATTCCCACTCAGTGACTCTCCCTTTGGAGATACTATAATAACAGACCCACTCAGAGACTTTCCCTGTGGAGATACTATAATAACAGACCCACTCAGTGACTCTCCCTGTGGAGATACTATAATAACAGACCCACTCAGTGACTCTCCCTGTGGAGATACTATAATAACATTCCCACTCAGTGACTCTCCCTTTGGAGATACTATAATAACAGACCCACTCAGTGACTCTCCCTGTGGAGATACTATAATAACAGACCCACTCAGTGACTCTCCCTTTGGAGATACTATAATAACAGACCCACTCAGAGACTCTCCCTGCGGAGATACTATAATAACAGACCCTCTCAGTGACTCTCCCCCTGGTGATACGATGAAAACAGACCCACTCAGTGACTCTCCCCCTGTTGATACTATAATAACAAACCCACCAGTGACTCTCCCTGTGGAGATTTTATAATAACAGAACCACTCAGTGACTCTCCCTGTGGAGATAATATTATAACAGACACACTCAGAGACTCTCCCTGTGGAGATACAATAATAACAGACCCACTCAGTGACTCTCCCTGTGGAGATACTATAATAACAGACCCACTCAGTGACTCTCCCTGTGGAGATACTATAATAACATTCCCACTCAGTGACTCTCCCTTTGGAGATACTATAATAACAGACCCACTCAGTGACTCTCCCTGTGGAGATACTATAATAACAGACCCACTCAGTGACTCTCCCTTTGGAGATACTATAATAACAGACCCACTCAGTGACTCTCCCTGTGGAGATACTGTAGTAACAGACCCACTCAGTGACTCTCCCTGGGGAGATACTATAATAACAGACCCACTCAGTGACTCTCCCTTTGGAGATACCAGAATAACAGACCCATTCAGTGACTCTCCCTGTGGAGATGCTAGAATAACAGACCACTCAGTGACTCTCCCTGTGGAGATACTATAATAACATACCCACACAGTGACTCTCTGTGGAGATAGTATAATAACAGACCCACTCAGTGACTCTCCTTGTGGAGATACTATAATAAAAAACCCTCTCAGTGACTCTCCCTGTGGAGATACTATAACAACAGACCGGCTCAGTGACTCTCCCTGTGGAGATACTATTTTAACAGACCCACTCAGTGACTCTCCCTGTGGAGATACTATTTTAACAGACCCGCTCAGTGACTCTCCCTGTGGAGATACTATATTAACAGACCCACTCAGTGACTCTCCCGGTGGAGATACTATAATAACAGAGCCACTCAGTGACTCTCCCTGTGGAGATACTATAATAACAGACCCACTCAGTGACCCACCCTGTGGAGATACTATAATAACAGACCCACTCAGTGACACTCCCTGTGGAGATACTATAATAACAGACCCACTCAGTGACTCTCCCTGTGGAGATACTATAATAACAGACCCACTCAGTGCCTCTCCCTGGGGAGATACTATGATAACAGACCCACTCAGTGACTCTCCCTTTGGAGATACCATAATAACAGACCCAATCCGAGACTCTCCCAGTGGAGATACTATAATAACAGACCCACTCTGTGACACTCCCTGTGGAGATTCTATCATAACAGACCCTTTCAGTGACTCTCACTGTGGAGATACTATAATAACAGACCCACTCAATGACTCTCCCTATGGAGATACTATAATAACAGTCCCACTCATTGACTCTCCCTGTGGAGATTCTACAATAACAGACCCACTCAGTGACTCTCCCTGTGGAGATACTATGATAAAAAACCCACTCAGTGACTCTCCCTGTGGAGATACTATATTAACAGACCCGCTCAGTTACTCTCCCTGTGGAGATACTTTCTTAACAGACCCACTCAGAGACTTTCCCTGTGGAGATACTATAATAACAGACCCTTTCAGTGACTCTCCCCCTGGTGATACGATGATAACTGACCCACTCAGTGACTCTCCCCCTGTTGATACTATAATAACAGACCCACCAGTGACTCTCACTGTGGAGATTTTATAATAACAGACCCACTCAGTGACTCTCCCTGTGGAGATACTATGTTAACAGACCCACTCAGTGACTCTCCCTGTGGAGATACTATAATAACAGACCCACTCAGAGACTCTCCCTGTGGAGATACTATAATAACAGACCCACTCAGTGACTCTCCCTGTGGAGATACTATAATAACAGACCCACTCAGTGACTCTCCCTGTGGAGATACTAAAATAACATTCCCAATCAGAGACTCTCCCTTTGGAGATACTATAATAACAGACCCACTCAGAGACTTTCCCTGTGGAGATACTATAATAACAGACCCACTCAGTGACTCTCCCTGTGGAGATACTATAATAACAGACCCACTCAGTGACTCTCCCTGTGGAGATACTATAATAACATTCCCACTCAGTGACTCTCCCTTTGGAGATACTATAATAACAGACCCACTCAGTGACTCTCCCTGTGGAGATACTATAATAACAGACCCACTCAGTGACTCTCCCTTTGGAGATACTATAATAACAGACCCACTCAGAGACTCTCCCTGTGGAGATACTATAATAACAGACCCTCTCAGTGACTCTCCCTGGGGAGATACTATAATAACAGACCCACTCAGTGACTCTCCCTTTGGAGATACCAGAATAACAGACCCATTCAGTGACTCTCCCTGTGGAGATGCTAGAATAACAGACCAACTCAGTGACTCTCCCTGTGTAGATACGTTCATAACAGACCTACTCAGTGACTCTCCCTGTGGAGATACTATAATAACATACCCACACAGTGACTCTCTGTGGAGATAGTATAATAACAGACCCACTCAGTGACTCTCCCTGTGGAGATACTATAATAAAAGACCCACTCAGTGACTATCCTTGTGTAGATACTATAATAACAGACCAACTCAGAGACTCTCCCTGTGGAGATACTATAATAACAGACCCACTCAGTGACTCTCCCTGTGGAGATACTGTAATAACAGACCCACTCAGTGACTCTCCCTGTGGAGATACTATAATAACAGACCGACTCAGTGACTCTCCCTGTGGAGATAATATAATCACAGACCCACTCAGTGACTCTCTCTGTGGAGATACTATAAGCACAGACCCACTCAGTGGCTCTCCCTGTGGAGATACTATAATAAGAGACCCACTCAGTGACTCTCTCTGTGGAGATACCAAAAGAACAGACCCACTCAGTGACTCTCCCTGTGGAGATACTATAATAACAGACCCACTCAGTGACTCTCCCTGTGGAGATACTATAATAAAAAACCCTCTCAGTGACTCTCCCTGTGGAGATACTATAATAACAGACCGGCTCAGTGATTCTCCCTGTGGAGATACTATTTTAACAGACCCACTCAGTGACTCTCCCTGTGGAGATACTATATTAACAGACCCACTCAGTGACTCTCCCTGTGGAGATACTATAATAACAGACCCACTCAGTGCCTCTCCCTGGGGAGATACTATAATAACAGACCCACTCAGTGACTCTCCCTTTGGAGATACCATAATAACAGACCCACTCCGAGACACTCCCTGTGGAGATACTATAATAACAGACCCACTCAGTGACCCACCCTGTGGAGATACTATAATAACAGACCCACTCAGTGACACTCCCTGTGGAGATACTATAATAACAGACCCACTCAGAAACTCTCCCTGTGGAGATTCTATAATAACAGATCCACTCTGTGACACTCCCTGTGGAGATTCGATAATAACAGACCCACTCAGTGACTCTCACTGTGGAGATACTATAATAACAGACCCACTCAGTGACTCTCCCTATGGAGATACTATAATAACAGTCCCACTCAGTGACTCTCCCTGTGGAGTTTCTAAAATAACAGACCCACTCAGTGACTCTCCCTGTGGAGATACTATGATAAAAAACCCACTCAGTGACTCTCCCTGTGGAGATACTATATTAACAGACCCGCTCAGTGACTCTCCCTGTGGAGATACTATATTAACAGACCCACTCAGTGACTCTCCCTGTGGAGATACTATAATAACAGACCCTCTCAGTGACTCTCCCCCTGGTGATACGATGATAACAGACCCACTCAGTGACTCTCCCCCTGTTGATACTATAATAACAGACCCACCAGTGACTCTCCCTGTGGAGATTTTATAATAACAGACCCACTCAGTGACTCTCCCTGTGGAGATACTATATTAACAGACCCACTCAGTGACTCTCCCTGTGGAGATAATATAATAACAGACCCACTCAGAGACTCTCCCTGTGGAGATACTATAATAACAGACCCACTCAGTGACTCTCCCTGTGGAGATACTATAATAACAGACCCACTCAGTGACTCCCCCTGTGGAGATACTATAATAACATTCCCACTCAGTGACTCTCCCTTTGGAGATACTATAATAACAGACCCACTCAGTGATTCTCCCTGTGGAGATACGATAATAACATACCCACTCAGTGACTCTCCCTGGGGAGATACTATAATAACAGACCCACTCAGTGACTCTCCCTTTGGAGATACCAGAATAACAGACCCATTCAGTGACTCTCCCTGTGGAGATGCTAGAATAACAGACCAACTCAGTGACTCTCCCTGTGTAGATACGTTCATAACAGACCTACTCAGTGACTCTCCTTGTGGAGATACTATAATAACAGACCCACTGTGTGACTCTCCCTGTGGAGATACTATAATAACAGACCACTCAGTGACTCTCCCTGTGGAGATACTATAATAACATACCCACACAGTGACTCTCTGTGGAGATAGTATAATAACAGACCCACTCAGTGACTCTCCTTGTGGAGATACTATAATAAAAAACCCTCTCAGTGACTCTCCCTGTGGAGATACTATAACAACAGACCGGCTCAGTGACTCTCCCTGTGGAGATACTATTTTAACAGACCCACTCAGTGACTCTCCCTGTGGAGATACTATTTTAACAGACCCGCTCAGTGACTCTCCCTGTGGAGATACTATATTAACAGACCCACTCAGTGACTCTCCCGGTGGAGATACTATAATAACAGAGCCACTCAGTGACTCTCCCTGTGGAGATACTATAATAACAGACCCACTCAGTGACACTCCCTGTGGAGATACTATAATAACAGACCCACTCAGTGACTCTCCCTGTGGAGATACTATAATAACAGACCCACTCAGTGCCTCTCCCTGGGGAGATACTATGATAACAGACCCACTCAGTGACTCTCCCTTTGGAGATACCATAATAACAGACCCAATCCGAGACTCTCCCAGTGGAGATACTATAATAACAGACCCACTCTGTGACACTCCCTGTGGAGGTTCTATCATAACTGACCCTTTCAGTTACTCTCACTGTGGAGATACTATAATAACAGACCCACTCAATGACTCTCCCTATGGAGATATTATAATAACAGTCCCACTCATTGACTCTCCCTGTGGAGATTCTACAATAACAGACCCACTCAGTGACTCTCCCTGTGGAGATACTATGATAAAAAACCCACTCAGTGACTCTCCCTGTGGAGATACTATATTAACAGACCCGCTCAGTTACTCTCCCTGTGGAGATACTTTCTTAACAGACCCACTCAGAGACTTTCCCAGTGGAGATACTATAATAACAGACCCTCTCAGTGACTCTCCCTGGGGAGATACTATAATAACAGACCCACTCAGTGACTCTCCCTTTGGAGATACCAGAATAACAGACCCATTCAGTGACTCTCCCTGTGGAGATACTATGATAAAAAACCCACTCAGTGACTCTCCCTGTGGAGATACTATATTAACAGACCCGCTCAGTGACTCTCCCTGTGGAGATACTATATTAACAGACCCACTCAGTGACTCTCCCTGTGGAGATACTATAATAACAGACCCTCTCAGTGACTCTCCCCCTGGTGATACGATGATAACAGACCCACTCAGTGACTCTCCCCCTGTTGATACTATAATAACAGACCCACCAGTGACTCTCCCTGTGGAGATTTTATAATAACAGACCCACTCAGTGACTCTCCCTGTGGAGATACTATATTAACAGACCCACTCAGTGACTCTCCCTGTGGAGATAATATAATAACAGACCCACTCAGAGACTCTCCCTGTGGAGATACTATAATAACAGACCCACTCAGTGACTCTCCCTGTGGAGATACTATAATAACAGACCCACTCAGTGACACCCCCTGTGGAGATACTATAATAACATTCCCACTCAGTGACTCTCCCTTTGGAGATACTATAATAACAGACCCACTCAGTGATTCTCCCTGTGGAGATACGATAATAACATACCCACTCAGTGACTCTCCCTGGGGAGATACTATAATAACAGACCCACTCAGTGACTCTCCCTTTGGAGATACCAGAATAACAGACCCATTCAGTGACTCTCCCTGTGGAGATGCTAGAATAACAGACCAACTCAGTGACTCTCCCTGTGTAGATACGTTCATAACAGACCTACTCAGTGACTCTCCTTGTGGAGATACTATAATAACAGACCCACTGTGTGACTCTCCCTGTGGAGATACTATAATAACAGACCACTCAGTGACTCTCCCTGTGGAGATACTATAATAACATACCCACACAGTGACTCTCTGTGGAGATAGTATAATAACAGACCCACTCAGTGACTCTCCTTGTGGAGATACTATAATAAAAAACCCTCTCAGTGACTCTCCCTGTGGAGATACTATAACAACAGACCGGCTCAGTGACTCTCCCTGTGGAGATACTATTTTAACAGACCCACTCAGTGACTCTCCCTGTGGAGATACAATTTTAACAGACCCGCTCAGTGACTCTCGCTGTGGAGATACTATATTAACAGACCCACTCAGTGACTCTCCCGGTGGAGATACTATAATAACAGAGCCACTCAGTGACTCTCCCTGTGGAGATACTCTAATAACAGACCCACTCAGTGACCCACCCTGTGGAGATACGAGAATAACAGACCCACTCAGTGACACTCCCTGTGGAGAGACTATAATAACAGACCCACTCAGTGACTCTCCCTGTGGAGATACAATAATAACAGACCCACTCAGTGCCTCTCCCTGGGGAGATACTATGATAACAGACCCACTCAGTGACTCTCCCTTTGGAGATACCATAATAACAGACCCAATCCGAGACTCTCCCAGTGGAGATACTATAATAACAGACCCACTCTGTGACACTCCCTGTGGAGATTCTATCATAACTGACCCTTTCAGTTACTCTCACTGTGGAGATACTATAATAACAGACCCACTCAATGACTCTCCCTATGGAGATATTATAATAACAGTCCCACTCATTGACTCTCCCTGTGGAGATTCTACAATAACAGACCCACTCAGTGACTCTCCCTGTGGAGATACTATGATAAAAAACCCACTCAGTGACTCTCCCTGTGGAGATACTATATTAACAGACCCGCTCAGTTACTCTCCCTGTGGAGATACTTTCTTAACAGACCCACTCAGAGACTTTCCCAGTGGAGATACTATAATAACAGACCCTCTCAGTGACTCTCCCTGGGGAGATACTATAATAACAGACCCACTCAGTGACTCTCCCTTTGGAGATACCAGAATAACAGACCCATTCAGTGACTCTCCCTGTGGAGATGCTAGAATAACAGACCAACTCAGTGACTCTCCCTGTGGAGATACTATAATAACATACCCACACAGTGACTCTCTGTGGAGATAGTATAATAACAGACCCACTGTGTGACTCTCCCTGTGGAGATACTATAATAACAGACCCACTCAGTGACTCTCCCTGTGGAGATACTATAATAACATACCCACACAGTGACTCTCTGTGGAGATAGTATAATAACAGACCCATTCAGTGACTCTCCCTGTGGAGATGCTAGAATAACAGACCAACTCAGTGACTCTCCCTGTGGAGATACTATAATAACATACCCACACAGTGACTCTCCTTGTGGAGATACTATAATAACAGACCCACTGTGTGACTCTCCCTGTGGAGATACTATAATAACAGACCCACTCAGTGACTCTCCCTGTGGAGATACTATAATAACATACCCACACAGTGACTCTCTGTGGAGATAGTATAATAACAGACCCACTCAGTGACTCTCCTTGTGGAGATACTATAATAAAAGACCCACTCAGTGACTATCCTTGTGTAGATACTATAATAACAGACCAACTCAGAGACTCTCCCTGTGGAGATACTATAATAACAGACCCACTCAGTGACTCTCCCTGTGGAGATACTGTAATAACAGACCCACTCAGTGACTCTCCCTGTGGAGATACTATAATAACTGACCGACTCAGTGACTCTCCCTGTGGAGATAATATAATCACAGACCCACTCAGTGACTCTCTCTGTGGAGATACTATAAGCACAGACCCACTCAGTGGCTCTCCCTGTGGAGATACTATAATAAGAGACCCACTCAGTGACTCTCTCTGTGGAGATACCAAAAGAACAGACCCACTCAGTGACTCTCCCTGTGGAGATACTATAATAACAGACCCACTCAGTGACTCTCCCTGTGGAGATACTATAATAAAAAACCCTCTCAGTGACTCTCCCTGTGGAGATACTATAATAACAGACCGGCTCAGTGACTCTCCCTGTGGAGATACTATTTTAACAGACCCACTCAGTGACTCTCCCTGTGGAGATACTATATTAACAGACCCACTCAGTGACTCTCCCTGTGGAGATACTATAATAACAGACCCACTCAGTGCCTCTCCCTGGGGAGATTCTATAATAACAGACCCACTCAGTGACTCTCCCTTTGGAGATACCATAATAACAGACCCACTCCGAGACACTCCCTGTGGAGATACTATAATAACAGACCCACTCAGTGACCCACCCTGTGGAGATACTATAATAACAGACCCACTCAGTGACACTCCCTGTGGAGATACTATAATAACAGACCCACTCAGAAACTCTCCCTGTGGAGATTCTATAATAACAGATCCACTCTGTGACACTCCCTGTGGAGATTCGATAATAACAGACCCACTCAGTGACTCTCACTGTGGAGATACTATAATAACAGACCCACTCAGTGACTCTCCCTATGGAGATACTATAATAACAGTCCCACTCAGTGACTCTCCCTGTGGAGATTCTAAAATAACAGACCCACTCAGTGACTCTCCCTGTGGAGATACTATGATAAAAAACCCACTCAGTGACTCTCCCTGTGGAGATACTATATTAACAGACCCGCTGAGTGACTCTCCCTGTGGAGATACTATATTAACAGACCCACTCAGTGACTCTCCCTGTGGAGATACTATAATAACAGACCCTCTCAGTGACTCTCCCCCTGGTGATACGATGATAACAGACCCACTCAGTGACTCTCCCCCTGTTGATACTATAATAACAGACCCACCAGTGACTCTCCCTGTGGAGATTTTATAATAACAGACCCACTCAGTGACTCTGCCTGTGGAGATACTATATTAACAGACCCACTCAGTGACTCTCCCTGTGGAGATAATATAATAACAGACCCACTCAGAGACTCTCCCTGTGGAGATACTATAATAACAGACCCACTCAGTGACTCTCCCTGTGGAGATACTATAATAACAGACCCACTCAGTGACTCCCCCTGTGGAGATACTATAATAACATTCCCACTCAGTGACTCTCCCTTTGGAGATACTATAATAAAAGACCCACTCAGTGATTCTCCCTGTGGAGCTCCGATAATAACATACCCACTCAGTGACTCTCCCTGTGGAGATACTATAATAACAGACCCACTCAGTGACTCTCCCTTTGGAGATACTATAATAACAGAACCACTCAGTGACTCTCCCTGTGGAGATCCTATAGTAACAGACCCACTCAGAGACTCTCCCAGCGGAGATACTATAATAACAGACCCACTCAGAGACTCTCCCTGTGGAGATACTATAGTAACAGACCCACTCAGTGACTCTCCCTGGGGAGATACTATCATAACAGACCCACTCAGTGACTCTCCCTTTGGAGATACCAGAATAACAGACCCATTCAGTGACTCTCCCTGTGGAGATGCTAGAATAACAGACCCACTCAGTGACTCTCCCTGTGTAGATACGTTCATTACAGACCCACTCAGTGACTCTCCTTGTGGAGATACTATTATAACAGACCCACTGTGTGACTCTCCCTTTGGAGATACTATAATAAAAGACCCACTCAGTGACTCTCCCTGTGGAGATACTATAATAACATACCCACACAGTGACTCTCTGTGGAGATACTATAATAACAGACCCACTCAGTGACTCTCCTTGAGGAGATACTATAATAAAAGACCCACTCAGTGACTATCCTTGTGTAGATACTGTAAGAACAGACCCACTCAGAGACTCTCCCTGTGGAGATACTACATTAACAGACCCACTCAGTGACTCTCCCTGTGGATATACTATAATAACAGACCCACTCAGAGACTCTCCCTGTGGAGATACTATAAGAACAGAACGACTCAGTGACTCTCCCCCTGTTGATACTATAATAACAGACCCACTCAGTGACTCTCCCTGTGGAGATACTATAATAACATTCCCACTCAGTGACTCTCCCTTTGGAGATACTATAATAACAGACCCACTCAGTGATTCTCCCTGTGGAGATACGATAATAACATACCCACTCAGTGACTCTCCCTGTGGAGATACTATAATAACAGACCCACTCAGTGACTCTCCCTTTGGAGATACTATAATAACAGAACCACTCAGTGACTCTCCCTGTGGAGATACTATAGTAACAGACCCACTCAGAGATTCTCCCAGTGGAGATACTACAATAACAGACCCACTCAGAGAATCTCCCTATGGAGATACTATAATAACAGACCCACTCAGTGACTCTCCCTGGGGAGATACTATCATAACAGACCCACTCAGTGACTCTCCCTTTGGAGATACCAGAATAACAGACCCATTCAGTGACTCTCCCTGTGGAGATGCTAGAATAACAGACCCACTCAGTGACTCTCCCTGTGTCGATACGTTCATTACAGACCCACTCAGTGACTCTCCTTGTGGAGATACTATTATAACAGACCCACTGTGTGACTCTCCCTGTGGAGATACTATAATAACAGACCCACTCAGTGACTCTCCCTGTGGAGATACTATAATAACATACCCACACAGTGACTCTCTGTGGAGAGACTATAATAACAGACCCACTCAGTGACTCTCCTTGTGGAGATACTATAATAAAAGACCCACTCAGTGACTATCCTTGTGTAGATACTATAATAACAGACCCACTCAGTGACTCTCCTTGTGGAGATACTATAATAAAAGACCCACTCAGTGACTATCCTTGTGTAGATACTATAATAACAGACCCACTCAGAGACTCTCCCTGTGGAGATACTGTAATAACAGACCCACTCAGTGACTCTCCCTGTGGACATACTGTAATAACAGACCCACTCAGAGACTCTTCCTGTGGAGATACTATAATAACAGACCCACTCAGTGACTCTCCCTGTGGAGATACTATAATAACAGACCCACTCAGTGACTCTCACTTTGGAAATACTATAATAGCAGACCCACTCAGTGACTGTCCCCGTGGAGATACTATAATAACAGACCCACTCAGTGACTCTCCCTGTGGAGATACTATAATAACAGACCCACTCAGTGACTCTCCCTGTGGAGATACTATAATAACATTCCCACTCAGTGACTCTCCCTTTGGAGATACTATAATAACAGACCCACTCAGTGATTCTCCCTGTGGAGATACGATAATAACATACCCACTCAGTGACTCTCCCTGTGGAGATACTATAATAACAGACCCGACCCACTCAGTGACTCTCCCTTTGGAGATACTATAATAACAGAACCACTCAGTGACTCTCCCTGTGGAGATACTATAGTAACAGACCCACTCAGAGATTCTCCCAGTGGGGATACTACAATAACAGACCCACTCAGAGAATCTCCCTGTGGAGATACTATAATAACAGACCCACTCAGTGACTCTCCCTGGGGAGATACTATCATAACAGACCCACTCAGTGACTCTCCCTTTGGAGATACCAGAATAACAGACCCATTCAGTGACTCTCCCTGTGGAGATGCTAGAATAACAGACCCACTCAGTGACTCTCCCTGTGTCGATACGTTCATTACAGACCCACTCAGTGACTCTCCTTGTGGAGATACTATTATAACAGACCCACTGTGTGACTCTCCCTGTGGAGATACTATAATAACAGACCCACTCAGTGACTCTCCCTGTGGAGATACTATAATAACATACCCACACAGTGACTCTCTGTGGAGAGACTATAATAACAGACCCACTCAGTGACTCTCCTTGCGGAGATACTATAATAAAAGACCCACTCAGTGACTATCCTTGTGTAGATACTATAATAACAGACCCACTCAGTGACTCTCCTTGTGGAGATACTATAATAAAAGACCCACTCAGTGACTATCCTTGTGTAGATACTATAATAACAGACCCACTCAGAGACTCTCCCTGTGGAGATACTGTAATAACAGACCCACTCAGTGACTCTCCCTGTGGACATACTGTAATAACAGACCCACTCAGAGACTCTTCCTGTGGAGATACTATAATAACAGACCCACTCAGTGACTCTCCCTGTGGAGATACTATAATAACAGACCCACTCAGTGACTCTCACTGTGGAAATACTATAATAACAGACCCACTCAGTGACTGTCCCCGTGGAGATACTATAATAACAGACCAACTCAGTGACTCTCCCTGTGGAGATACTATAATAACAGACCCACTCAGTGACTCTCCCTGTGGAGATACTATAATAACAGACCCACTCAGTGACTCTCCCTGTGGAGATACTATAATAACATTCGAACTCAGTGACTCTCCCTTTGGAGATACTATAATAACAGACCCACTCAGTGATTCTCCCTGTGGAGATACGATAATAACAGACCCACTCAGTGACTCTCCCTTTGGAGATACTATAATAACAGACCCACTCAGTGATTTTCCCTGTGGAGATACGATAATAACATACCCACTCAGTGACTCTCCCTGTGGAGATACTATAATAACAGACCCACTCAGTGACTCTCCCTTTGGATATACTATAATAACAGACCCACTCAGTGACTCTCCCTGTGGAGATACTATAGTAACAGACCCACTCAGAGACTCTTGCTGCGGAGATACTATAATAACAGACCCACTCAGTGACTCTCCCTGGGGAGATACTATAATAACATACCCACTCAGTGACTCTCCCTTTGGAGATACCAGAATAACAGACCCATTCAGTGACTCTCCCTGTGGAGATGCTAGAATAACAGACCCACTCAGTGACTATCCCTGTGTAGATACGTTCATAACAGACCCACTCAGTGACTCTCCTTGTGGAGATACTATAATAGCAGACCCACTGTGTGACTCTCCCTGTGGAGATACTATAATAAAAGACCCACTCAGTGACTCTCCCTGTGGAGATACTATAATAACAGGCCCACTCAGTGACTCTCCCTGTGGAGATACTATAATAACATACCCACACAGTGACTCTCTGTGGAGATACTATAATAGCAGAACCACTCAGTGACTCTCCTTGTGGAGATACTATAATAACAGACCTCTGAGTGACTCTCCCTGTGGAAATACTATAATAACAGACCCACTCAGTGACTCTCCCCGTGGAGATACTATAATAACAGACCCACTCAGTGACTCTCCATGTAGAGATACTATAATGACAGACCCACACAGTGACTCTCCCTGTGGAGATACTATAATAACAGACCCACTCAGTGACTCTCCCTGTGGAGATACTATAATAACATTCCTACTCAGTGACTCTCCCTTTGGAGATACTATAATAACAGACCCACTCAGTGATTCTCCCTGTGGAGATACGATAATAACAGACCCACTCAGTGACTCTCCCTGTGGAGATACTATTATAACAGTCCCACTCACTGACTCTCCCCTTGGAGATACTATAATAACAGACCCACTCAGTGACTCTCCCTGTGGAGATACTATAATAACAGACCCACTCAGTGACTCTCTCTGTGGAGATGCTAGAATAACAGACCCACTCAGTGACTCTCCCTGTGGAGATACTATAATAACTGACCCACTCATGAGACTCTCCCTGTGGAGATACTATAATAACAGACCCACTCAGAGACTCCCCCTGTGGAGATACTATAAAAACAGACCCACTCAGTGACTCTCCCTGGGGAGATACTATAATAACAGACCCATTCAGTGACTCTCCCTGTGGCATGCTATAATAACAGACCCACTCAGTGACTCTCCCTGTGGAGATACTATAATAACAGACCCACTCAGTGACTCTCCTTGTGCAGATACTATAATAACAGACCCACTCAGTGACTCTCCCTGTGGAGATGCTAGAATAACAGACCCACTCAGTGACTATCCCTGTGTAGATACGATCATAACAGACCCACTCAGTGACTCTCCCTTTGGAGATACCAGAATAACAGACCCATTCAGTGACTCTCCCTGTGGAGATGCTAGAATAACAGACCCACTCAGTGACTATCCCTGTGTAGATACGTTCATAACAGACCCACTCAGTGACTCTCCTTGTGGAGATACTATAATAGCAGACCCACTGTGTGACTCTCCCTGTGGAGATACTATAATAAAAGACCCACTCAGTGACTCTCCCCGTGGAGATACTATAATAACAGGCCCACTCAGTGACTCTCCCTGTGGAGATACTATAATAACATACCCACACAGTGACTCTCTGTGGAGATACTATAATAGCAGAACCACTCAGTGACTCTCCTTGTGGAGATACTATAATAAAAGACCCACTCAGTGACTATCCTTGTGTAGATACTATAATAACAGACCCACTCAGAGACTCTCCCTGTGGAGATACTATAATAACAGACCCACTCAGTGACTCTCCCTGTGGAGATACTGTAATAACAGACCCACTCAGTGACTCTCCCTGTGGAGATACTATAATAACAGACCCACTCAGTGACTCTCCCTGTGGAGATACTATAATAACAGACCTCTGAGTGACTCTCCCTGTGGAAATACTATAATAACAGACCCACTCAGTGACTCTCCCCGTGGAGATACTATAATAACAGACCCACTCAGTGACTCTCCATGTAGAGATACTATAATGACAGACCCACACAGTGACTCTCCCTGTGGAGATACTATAATAACAGACCCACTCAGTGACTCTCCCTGTGGAGATACTATAATAACATTCCTACTCAGTGACTCTCCCTTTGGAGATACTATAATAACAGACCCACTCAGTGATTCTCCCTGTGGAGATACGATAATAACAGTCCCACTCACTGACTCTCCCCTTGGAGATACTATAATAACAGACCCACTCAGTGACTCTCCCTGTGGAGATACTATAATAACAGACCCACTCAGTGACTCTCTCTGTGGAGATGCTAGAATAACAGACCCACTCAGTGACTCTCCCTGTGGAGATACTATAATAACAGACCCACTCATGAGACTCTCCCTGTGGAGATACTATAATAACAGACCCACTCAGAGACTCCCCCTGTGGAGATACTATAAAAACAGACCCACTCAGTGACTCTCCCTGGGGAGATACTATAATAACAGACCCATTCAGTGACTCTCCCTGTGGAGATGCTATAATAACAGACCCACTCAGTGACTCTCCCTGTGGAAATACTATAATAACAGACCCACTCAGTGACTCTCCTTGTGCAGATACTATAATAACAGACCCACTCAGTGACTCTCCCTGTGGAGATACTATAATAACCGACCCACTCAGTGACTCTCCTGGTGGAGATACTGTAGTAAAAGAGCCACTCAGTGGCTCTCCTTGTGGAGATACTATAATAACAGACCCACTCAGTGACTCTCCCTTTGGAGATACTATAATAACAGACCCACTCAGTGATTCTCCCTGTGGAGATACGATAATAACATACCCACTCAGTGACTCTCCCTGTGGAGATACTATAATAACAGACCCACTCAGTGACTCACCCTTTGGAGATACTATAATAACAGACCCACTCAGTGACTCTCCCTGTGGAGATACTATAATAACAGACCCACTCAGAGACTCTCCCTGTGGAGATACTATAATAACAGACCCACTCAGAGACTCTCCCTGTGGAGATACTATAATAACAGACCCACTCAGTGTCTCTCCCTGGGGAGATACTATAATAACAGACCCACTCAGTGACTCTCCCTTTGGATATACCAGAATAACAGACCCATTCAGTGACTCTCCCTGTGGAGATGCTAGAATAACAGACCCACTCAGTGACTCTCCCTGTGGAGATACTTTCATAACAGACCCACTCAGTGACTCTCCTTTGGAGATAATATAATAACATACCCACACAGTGATCTCTGTGGAGATACTATAATAACAGACCCACTCAGTGACTCTCCTTGTGGAGATACTATAATAAAAGACCCACTCAGTGACTATCCTTGTGTAGATACTATCATAACAGACCCTCTCAGAGACTCTCCCTGTGGAGATACTATAATAACAGTCCCACTCACTGACTCTCCCTGTGGAGATACTATAATAACAGACCCAATCAGTGATTCTCCCTGTGGAGATACGATAATAACAGACCCACTCAGTGACTCTCTGTGGAGATACTATAATAACAGACCAAATCAGTGACTCTCCCTGTGGAGATACTATAATAACAGCCCCACTCAGAGACTCTCCCTGTGGAGATACTATAATAACAGACCCACTCAGTGACTCTCCCTGGGGAGATACTATAATAACAGACCCACTCAGTGACTCTCCCTGTGGAGATGCTATAATAACAGACCCACTCAGTGACTCTCCCTGTGGAGATACTATAATAACAGACCCACTCAGTGACTCTCCCTGTGGAGATACTATAATAACAGACCCACTCAGAGAATCTCCCTGTGGAGATACTATAATAGCAGACCCACTAATAGACTCTCCCTGTGGAGATACTATAATAACAGACCCACTCAGTTACTCTCCCTGTGGAGATACTATAATAACAGACCCACTCAGTGACTCTCCCAGTGGAGATACTATAATAACAGACCCACTCTGTGACTCTCCCTGTGGAGATACTATAATAACAGACCCACTCAGTGACTTTCCCTGTGGAGATACGATGGTAACAGATCCACTCAGTGACTCTCCCTCTGGTGATTCTAAAATAACAGACCCACTCAGTGACTCTCCCTGTGGAGATACTATAATAACAGACCCACTCAGTGACTCTCCCTGTGGAGATACTATAATAAAAAACCCACTCAGTGACTCTCTCTGTTGAGAAACTATATTAACAGACCCGCTCAGTGACTCTCCCTGTGGAGATACTAGAATAACAGACCCACTCAGTGATTCTCCCTGTGGAGATGCTATAATAACAGACCCACTCAGTGACTCTCCCTGTGGAGATACTATAGTAACAGACCCCCTCAGTGACTCTCCCTCTGGAGATACTATAATAACAGACCCACTCAGTGATTCTCCCTGTGGAGATACTATAATAACAGACCCACTCAGTGACTCTCCCTGTGGAGATACTATAGTAACAGACCCCCTCAGTGACTCTCCCTCTGGAGATACTATAATAACAGACCCACTCAGTGACTCTCCCTGTGAAGATACTATAAAAACAGACGCACCAGTCGCTCTCCCTGTGGAGATTTTATAATAACAGACCCACTCAGTGACTCTCCCTGTGGAGATACTATAATAAAAAACCAACTCAGTGACTCTCCCTGTTGAGATACTATAATAACAGGCCCACTCAGTGACACTCCCCGTGGAGATACTATTTTAACTGACCCGCTCAGTGACTATCCCTGTGGAGATACTATATTAACAGACCCACTCAGTGACTCTCCCTTTGGAGATACTATTTTAACAGACCCGCTCAGTGACTCACCCTGTGGAGATACTATCATAAAAAACCCACTCAGTGACTCTCCCGGTGGAGATACTATAATAACAGACCCACTCAGTGACTCTCCCTGTGGATATACTATATTAACAGACCCACTCAGTGACTCTCCCTGTGGAGATACTATATTAACAGACCCACAAAGTGACTCTCCCTGTGGAGATACTATAATAACAGACCCACTCAGTGATTCTCCCTGTGGAGATACGATAATAACAGACCCACTCAGTGACTCTCTGTGGAGATACTATAATAACAGACCAAATCAGTGACTCTCCCTGTGGAGATACTATAATAACAGCCCCACTCAGAGAGTCTCCCTGTGGAGATACTATAATAACAGACCCACTCAGTGACTCTCCCTGGGGAGATACTATAATAACAGACCCACTCAGTGACTCTCCCTTTGGAGATGCTATAATAACAGACCCACTCAGTGACTCTCCGTGTGGACGTACTATAATAACAGACCCACTCAGTGACTCTCCCTGTGGAGATACTATAATAACAGACTCACTCAGAGACTCTCCCTGTGGAGATACTATAATAGCAGACCCACTAATAGACTCTCCCTGTGGAGATACTATAATAACAGACCCACTCAGTGACTCTCCCTGTGGAGATACTATAATAACAGACCCACTCAGTGACTCTCCCTGTGGAGATACTATAATAACAGACCCACTCTGTGACTCTTCCTGTGGAGATACTATAATAACAGACCCACTCAGTGACTTTCCCTGTGGAGATACGATGGTAACAGATCCACTCAGTGACTCTCCCTCTGGAGATTCTAAAATAACAGACCCACTCAGTGACTCTCCCTGTGGAGATACTATAATAACAGACCCACTCAGTGACTCTCCCTGTGGAGATACTATAATAAAAAACCCACTCAGTGACTCTCTCTGTTGAGATACTATATTAACAGACCCGCTCAGTGACTCTCCCTGTGGAGATACTATAGTAACAGACCCCCTCAGTGACTCTCCCTCTGGAGATACTATAATAACAGACCCACTCAGTGATTCTCCCTGTGGAGATACTATAATAACAGACCCACTCAGTGACTCTCCCTGTGGAGATACTACAGTAACAGACCCCCTCAGTGACTCTCCCTCTGGAGATACTATAATAACAGACCCACTCAGTGACTTTCCCTGTGAAGATACTATAAAAACAGACGCACCAGTCACTCTCACTGTGGAGATTTTATAATAACAGACCCACTCAGTGACTCTCCCTGTGGAGATACTATAATAAAAAACCAACTCAGTAACTCTCCCTGTTGAGATACTATAATAACAGGCCCACTCAGTGACACTCCCCGTGGAGATACTATTTTAACTGACCCGCTCAGTGACTATCCCTGTGGAGATACTATATTAACAGACCCACTCAGTGACTCTCCCTTTGGAGATACTATTTTAACAGACCCGCTCAGTGACTCACCCTGTGGAGATACTATCATAAAAAACCCACTCAGTGACTCTCCCGGTGGAGATACTATAATAACAGACCCACTCAGTGACTCTCCCTGTGGATATACTATATTAACAGACCCACTCAGTGACTCTCCCTGTGGAGATACTATATTAACAGACCCACAAAGTGACTCTCCCTGTGGAGATACTATAATAACAGACCCTCTCAGTGATTCTCCCTGTGGAGATACGATAATAACAGACCCACTCAGTGACTCTCTGTGGAGATACTATAATAACAGACCAAATCAGTGACTCTCCCTGTGGAGATACTATAATAACAGCCCCACTCAGAGACTCTCCCTGTGGAGATACTATAATAACAGACCCACTCAGTGACTCTCCCTGGGGAGATACTATAATAACAGACCCACTCAGTGACTCTCCCTTTGGAGATGCTATAATAACAGACCCACTCAGTGACTCTCCGTGTGGACGTACTATAATAACAGACCCACTCAGTGTCTCTCCCTGTGGAGATACTATAATAACAGACTCACTCAGAGACTCTCCCTGTGGAGATACTATAATAGCAGACCCACTAATAGACTCTCCCTGTGGAGATACTATAACAACAGACCCACTCAGTGACTCTGCCTGTGGAGATACTATAATAACAGACCCACTCAGTGACTCTCCCTGTGGAGATACTATAATAATAGACCCACTCTGTGACTCTTCCTGTGGAGATACTATAATAACAGACCCACTCAGTGACTTTCCCTGTGGAGATACGATGGTAACAGATCCACTCAGTGACTCTCCCTCTGGAGATTCTAAAATAACAGACCCACTCAGTGACTCTCCCTGTGGAGATACTATAATAACAGACCCACTCAGTGACTCTCCCTGTGGAGATACTATAATAAAAAACCCACTCAGTGACTCTCTCTGTTGAGATACTATATTAACAGACCCGCTCAGTGACTCTCCCTGTGGAGATACTATAATAACAGACCCACTCAGTGATTCTCCCTGTGGAGATACTAAAATAACAGACCCACTCAGTGACTCTCCCTGTGGAGATACTATAGTAACAGACCCCCTCAGTGACTCTCCCTCTGGAGATACTATAATAACAGACCCACTCAGTGACTCTCCCTGTGGAGATACTATAGTAACAGACCCCCTCAGTGACTCTCCCTGTGGAGATACGATAATAACAGACCCACTCAGAGACTCTCCCTGTGGAGATACCATTATAACAGACCCACTCAGTGACTCTCCCCCTGGTGATACTATAATAACAGTCCTACTCAGTGACTCTCCCTTTGGAGGTACTATAATAACAGACCCACTCAGTGATTCGCCCTGTGGAGATACTATGATAACAGACCCACTCAGTGACTCTCCCTGTGGAGATACCATAATAACAGTCCCACTCAGTGACTCTCCGTTTGGAGATACTATAATAACAGACCCACTCAGTGACTCTCCCTGTGGAGATACTATCATAACAGACCCACTCAGAGACTCTCCCTGTGGAGATACTATAATAACAGACCCACTCAAAGACTCTCCCTGTGGAGATACTATAATAACAGACCCACTCAGTGACTCTCCCTGGGGAGATACTATAATAACAGACCCACTCAGTGACTCTCCCTTTGGAGATACCATAATAACAGACCCATTCAGTGACTCTCCCTGTGGAGATGCTATAATAACAGACCCACTCAGTGACTCTCCCTGTGGAGATACTATAATAACAGACCCACTCAGTGACTCTCACTGTGGAGATACTATAATAACAGACCCACTCAGTGACACTCCCTGTGGAGATTCTATACTAACAGACCCACTCAGTGACTCTCCCTGTGGAGATACTATAGTAACAGACCCACTCAGTGACTCTCCCTGTGGAGATTCTATAATAACAGTCCCACTCAGTGACTCTGCCTGTGGAGATTTTATAATAACAGACCCACTGAGTGACTCTCCCTGTGGAGATACTATTATAAAAAACCCACTCAGTGACTCTCCCTGTGGAGATACTATATTAACAGACCCGCTCAGAGACTCTCCCTGTGGAGATACTATATTAACAGACCTACTCATTGACTCTCCCTGTGGAGATACTATATTAACAGACCCGCTCTATGACTCTCCCTGTGGAGATACTATAATAACAGACCCTCTCAGTGACTCTCCCCCTGGTGATACTATAATAACAGACCCACTCAGTGACTCTCCCCCTCTTGATACTATAGTAACAGACCCACCAGTGACTCTCCCTGTGGAGATATTATAATAACAGACCAACTCAGTGACTCTCCCTGTGGAGATACTATATTAACAGACCCACTCAGTGACTCTCCCTGTGGAGATACTATAATAACAGACCCACTCAGAGACTCTCCCTGTGGAGATACTACAATAACAGACCCACTCAGAGACTGTCCCTGTGGAGATACTATAATAACAGACCCACTCAGTGACTCTCCCTGGGGAGATACTATAATAACAGAGCCACTCAGTGACTCTCCCTTTGGAGATACCATAATAACAGACCCATTCAGTGACTCTCCCTGTGGAGATGCTATAATAACAGACCCACTCAGTGACTCTCCCTGTGGAGATACTATAATAACAGACCCACTCAGAGACTCTCCCTGTGGAGATACTATAATAACAGACCCACTCAGTGACTCTCCCTGTGGAGATGCTATATTAACAGACCCACTCAGTGACTCTCCCTGTGTAGAGACTGTAATAACAGACCCACTCAGTGACTCTCCGTGTGGAGATACTAGAATAACAGACCCACTCAGTGACTTTCGCTGCAGAAATACTATAATAACAGACCCACTCAGTGACTCTCCCCGTGGAGATACTATAATAACAGACCCACTCAGTGACTCTCCCTGTGGAGATACGATAATAACATACCCACTCAGTGACTCTCCCTGTGGAGATACTATAATAACAGACCCACTCAGTGACTCTCCCTGTGGAGATACTATAATAACATTCCTACTCAGTGACTCTCCCTTTGGAGATACTATAAGAACAGACACACTCAGTGATTCTCCCTGTGGAGATACGATAATAACAGACCCACTCAGTGACTCTCTCTGTGGAGATACTATAATAACAGACCCACTCAGGGACTCTCCCCCATGTGATACTACAATAACAGACCCACACAGTGACTATCTCTGTGGAGATACGATAATAACAGACCAACTCAGTGATTCTCCCTGTGGAGATACTATAATAACAGACCCACTCAGTGACTCTCCCTGTGGAGATACTACAATAACAGACCCAATCAGAGACTCTCCCTGTGGCGATACTATAATAACAGACCCACTCAGAGACTCTCCCTGTGGAGATACTGTAATAACAGACCCACTCAGAGACTCTCCCTGTTGAGATAATATAATAACAGACCAACTCAGTGACTCACCCTGTGGAGATAATATAATAACAGACCCCCTCAGTGACTCTCCCTGTGGAGATACTATAATAACAGACCCACTCAGTGACTCTCCCTTTGGAGATACTATAATAACAGACCCACTCAGTGACTCTCCCTGTGGAGATACCATAATAACAGACCCACTCAGTGACTCTCCCTGTGGAGATAATATAATCACAGACCCACTCAGTGACTCTCCCTGTGGAGATACTATAATAACAGACCCACTCAGTGGCTCTCCTTGTGGAGATACTAGAATAACAGACCCACTCAGAGACTCTCCCTGTGGAGATACTATAATAACAGACCAACTCAGTGACTCTCGCTGTAGAAATACTATAATAACAGACCCACTCAGTGACTCTCCCCGTGGAGATACGATAATAACAGACCCACTCAGTGACTCTCCCTGTGGAGATACTATAATAACATCAACAAGAAATGCTGGATTCACTCAGCAGGTCTGGCAGCATCTTTGGAAAGACCCACTCAGAGACTCTCCCTGTGGAGATACTAAAGTAACACACCCATTCAGTGAATCTCCCTGTGCAGCTACTATAATAACAGACCCACTCAGTGACTCTCCCTTTGGAGATACTATAATAACAGACCCACTCAGTGACTCTCCCTATGGAGATACCATAATAACAGACCCACTCAGTGACTCTCCCTGTGGAGATAATATAATCACAGACCCACTCAGTGACTCTCTCTGTGGAGATACTATAATCACAGACCCACTCAGAGGCTCTCCCTGTGGAGATACTATAATAAGAGACCCACTCAGTGACTCTGCCCCTGGTGATACTATAATAACAGACCCACACAGTGACTATCTCTGTGGAGATACGATAATAACAGACCTACTCAGTGATTCTCCCTGTGGAGATACTATAATAACAGACCCACTCAGTGACTCTCCCTGTGGAGATACTATAATAACAGACCCACTCAGAGACTCTCCCTGTGGAGATACTATAATAACAGACCCACTCAGAGACTCTCCCTTTGGAGATACTATAATAACCGACCCACTCAGTGACTCTCCCTTTGGAGATACCATAATAACAGACCCATTCAGTGACTCTCCCTGTGGAGATGCTATAATAACAGACCCACTTAGTGACTCTCCCTGTGGAGACACTATAATAACAGACCCACTCAGAGACTCTCCCTGTTGAGATAATATAATAACAGACCCACTCAGTGACTCTCCCTGTGGAGATACTATAATAACAGACCCACTCAGTGACTCTCCCTTTGGAGATACTATAATAACAGACCCACTCAGTGACTCTCCCTGTGGAGATACCATAATAACAGACCCACTCAGAGACTCTCCCTGTTGAGATAATATAATAACAGACCCACTCAGTGACTCACCCTGTGGAGATAATATAATAACAGACCCACTCAGTGACTCTCCCTGTGGAGATACTATAATAACAGACCCACTCAGTGACTCTCCCTTTGGAGATACTATAATAACAGACCCACTCAGTGACTCTCCCTGTGGAGATACCATAATAACAGACCCACTCAGTGACTCTCCCTGTGGAGATAATATAATCACAGACCCACTCAGTGACTCTCCCTGTGGAGATACTATAATAACAGACCCACTCAGTGGCTCTCCTTGTGGAGATACTAGAATAACAGACCCACTCAGAGACTCTCCCTGTGGAGATACTATAATAACAGACCAACTCAGTGACTCTCGCTGTAGAAATACTATAATAACAGACCCACCCAGTGACTCTCCCCGTGGAGATACGATAATAACAGACCCACTCAGTGACTCTCCCTGTGGAGATACTATAATAACATCAACAAGAAATGCTGGATTCACTCAGCAGGTCTGGCAGCATCTGTGGAAAGACCCACTCAGAGACTCTCCCTGTGGAGATAATAAAGTAACACACCCATTCAGTGAATCTCCCTGTGCAGCTACTATAATAACAGACCCACTCAGTGACTCTCCCTTTGGAGATACTATAATCACAGAGCCACTCAGAGGCTCTCCCTGTGGAGATACTATAATAAGAGACCCACTCAGTGACTCTGCCCCTGGTGATACTATAATAACAGACCCACACAGTGACTATCTCTGTGGAGATACGATAATAACAGACCTACTCAGTGATTCTCCCTGTGGAGATACTATAATAACAGACCCACTCAGTGACTCTCCCTGTGGAGATACTATAATAACAGACCCACTCAGAGACTCTCCCTGTGGAGATACTATAATAACAGACCCACTCAGAGACTCTCCCTTTGGAGATACTATAATAACCGACCCACTCAGTGACTCTCCCTTTGGAGATACCATAATAACAGACCCATTCAGTGACTCTCCCTGTGGAGATGCTATAATAACAGACCCACTTAGTGACTCTCCCTGTGGAGATACTATAATAACAGACCCACTCAGAGACTCTCCCTGTTGAGATAATATAATAACAGACCCACTCAGTGACTCTCCCTGTGGAGATACTATAATAACAGACCCACTCAGTGACTCTCCCTTTGGAGATACTATAATAACAGACCCACTCAGTGACTCTCCCTGTGGAGATACCATAATAACAGACCCACTCAGAGACTCTCCCTGTTGAGATAATATAATAACAGACCCACTCAGTGACTCACCCTGTGGAGATAATATAATAACAGACCCACTCAGTGACTCTCCCTGTGGAGATACTATAATAACAGACCCACTCAGTGACTCTCCCTTTGGAGATACTATAATAACAGACCCACTCAGTGACTCTCCCTGTGGAGATACCATAATAACAGACCCACTCAGTGACTCTCCCTGTGGAGATAATATAATCACAGACCCACTCAGTGACTCTCCCTGTGGAGATACTATAATAACAGACCCACTCAGTGGCTCTCCTTGTGGAGATACTAGAATAACAGACCCACTCAGAGACTCTCCCTGTGGAGATACTATAATAACAGACCAACTCAGTGACTCTCGCTGTAGAAATACTATAATAACAGACCCACCCAGTGACTCTCCCCGTGGAGATACGATAATAACAGACCCACTCAGTGACTCTCCCTGTGGAGATACTATAATAACATCAACAAGAAATGCTGGATTCACTCAGCAGGTCTGGCAGCATCTGTGGAAAGACCCACTCAGAGACTCTCCCTGTGGAGATAATAAAGTAACACACCCATTCAGTGAATCTCCCTGTGCAGCTACTATAATAACAGACCCACTCAGTGACTCTCCCTTTGGAGATACTATAATCACAGAGCCACTCAGAGGCTCTCCCTGTGGAGATACTATAATAAGAGACCCACTCAGTGACTCTCCCTGTGGAGATACTATAAGAACAGACCCACTCAGTGACTCTCCCTGTGGAGATACTATAATAACAGACCCACTCAGTGACTCTCCCTGTGGAGATACTATAATAAGAGACCCACTCAGTGACTCTCCCTGTGGAGATACTATATTAACAGACCGGCTCATTGACTCTCCCTCTGGAGATACTATATTAACAGACCCACTCAGAGACTCTCCCTGTGGAGATACTATAATAACAGACCAACTCAGTGACTCTCGCTGTAGAAATACTATAATAACAGACCCACTCAGTGACTCTCCCCGTGGAGATACGATAATAACAGACCCACTCAGTGACTCTCCCTGTGGAGATACTATAATAACATCAACAAGAAATGCTGGATTCACTCAGCAGGTCTGGCAGCATCTTTGGAAAGACCCACTCAGAGACTCTCCCTGTGGAGATACTAAAGTAACACACCCATTCAGTGAATCTCCCTGTGCAGCTACTATAATAACAGACCCACTCAGTGACTCTCCCTTTGGAGATACTATAATAACAGACCCACTCAGTGACTCTCCCTGTGGAGATACCATAATAACAGAGCCACTCAGTGACTCTCCCTGTGGAGATAATATAATCACAGACCCACTCAGTGACTCTCTCTGTGGAGATACTATAATCACAGACCCACTCAGAGGCTCTCCCTGTGGAGATACTATAATAAGAGACCCACTCAGTGACTCTGCCCCTGGTGATACTATAATAACAGACCCACACAGTGACTATCTCTGTGGAGATACGATAATAACAGACCTACTCAGTGATTCTCCCTGTGGAGATACTATAATAACAGACCCACTCAGTGACTCTCCCTGTGGAGATACTATAATAACAGACCCACTCAGAGACTCTCCCTGTGGAGATACTATAATAACAGACCCACTCAGAGACTCTCCCTTTGGAGATACTATAATAACCGACCCACTCAGTGACTCTCCCTTTGGAGATACCATAATAACAGACCCATTCAGTGACTCTCCCTGTGGAGATGCTATAATAACAGACCCACTCAGTGACTCTCCCTGTGGAGATACTATAATAACAGACCCACTCAGAGACTCTCCCTGTTGAGATAATATAATAACAGACCCACTCAGTGACTCTCCCTGTGGAGATACTATAATAACAGACCCACTCAGTGACTCTCCCTTTGGAGATACTATAATAACAGACCCACTCAGTGACTCTCCCTGTGGAGATACCATAATAACAGACCCACTCAGAGACTCTCCCTGTTGAGATAATATAATAACAGACCCACTCAGTGACTCACCCTGTGGAGATAATATAATAACAGACCCACTCAGTGACTCTCCCTGTGGAGATACTATAATAACAGACCCACTCAGTGACTCTCCCTTTGGAGATACTATAATAACAGACCCACTCAGTGACTCTCCCTGTGGAGATACCATAATAACAGACCCACTCAGTGACTCTCCCTGTGGAGATAATATAATCACAGACCCACTCAGTGACTCTCCCTGTGGAGATACTATAATAACAGACCCACTCAGTGGCTCTCCTTGTGGAGATACTAGAATAAGAGACCCACTCAGAGACTCTCCCTGTGGAGATACTATAATAACAGACCAACTCAGTGACTCTCGCTGTAGAAATACTATAATAACAGACCCACCCAGTGACTCTCCCCGTGGAGATACGATAATAACAGACCCACTCAGTGACTCTCCCTGTGGAGATACTATAATAACATCAACAAGAAATGCTGGATTCACTCAGCAGGTCTGGCAGCATCTGTGGAAAGACCCACTCAGAGACTCTCCCTGTGGAGATAATAAAGTAACTCACCCATTCAGTGAATCTCCCAGTGCAGCTACTATAATAACAGACCCACTCAGTGACTCTCCCTTTGGAGATACTATAATCACAGAGCCACTCAGAGGCTCTCCCTGTGGAGATACTATAATAAGAGACCCACTCAGTGACTCTCCCTGTGGAGATACTATAAGAACAGACCCACTCAGTGACTCTCCCTGTGGAGATACTATAATAACAGACCCACTCAGTGACTCTCCCTGTGGAGATACTATAATAAGAGACCCACTCAGTGACTCTCCCTGTGGAGATACTATATTAACAGACCGGCTCAATGACTCTCCCTCTGGAGATACTATATTAACAGACCCACTCACTGACTCTCCCTGTGGAGATACTATTTTAACAGACCCGCTCAGTGACTCTCCCTGTGGAAATACTATATTAACTGACCCACTCAGTGACTCTCCCTGTGGACATACTATTTTAACAGACCCGCTCAGTGACTCTCCCTGTGGAGATACTATAATAAAAAACCCACTCAGTGACTCTCCCTGTGGAGATACTATAATAACAGACCCACTCAGTGACTCTCCCTGTGGAGATACTATATTAACAGACCCACTCAGTGACTCTCCCTGTGGAGATACTGTATTAACAGACCCACAGAGTGACTCTCCCTGTGGAGATACTATAATAACAGACCCACTCAGTGACTCTCCCTGTGGAGATATCATCATAACAGACCCACTCAGTGACTCTCCCTGTGGAGATAATATAATCACAGACCCACTCAGTGACTCTCCCTGTGGAGATACTATAATAACAGACCCACTCAGTGACTCTCCCTGTGGAGATACTATAATAAGAGACCCACTCAGTGACTCTCCCTGTGGAGATACTATATTAACAGACCGGCTCATTGACTCTCCCTCTGGAGATACTATATTAACAGACCCACTCACTGACTCTCCCTGTGGAGATACTATTTTAACAGACCCGCTCAGTGACTCTCCCTGTGGAAATACTATATTAACTGACCCACTCAGTGACTCTCCCTGTGGACATACTATTTTAACAGACCCGCTCAGTGACTCTCCCTGTGGAGATACTATAATAAAAAACCCACTCAGTGACTCTCCCTGTGGAGATACTATAATAACAGACCCACTCAGTGACTCTCCCTGTGGAGATACTATATTAACAGACCCACTCAGTGACTCTCCCTGTGGAGATACTGTATTAACAGACCCACACAGTGACTCTCCCTGTGGAGATACTATAATAACAGACCCACTCAGTGACTCTCCCTGTGGAGATATCATCATAACAGACCCACTCAGTGACTCTCCCTGTGGAGATAATATAATCACAGACCCACTCAGTGACTCTCCCTTTGGAGATACTATAATAACAGACCCACTCAGTGGCACTCCTTGTGGAGATACTATAATAACAGACCCACTCAGAGACTCTCCCTGTGGAGATACTATAATAACAGACCCACTCAGTGACTCTCGCTGCAGAAGTACTATAATAACAGACCCACTCAGTGACTCTCCCCGTGGAGATACGATAATAACAGACCCACTCAGTGACTCTCCCTGTGGAGATACTATAATAACATCAACAAGAAATGCTGGATTCACTCAGCAGGTCTGGCAGCATCTGTGGAAAGACCCACTCAGAGACTCTCCCTGTGGAGATACTAAAGTAACACACCCATTCAGTGAATCTCCCTGTGCAGCTACTATAATAACAGACCCACTCAGTGACTCTCCCTTTGGAGATACTATAATAACAGACCCACTCAGTGACTCTCCCTGTGGAGATACCATAATAACAGACCCACTCAGTGATTCTCTCTGTGGAGATACAAGAATCACAGACCCACTCAGAGGCTCTCCCTGTGGAGATACTATAATAAGAGACCCACTCAGTGACTCTCCCTGAGGAGATACTTTAAGAACAGACCCACTCAGTGACTCTCCCTGTGGAGATACTATAATAACAGACCCACTCAGTGACTCTCCCGGTGGAGATACTATAATAAGAGACCCACTCAGTGACTCTCCCTGTGGAGATACTATATTAACAGACCGGCTCGTTGACTCACCCTCTGGAGATACTATATTAACAGACCCACTCACTGACTCTCCCTGTGGAGATACTATTTTAACAGACCCGCTCAGTGACTCTCCCTGTGGAAATACGATATTAACTGACCCACTCAGTGACTCTCCCTGTGGAGATACTATTTTAACAGACCCGCTCAGTGACTCTCCCTGTGGAGATACTATAATAAAAAACCCACTCAGTGACTCTCCCTGTGGAGATACTATAATAACAGACCCACTCAGTGACTCTCCCTGTGGAGATACTATATTAACAGACCCACTCAGTGACTCTCCCTGTGGAGATACTATATTAACAGACCCACACAGTGACTCTCCCTGTGGAGATACTATAATAACAGACCAACTCAGTGACTCTCCCCCTGGTGATGCTATAATAACAGTCCCACTCATTGACTCTCCCTTTGGAGATACTATAATAACAGACCCACTCAGTGATTCACCCTGTGGAGATAAGATAATAACAGACCCACTCAGTGACTCTCCCTGTGGAGATACTATAATAACAGTCCCACTCAGTGACTCTCCCTTTGGAGATACTATAATAACAGACCCACTCAGTCACTCTCCCTGTGGAGATGCTATAATAACAGACCCACTCAGTGATTCTCCCTGTGGAGATACGAAAATAACAGACCAAATCAGTGACTCTCCCCCTGGTGATACTATAATAACAGTCCCACTCAGTGACTCTCCCTTTGGAGATACTATAATAACAGACCCACTCAGTGATTCTCCCTGTGGAGATACGATAATAACAGACCCACTCAGTGACTCTCTCTGTGGAGATACTATAATAACAGACCCACTCAGTGCCTCTCCCTGTGGAGATACTATAATAACAGACTCACTAAGTGACTCTCCCTGTGGAGATACTATAATAACAGACCCACTCAGAGACTCTCCCTGTGGAGATACTATAATAACTGACCCACTCAGTGACTCTCCCTGTGGAGATACTATAATAACAGAGCCACTCAGTGGCTCTCCTTGTGGAGATACTATAATAACAGACCTACTCAGCGACTCTCCCTGTGGAGATACTATAATAACAGACCCACTCAGTGACTCTCCCTGTGGAGATACTATAATAACAGAACCACTCAGAGACTCTCCCTGTGGAGACACTACAATAACAGACCCACTCAGAGACTCTCCCTGTGGAGATACTATAATAACAGACCCATTCAGTGACTCTCCCTGTGGAGATGCTATAATAACAGACCCACTCAGTGACTCTCATTGTGGAGATACTATAATAACAGACCCATTCAGTGACTCTCCCTGTGGAGATGCTATAATAACAGACCCACTCAGTGACTCTCCCTGTGGAGATACTATAATAACAGACCCACTCAGTGACTCTCCTTGTGGAGATACTATAGTAACAGACCCACTCAGTGACTCTCCCTGTGGAGATACTATAATAACAGACCCACTCTGTGACTCTCCCTGTGGAGATACTATAATAACAGAGCCACTCAGTGGCTCTCCTTGTGGAGATACTATAATAAAAGACCCACTCAGTGGCTCTCCTTGTGGAGATACTATAATAACAGACCCACACAGAGACTCTCCCTGTGGAGATACTAAAATAACAGACCCACTCAGTGACTCTCCCTGTGGAGATTTTATTAGAACAGACACGCTCAGTGACTCACCCTCTGGAGACACTATCATAACAGAGCCACTCAGAGACTCTCCCTGTGGAGATACTAAAATAACAAACCCACTCAGTGACTCTCCATGTGCAGATACTATAATAACAGACCCACTCAGTGACTCTCCCTTTGGAGATACTATAATAACAGACCCACTCAGTGACTCTCCCTGTGGAGATAATATAATCACAGACCCACTCAGTGACTCTCCCTGTGGAGATACTATAATAAGAGACCCACTCAGTGACTCTCCCTGTGGAGATACTAAAAGAACAGACCCACTCAGTGACTCTCCCTGTGGAGATACTATAATAACAGACCCACTCAGTGACTCTCTCTGTGGAGATACTATAATAAATAAACCTCTCAGTGACTCTCCCTGTGGAGATACTATACTAACAGACCGGCTCAGTGACTCTCCCTGTGGAGATACTATATTAACAGACCCACTCAGTGACTCTCACTGTGGAGATACTATTTTAACAGACCCGCTCAGTGACTCTCCCTGTGGAGATACTATATTAACAGAACCAATCAGTGACTCTCCCTGTGGAGATACTATTTTAACAGACCCGCTCAGAGACTCACCCTGTGGAGATACTATAATAAAAAACCCACTCAGTGACTCTCCCTGTGGAGATACTATAAGAACAGACCCACTCACTGACTCTCCCTGTGGAGATACTATTTTAACAGACCCGCTCAGTGACTCTCCCTGTGGAGATACTATAATAAAAAACCCACTCAGTGACTCTCCCTGTGGAGATACTATAATAACAGACCCACTCAGTGACTCTCCCTGTGGAGATACTATATTAACAGACCCACTCAGTGACTCTCCCTGTGGAGATACTATATTAACAGACCCACACAGTGACTCTCCCTGTGGAGATAATATAATAACAGACCCACTCAGTGACTCTCCCTGTGGAGATACCATAACAACAGACCCACTCAGTGACTCTCCCTGTGGAGATAATATAATCACAGACCCACTCAGTGACTCTCCCTGTGGAGATACTATAATAACAGACCCACTCAGTAGCTCTCCTTGTGGAGATACTATAATCACAAACCCACTCAGAGACTCTCCCTGTGGAGATACTATAATAACAGACCCACTCAGTGACTCTCGCTGTAGAAATACTATAATAACAGACCCACTCAGTGACTCTCCCCGTGGAGATACGATAATAACAGACCCACTCAGTAACTCTCCCTGTGGAGATACTATAATAACATCAACAAGAAATGCTGGATTCACTCAGCAGGTCTGGCAGCATCTGTGGAAAGACCCACTCAGAGACTCTCCCTGTGGAGATACTAAAGTAACACACCCATTCAGTGAATCTCCCTGTGCAGCTACTATAATAACAGACCCACTCAGTGACTCTCCCTTTGGAGATACTATAATAACAGACCCACTCAGTGACTCTCCCTGTGGAGATACCATAATAACAGACCCACTCAATGACTCTCCCTGTGGAGATAATATAATCACAGACCCACTCAGTGACTCTCTCTTTGGAGATACTATAATCACAGACCCACTCAGAGGCACTCCCTGTGGAGATACTATAATAAGAGACCCACTCAGTGACTCTCCCTGTGGAGATACTATAAGAACAGACCCACTCAGTGACTCTCCCTGTGGAGATACTATAATAACAGACCCACTCAGTGACTCTCCCGGTGGAGATACTATAATAAGAGACCCACTCAGTGACTCTCCCTGTGGAGATACTATATTAACAGACCGGCTCATTGACTCACCCTCTGGAGATACTATATTAACAGACCCACTCACTGACTCTCCCTGTGGAGAGACTATTTTAACAGACCCGCTCAGTGACTCTCCCTGTGGAAATACTATATTAACTGACCCACTCAGTGACTCTCCCTGTGGAGATACTATTTTAACAGACCCGCTCAGTGACTCTCCCTGTGGAGATACTATAATAAAAAACCCACTCAGTGACTCTCCCTGTGGAGATACTATAATAACAGACCCACTCAGTGACTCTCCCTGTGGAGATACTATATTAACAGACCCACTCAGTGACTCTCCCTGTGGAGATACTATATTAACAGACCCACACAGTGACTCTCCCTGTGGAGATACTATAATAACAGACCAACTCAGTGACTCTCCCCCTGGTGATGCTATAATAAAAGTCCCACTCATTGACTCTCCCTTTGGAGATACTATAATAACAGACCCACTCAGTGATTCTCCCTGTGGAGATAAGATAATAACAGACCCACTCAGTGACTCTCCCTGTGGAGATACTATAATAACAGTCCCACTCAGTGACTCTCCCTTTGGAGATACTATAATAACAGACCCACTCAGTCACTCTCCCTGTGGAGATGCTATAATAACAGACCCACTCAGTGATTCTCCCTGTGGAGATACGAAAATAACAGACCCACTCAGTGACTCTCTCTGTTGAGATACTATAATAACAGACCCACTCAGTGACTCTCCCTGTGGAGATACTATAATAACAGCCCCACTCAGAGACTCTCCCTGTGGAGATACTATAATAACTGTCCCACTCAGAGACTCTCCCAGTGGAGATACTATAATAACAGACCCACTCAGTGACTCTCCCTTGGGAGATACTATAATAACAGACCCACTCAGTGACTCTCCCTTTGGAGATACCATAATAACAGACCCACTCAGTGACTCTCCCTGTGGAGATACTATAATAACAGACCCACTCAGTGACTCTCCTTGTGGACCTACTATAATAACAGACCCACTCAGTAACTCTCCCTGTGGAGATACTATAATAGCCGACCCACTAATAGACTCTCCCTGTGGAGATACTAAAATAACAGACCCACTCCGAGACTCACTCTGTGGAGATACTATAATAACAGACCCACTCAGTGACTCTCCCTGTGGAGGTACTATAATAACAGACCCACTCCGAGACTCTCCCTGTGGAGGTACTATAATAACAGACCCACTCCGAGACTCTCCCTGTGGAGATACTATAATAACAGACCCACTCAGTGACTCTCCCTGTGGAGATACTATAATAACAGACCCACTCAGTGACTCTCCCTGTGGAGATACTATAATAACAGACCCACTCAGTGACTCTCCTTGTGGAGATACTATAATAAAAGACCCACTCAGTGGCTCTCCTTGTGGAGATACTATAATAACAGACCCACTCAGAGACTCTCCCTGTGTAGATACTATAATAACAGACCCACTCAGAGACTCTCCCTGTGGAGATACTAAAGTAACACACCCATTCAGTGACTCTCCCTGTGCAGATACTCTCATAACAGACGAACTCTGTGACTCTCCCTGTGGAGATACTATAATAACAGACCTACTCAGCGACTCTCCCTGTGGAGATACTATAATAACAGACCCACTCAGTGACTCTCCCTGTGGAGATACTATAATAACAGACCCACTCAGAGACTCTCCCTGTGGAGACACTACAATAACAGACCCACTCAGAGACTCTCCCTGTGGAGATACTATAATAACAGACCCACTCAGAGACTCTCCCTGGGGAGATACTATAATAACAGACCCACTCAGTGACTCTTCCTGTGGAGATACTATAATAACAGACCCACTCAGTGACTCTCCTTGTGGAGATACTATAATAACAGACCCACTCAGGGACTCTCCCTGTGGAGATACTATAATAACAGACCCACTCTGTGACTCTCCCTGTGGAGATACTATAATAACAGAGCCACTCAGTGGCTCTCCTTGTGGAGATACTATAATAAAAGACCCACTCAGTGGCTCTCCTTGTGGAGATACTATAATAACAGACCCATTCAGAGACTCTCCCTGTGGAGATACTAAAATAACAGAACCACTCAGTGACTCTCCCTGTGGAGATATTATTAGAACAGACACGCTCAGTGACTCTCCCTCTGGGGACACTATCATAACAGACCCACTCAGAGACTCTCCCTGTGGAGATACTAAAATAACAAACCCACTCAGTGACTCTCCCTGTGCAGATACTATAATAACAGACCCACTCAGTGACTCTCCCTTTGGAGATACTATAATAACAGACTCACTCAGTGACTCTCCCTGTGGAGATACTATAATAACAGACCCACTCAGTGACTCTCCCTGTGGAGATAATATAATCACAGACCCACTCAGTGACTCTCCCTGTGGAGATACTATAATAAGAGACCCACTCAGTGACTCTCCCTGTGGAGATACTATTAGAACAGACCCACTCGGTGACTCTCCCTGTGGAGATACTAGAATAACAGACCCACTCAGTGACTCTCTCTGTGGAGATACTATAATAAAAAAGCCTCTCAGTGACTCTCCCTGTGGAGATACTATACTAACAGACCGGATCAGTGACTCTCCCTGTGGAGATACTATATTAACAGACCCACTCAGTGACTCTCACTGTGGAGATACTATTTTAACAGACCCGCTCAGTGACTCTCCCTGTGGAGATACTATATTCACAGAACCAATCAGTGACTCTCCCTGTGGAGATACTATTTTAACAGACCCGCTCAGAGATTCACCCTGTGGAGATACTATAATAAAAAACCCACTCAGTGACTCTCCCTGTGGAGATACCATAAGAACAGACCCACTCAGTGACTCTCCCTGTGGAGAAACTATATTAACAGACCCACTCAGTGACTCTCCCTGTGGAGAGACTATTTTAACAGACCCGCTCAGTGACTCTCCCTGTGGAAATACTATATTAACTGACCCACTCAGTGACTCTCCCTGTGGAGATACTATTTTAACAGACCCGCTCAGTGACTCTCCCTGTGGAGATACTATAATAAAAAACCCACTCAGTGACTCTCCCTGTGGAGATACTATAATAACAGACCCACTCAGTGACTCTCCCTGTGGAGATACTATATTAACAGACCCACTCAGTGACTCTCCCTGTGGAGATACTATATTAACAGACCCACACAGTGACTCTCCCTGTGGAGATACTATAATAACAGACCAACTCAGTGACTCTCCCCCTGGTGATGCTATAATAAAAGTCCCACTCATTGACTCTCCCTTTGGAGATACTATAATAACAGACCCACTCAGTGATTCTCCCTGTGGAGATAAGATAATAACAGACCCACTCAGTAACTCTCCCTGTGGAGATACTATAATAACAGTCCCACTCAGTGACTCTCCCTTTGGAGATACTATAATAACAGACCCACTCAGTCACTCTCCCTGTGGAGATGCTATAATAACAGACCCACTCAGTGATTCTCCCTGTGGAGATACGAAAATAACAGACCCACTCAGTGACTCTCTCTGTTGAGATACTATAATAACAGACCCACTCAGTGACTCTCCCTGTGGAGATACTATAATAACAGCCCCACTCAGAGACTCTCCCTGTGGAGATACTATAATAACTGTCCCACTCAGAGACTCTCCCAGTGGAGATACTATAATAACAGACCCACTCAGTGACTCTCCCTTGGGAGATACTATAATAACAGACCCACTCAGTGACTCTCCCTTTGGAGATACCATAATAACAGACCCACTCAGTGACTCTCCCTGTGGAGATACTATAATAACAGACCCACTCAGTGACTCTCCTTGTGGACCTACTATAATAACAGACCCACTCAGTAACTCTCCCTGTGGAGATACTATAATAGCCGACCCACTAATAGACTCTCCCTGTGGAGATACTAAAATAACAGACCCACTCCGAGACTCACTCTGTGGAGATACTATAATAACAGACCCACTCAGTGACTCTCCCTGTGGAGGTACTATAATAACAGACCCACTCCGAGACTCTCCCTGTGGAGGTACTATAATAACAGACCCACTCCGAGACTCTCCCTGTGGAGATACTATAATAACAGACCCACTCAGTGACTCTCCCTGTGGAGATACTATAATAACAGACCCACTCAGTGACTCTCCCTGTGGAGATACTATAATAACAGACCCACTCAGTGACTCTCCTTGTGGAGATACTATAATAAAAGACCCACTCAGTGGCTCTCCTTGTGGAGATACTATAATAACAGACCCACTCAGAGACTCTCCCTGTGTAGATACTATAATAACAGACCCACTCAGAGACTCTCCCTGTGGAGATACTAAAGTAACACACCCATTCAGTGACTCTCCCTGTGCAGATACTCTCATAACAGACGAACTCTGTGACTCTCCCTGTGGAGATACTATAATAACAGACCTACTCAGCGACTCTCCCTGTGGAGATACTATAATAACAGACCCACTCAGTGACTCTCCCTGTGGAGATACTATAATAACAGACCCACTCAGAGACTCTCCCTGTGGAGACACTACAATAACAGACCCACTCAGAGACTCTCCCTGTGGAGATACTATAATAACAGACCCACTCAGAGACTCTCCCTGGGGAGATACTATAATAACAGACCCACTCAGTGACTCTTCCTGTGGAGATACTATAATAACAGACCCACTCAGTGACTCTCCTTGTGGAGATACTATAATAACAGACCCACTCAGGGACTCTCCCTGTGGAGATACTATAATAACAGACCCACTCTGTGACTCTCCCTGTGGAGATACTATAATAACAGAGCCACTCAGTGGCTCTCCTTGTGGAGATACTATAATAAAAGACCCACTCAGTGGCTCTCCTTGTGGAGATACTATAATAACAGACCCATTCAGAGACTCTCCCTGTGGAGATACTAAAATAACAGAACCACTCAGTGACTCTCCCTGTGGAGATATTATTAGAACAGACACGCTCAGTGACTCTCCCTCTGGGGACACTATCATAACAGACCCACTCAGAGACTCTCCCTGTGGAGATACTAAAATAACAAACCCACTCAGTGACTCTCCCTGTGCAGATACTATAATAACAGACCCACTCAGTGACTCTCCCTTTGGAGATACTATAATAACAGACTCACTCAGTGACTCTCCCTGTGGAGATACTATAATAACAGACCCACTCAGTGACTCTCCCTGTGGAGATAATATAATCACAGACCCACTCAGTGACTCTCCCTGTGGAGATACTATAATAAGAGACCCACTCAGTGACTCTCCCTGTGGAGATACTATAAGAACAGACCCACTCGGTGACTCTCCCTGTGGAGATACTAGAATAACAGACCCACTCAGTGACTCTCTCTGTGGAGATACTATAATAAAAAAGCCTCTCAGTGACTCTCCCTGTGGAGATACTATACTAACAGACCGGATCAGTGACTCTCCCTGTGGAGATACTATATTAACAGACCCACTCAGTGACTCTCACTGTGGAGATACTATTTTAACAGACCCGCTCAGTGACTCTCCCTGTGGAGATACTATATTCACAGAACCAATCAGTGACTCTCCCTGTGGAGATACTATTTTAACAGACCCGCTCAGAGATTCACCCTGTGGAGATACTATAATAAAAAACCCACTCAGTGACTCTCCCTGTGGAGATACCATAAGAACAGACCCACTCAGTGACTCTCCCTGTGGAGAAACTATATTAACAGACCCACTCAGTGACTCTCCCTGTGGAGATACTATATTAACAGACGCACACATTGACTCTCCCTGTGGAGATACTATAATAACAGACCCGCTCAGAGACTCTCCCTGTGGAGATACTATAATAACAGACCAACTCAGTGACTCTCCCTGTGGAGATAGGATAATAACAGACCCACTCAGTGACTCTCCCTGTGGAGATACTATAATAACAGTCCCACTCAGTGACTCTCAATTTGGAGATACTATAATATCAGACCCACTCAGTGACTCTCCCTGCGGAGATACTATAATAACAGACCCACTCAGTGATTCTTCCTGTGGAGATACTATAATAACAGTCCCACTGAGTGACTCTCCCTGTGGAGATACTATAATAACAGCCCCACTCAGAGACTCTCCCTGTGGAGATACTATAATAACAGACCCACTCAGTGACTCTCCCTGGGGAGATACTATAATAACCGACCCACTCAGTGACTCTCCCTTTGGAGATACCATAATAACAGACCCATTCAGTGACTCTCCCTGTGGAGATGCTATAATAACAGACCCACTCAGTGACTCTCCCTTTGGAGATACCATAATAACAGACCCATTCCGAGACTCTCTCTGTGGAGATACTATAATAACAGACCCACACAGTGACTCTCCCTGTGGAGGTACTATAATAACAGACCCTCTCCGAGACTCACCCTGTGGAGATACTATAAAAACAGACCCACTCAGTGACTCTCCCTGCAGAGATACTAGAATAACGGACCCACTCAGTGACTCTCCCTGTGGAGATACTATAATAACAGACACGCTCAATGACTCTCCCTGTGGAGATACTATAGTAACAGAACCACTCAGTGACTCTCCCTCTGGAGATACTATAATAACAGACCCACTCATTGACTCTCCCTGTGGAGACACTATAATAACAGACCCACTCAGTGACTCTCCCTTTGGAGATACTATAATAAAAAACCCACTCAGTGACTCTCTCTGTTGAGATACTATATTAACAGACCCGCTCAGTGACTCTCCCTGTGGAGATACAATATTAACAGACCCACTCAGTGACTCTCCCTGTGGAGATACTATAATAACAGACCCACTCAGTGACTCTCCCTGTGGAGATACTATAGTAACAGACCCACTCAGTGACTCTCCCTCTGGAGATATGACAATAACAGACCCATTCAGTGACCCTCCCTGTGGAGATACTATAATAACAGACCCACCAGTGACTCTCCCTGTGGAGCTTTTATAATAACAGACCCACTCAGTGACTCTCCCTGTGGAGATACTATAATAAAAAACCCACTCAGTGACTCTCCCTGTTGAGATACTATAATAACAGACCCACTCAGTGACTCTCCCTGTGCAGATACTATATTAACAGACCCACTCAGTGACTCTCCATGTGGAGATACTATAATAAAAAACCAACTCAGTGACTCTCCCTGTGGAGATACTATAATAACAGACCCACTCAGTGACTATCCCTGTGGAGATACTATATTAACAGACCCACTCAGTGACTCTCCCTGTGGAGATACTATATTAACAGACCCACTCAGTGACTCTCCCTGTGGAGATACTATAATAAAAGACCCACTCAGTGGCTCTCCTTGTGGAGATACTATAATAACAGACCCACTCAGAGGCTCTGCCTGTGGAGATACTAAAATAACAGACCAACTCAGTGACTCTCCCTGTGGAGATATTATTAGAACAGACACGCTCAGTGACTCTCCCTCTGGAGACACTATCATAACAGACCCACTCAGAGACTCTCCCTGTGGAGATACTAAAATAACAAACCCACTCAGTGACTCTCCCTGTGCAGATACTATAATAACAGACCCACTCAGTGACTCTCCCTTTGGAGATACTATAATAACAGACTCACTCAGTGACTCTCCCTGTGGAGATACTATAATAACAGACCCACTCAGTGACTCTCCCTGTGGAGATAATATAATCACAGACCCACTCAGTAACTCTCCCTGTGGAGATACTATAATATGAGACCCACTCAGTGACTCTCCCCGTGGAGATACTATAAGAACAGACCCACTCAGTGACTCTCCCTGTGGAGATACTATAATAACAGACCCACTCAGTGACTCTCTCTGTGGAGATACTATAATAAAAAACCCTCTCAGTGACTCTCCCTGTGGAGATACTATACTAACAGACCGGCTCAGTGACTCTCCCTGTGGAGATACTATATTAACAGACCCACTCAGTGACTCTCACTGTGGAGATACTATTTTAACAGACCCGCTGAGTGACTCTCCCTGTGGAGATACTATATTAACAGAACCAATCAGTGACTCTCCCTGTGGAGATACTATTTTAACAGACCCTCTCAGAGACTCACCCTGTGGAGATACTATAATAAAAAACCCACTCAGTGACTCTCCCTGTGGAGATACTATAAGAACAGACCCACTCAGTGACTCTCCCTGTGTGGAAACTATATTAACAGACCCACTCAGTGACTCTCCCTGTGGAGATACTATATTAACAGACCCACACAGTGACTCTCCCTGTGGAGATACTATAATAACAGACCCACTCAGGGACTCTCCCTGTGGAGATACTATAATAACAGACCAACTCAGTGACTCTCCCTGTGGAGATAGGATAATAACAGACCCACTCAGTGACTCTCCCTGTGGAGATACTATAATAACAGTCCCACTCAGTGACTCTCAATTTGGAGATACTATAATATCAGACCCACTCAGTGACTCTCCCTGCGGAGATACTATAATAACAGACCCACTCAGTGATTCTCCCTGTGGAGATACTATAATAACAGTCCCACTGAGTGACTCTCCCTGTGGAGATACTATAATAACAGCCCTGCTCAGAGACTCTCCCTGTGGAGATACTATAATAACAGACCCACTCAGTGACTCTCCCTGGGGAGATACTCTCATATCAGACCACTCAGTGACTCTCCCTTTGGAGATACCATAATAACAGACCCATTCAGTGACTCCCCCTGAGGAGATGCTATAATAACAGACCCACTGAGTGACTCTCCCTGTGGAGATACTATAATAACTGACCCACTCAGTGACTCTCCTTGTGGAGGTACTATAATAACAGACCCACTCAGTGACTCTCCCTGTGGAGATACTATAATAGCAGACCCACTAATAGACTCTCCCTGTGGAGATACTAAAATAACAGACCCACTCCGAGACTCTCCCTGTGGAGGTACTATAATAACAGACCCACTCCGAGACTCTCCCTGTGGAGATACTATAATAACAGACCCACTCAGTGACTCTCCCTGTGGAGATACTATAATAACAGACCCACTCAGTGACTCTCCCTGTGGAGATACTATAATAACAGACCCACTCAGTGACTCTGCTTGTGGAGATACTATAATAAAAGACCCACTCAGTGGCTCTCCTTGTGGAGATACTATAATAACAGACCCACTCAGAGACTCTCCCTGTGTAGATACTATAATAACAGACCCACTCAGAGACTCTCCCTGTGGAGATACTAAAGTAACACACCCATTCAGTGACTCTCCCTGTGCAGATACTCTCATAACAGACGAACTCTGTGACTCTCCCTGTGGAGATACTATAATAACAGACCTACTCAGCGACTCTCCCTGTGGAGATACTATAATAACAGACCCACTCAGTGACTCTCCCTGTGGAGATACTATAATAACAGACCCACTCAGAGACTCTCCCTGTGGAGACACTACAATAACAGACCCACTCAGAGACTCTCCCTGTGGAGATACTATAATAACAGACCCACTCAGAGACTCTCCCTGGGGAGATACTATAATAACAGACCCACTCAGTGACTCTTCCTGTGGAGATACTATAATAACAGACCCACTCAGTGACTCTCCTTGTGGAGATACTATAATAACAGACCCACTCAGGGACTCTCCCTGTGGAGATACTATAATAACAGACCCACTCTGTGACTCTCCCTGTGGAGATACTATAATAACAGAGCCACTCAGTGGCTCTCCTTGTGGAGATACTATAATAAAAGACCCACTCAGTGGCTCTCCTTGTGGAGATACTATAATAACAGACCCATTCAGAGACTCTCCCTGTGGAGATACTAAAATAACAGAACCACTCAGTGACTCTCCCTGTGCAGATATTATTAGAACAGACACGCTCAGTGACTCTCCCTCTGGGGACACTATCATAACAGACCCACTCAGAGACTCTCCCTGTGGAGATACTAAAATAACAAACCCACTCAGTGACTCTCCCTGTGCAGATACTATAATAACAGACCCACTCAGTGACTCTCCCTTTGGAGATACTATAATAACAGACTCACTCAGTGACTCTCCCTGTGGAGATACTATAATAACAGACCCACTCAGTGACTCTCCCTGTGGAGATAATATAATCACAGACCCACTCAGCGACTCTCCCTGTGGAGATACTATAATAAGAGACCCACTCAGTGACTCTCCCTGTGGAGATACTATAAGAACAGACCCACTCGGTGACTCTCCCTGTGGAGATACTAGAATAACAGACCCACTCAGTGACTCTCTCTGTGGAGATACTATAATAGAAAAGCCTCTCAGTGACTCTCCCTGTGGAGATACTATACTAACAGACCGGATCAGTGACTCTCCCTGTGGAGATACTATATTAACAGACCCACTCAGTGACTCTCACTGTGGAGATACTATTTTAACAGACCCGCTCAGTGACTCTCCCTGTGGAGATACTATATTCACAGAACCAATCAGTGACTCTCCCTGTGGAGATACTATTTTAACAGACCCGCTCAGAGATTCACCCTGTGGAGATACTATAATAAAAAACCCACTCAGTGACTCTCCCTGTGGAGATACCATAAGAACAGACCCACTCAGTGACTCTCCCTGTGGAGAAACTATATTAACAGACCCACTCAGTGACTCTCCCTGTGGAGATACTATATTAACAGACGCACACATTGACTCTCCCTGTGGAGATACTATAATAACAGACCCGCTCAGAGACTCTCCCTGTGGAGATACTATAATAACAGACCAACTCAGTGACTCTCCCTGTGGAGATAGGATAATAACAGACCCACTCAGTGACTCTCCCTGTGGAGATACTATAATAACAGTCCCACTCAGTGACTCTCAATTTGGAGATACTATAATATCAGACCCACTCAGTGACTCTCCCTGCGGAGATACTATAATAACAGACCCACTCAGTGATTCTTCCTGTGGAGATACTATAATAACAGTCCCACTGAGTGACTCTCCCTGTGGAGATACTATAATAACAGCCCCACTCAGAGACTCTCCCTGTGGAGATACTATAATAACAGACCCACTCAGTGACTCTCCCTGGGGAGATACTATAATAACCGACCCACTCAGTGACTCTCCCTTTGGAGATACCATAATAACAGACCCATTCAGTGACTCTCCCTGTGGAGATGCTATAATAACAGACCCACTCAGTGACTCTCCCTTTGGAGATACCATAATAACAGACCCATTCCGAGACTCTCTCTGTGGAGATACTATAATAACAGACCCACACAGTGACTCTCCCTGTGGAGGTACTATAATAACAGACCCTCTCCGAGACTCACCCTGTGGAGATACTATAAAAACAGACCCACTCAGTGACTCTCCCTGCAGAGATACTAGAATAACGGACCCACTCAGTGACTCTCCCTGTGGAGATACTATAATAACAGACACGCTCAATGACTCTCCCTGTGGAGATACTATAGTAACAGAACCACTCAGTGACTCTCCCTCTGGAGATACTATAATAACAGACCCAATCATTGACTCTCCCTGTGGAGACACTATAATAACAGACCCACTCAGTGACTCTCCCTGTGGAGATACTATAATAAAAAACCCACTCAGTGACTCTCTCTGTTGAGATACTATATTAACAGACCCGCTCAGTGACTCTCCCTGTGGAGATACAATATTAACAGACCCACTCAGTGACTCTCCCTGTGGAGATACTATAATAACAGACCCACTCAGTGACTCTCCCTGTGGAGATACTATAGTAACAGACCCACTCAGTGACTCTCCCTCTGGAGATATGACAATAACAGACCCATTCAGTGACCCTCCCTGTGGAGATACTATAATAACAGACCCACCAGTGACTCTCCCTGTGGAGCTTTTATAATAACAGACCCACTCAGTGACTCTCCCTGTGGAGATACTATAATAAAAAACCCACTCAGTGACTCTCCCTGTTGAGATACTATAATAACAGACCCACTCAGTGACTCTCCCTGTGCAGATACTATATTAACAGACCCACTCAGTGACTCTCCATGTGGAGATACTATAATAAAAAACCAACTCAGTGACTCTCCCTGTGGAGATACTATAATAACAGACCCACTCAGTGACTATCCCTGTGGAGATACTATATTAACAGACCCACTCAGTGACTCTCCCTGTGGAGATACTATATTAACAGACCCACTCAGTGACTCTCCCTGTGGAGATACTATAATAAAAGACCCACTCAGTGGCTCTCCTTGTGGAGATACTATAATAACAGACCCACTCAGAGGCTCTGCCTGTGGAGATACTAAAATAACAGACCAACTCAGTGACTCTCCCTGTGGAGATATTATTAGAACAGACACGCTCAGTGACTCTCCCTCTGGAGACACTATCATAACAGACCCACTCAGAGACTCTCCCTGTGGAGATACTAAAATAACAAACCCACTCAGTGACTCTCCCTGTGCAGATACTATAATAACAGACCCACTCAGTGACTCTCCCTTTGGAGATACTATAATAACAGACTCACTCAGTGACTCTCCCTGTGGAGATACTATAATAACAGACCCACTCAGTGACTCTCCCTGTGGAGATAATATAATCACAGACCCACTCAGTAACTCTCCCTGTGGAGATACTATAATATGAGACCCACTCAGTGACTCTCCCCGTGGAGATACTATAAGAACAGACCCACTCAGTGACTCTCCCTGTGGAGATACTATAATAACAGACCCACTCAGTGACTCTCTCTGTGGAGATACTATAATAAAAAACCCTCTCAGTGACTCTCCCTGTGGAGATACTATACTAACAGACCGGCTCAGTGACTCTCCCTGTTGAGATACTATAATAACAGACCCACTCAGTGACACTCCCTGTGGAGATACTATTTTAACAGACCCGCTCAGTGACTCTCCCTGTGGAGATACTATATTAACAGACCCACTCAGTGACTCTCCCTGTGGAGATACTATAATAAAAAAATAACTCAGTGACTCTCCCTGTGGAGATACTATAATAACAGACCCACTCAGAGACTATCCCTGTGGAGATACTATATTAACAGACGCACTCAGTGACTCTCCCTGTGGAGATACTATATTAACAGACCCACTCAGTGACTCTCCCTGTGGAGATACGATAATAACGGACCCACTCAGAGACTCTCCCTCTGGAGATACTGTAATAACAGACCCACTCAGTGACTCTCCCCCTGGTGATACTATAATGACAGTCCCACTCAGTGACTCTCCCTTTGGAGATACTATAATAACAGACCCACTCAGTGATTCTCCTTGTGGAGATACTATAATAACAGACCCACTCAGTGACTCTCCCTGTGGAGATACTGTAATAACAGTCCCACTCAGTGACTCTCCCTTTGGAGATACGAGAATAACAGACCCACTCAGTGACTCTCCCTGTGGAGATACTATCATAACAGACCCACTCAGAGACTCTCCCTGTGGAGATACTATAAATACAGACCCACTCAGAGACTCTCCCTGTGGATATACTATAATAACAGACCCACTCAGTGACTCTCCCTGGGGAGATACTATAATAACAGACCCACTCAGTGACCCTCCCTTTGGAAATACCATAATAACAGACCATTCAGTGACTCTCCCTGTGGAGATGCTATAATAACAGACCCACTCAGTGACACTCCCTGTGGAGATACTATAATAACAGACCAACTCAGTGATTCTCACAGTGGAGATACTATAATAACTGACCCACTCAGTGACTCTCCCTATGGAGATACTATAATAACAGACCCACTCAGTGACACTCCCTGTGGAGATTCTATAATAACAGACCCACTCAGTGAATCTCCCTGTGGAGATACTATAGTAACAGACCCACTCAGTGACTCTCCTTGTGGAGATACTATAATAACAGTCCCACTCAGTGACTCTCCCTGTGGAGATTTTATAATAACAGACCCACTCTGTGACTCTCCCTGTGGAGATACTATGATAAAACACCCACTCAGTGACTCTCCCTGTGGAGATACTATCATAACAGACCCACTCAGAGACTCTCCCTGTGGAGATACTATAAATACAGACCCACTCAGAGACTCTCCCTGTGGATATACTATAATAACAGACCCACTCAGTGACTCTCCCTGGGGAGATACTATAATAACAGACCCACTCAGTGACCCTCCCTTTGGAAATACCATAATAACAGACCATTCAGTGACTCTCCCTGTGGAGATGCTATAATAACAGACCCACTCAGTGACACTCCCTGTGGAGATACTATAATAACAGACCCACTCAGTGACTCTCACTGTGGAGATACTATAAAAACAGACCCACTCAGTGACTCTCCCTATGGTGATACTATAATAACAGACCCACTCAGTGACTCTCCCTGTGGAGATTCTATAATAACAGACCCACTGAGTGAATCTCCCTGTGGAGATACTATAGTAACAGACCCACTCAGTGACTCTCCTTGTGGAGATACTATAATAACAGTCCCACTCAGTGACTCTCCCTGTGGAGATTTTATAATAAGAGACCCACTCTGTGACTCTCCCTGTGGAGATACTATGATAAAACACCCACTCAGTGACTCTCCCTGTGGAGATACTCTATTAACAGACCCACTCAGTGACTCTCCCTCTGGAGATATGACAATAACAGACCCATTCAGTGACCCTCCCTGTGGAGCTTTTATAATAACAGACCCACTCTGTGACTCTCCCTGTGGAGATACTATAATAAAAAACCCACTCAGTGACTCTCCCTGTTGAGATACTATAATAACAGACAAACTCAGTGACACTCCCTGTGGAGATACTATTTTAACAGACCCACTCAGTGACTCTCCCTGTGGAGATACTATATTAACAGACCCACTCAGTGACTCTCCCTGTGGAGATACTATAATAAAAAACCAGCTCAGTGACTCTCCCTGTGGAGATACTATAATAACAGACCCACTCAGTGACTATCCCTGTGGAGATACTATATTAACAGACCCACTCAGTGACTCTCCCTGTGGAGATACTATATTAACAGACCCACTCAGTGACTCTCCCTGTGGAGATACGATAATAACAGACCCACTCAGAGACTCTCCCTCTGGAGATACTATAATAACAGACCCACTCAGTGACTCTCCCCCTGGTGATACTATAATGACAGTCCCACTCAGTGACTCTCCCTTTGGAGATACTATAATAACAGACCCTCTCAGTGACTCTCCCTCTGGTGATACTATGATAAAACACACACTCAGTGACTCTCCCTGTGGAGATACTCTATTAACAGACCCGCTCAGTGACTCTCCCTGTGGAGATACTATAATAACAGACCCTCTCAGTGACTCTCCCTCTGGTGATACTATAATAACAGACCCACTCAGTGACTCTCCCCCTGTTGATACTACAATAACAGACCCACCAGTGACTCTCCCTGTGGAGATATTATAATAACAGACCCACTCAGTGACTCTCCCTGTGGAGAGACTATATTAACAGACCCACTCAGTGACTCTCCCTGTACAGATACTACAATAACAGACCCACTCAGTGACTCTCCCCCTGTTGATACTACAATCACAGACCCACCAGTGACTCTCCCTGTGGATATATTATAATAACAGACCCACTCAGTGACTCTCCCTGTGGAGAGACTATATTAACAGACCCACTCAGTGACTCTCCCTGTAGAGATACTATAATAACAGACCCACTCAGTGACTCT